>NW_024424341.1:42358931-42404988 GCF_017311325.1 Ursus maritimus
CCCAGCAGAGGTCAGGTCCAGACAGGTGACACCATCCGCCGAATTCCATGTGCCTCTTCCAGAGGCTGAATCCCCACTTCTCACTCTAGAGGCTAACTCCCAACCTGTGGCACCTGGCATTGCCCCTGCACGTGGGCCAGGCAATCGTGGGGACCCGTTGAAGCCAGCACCCATCTTGTTAGTTCAGATGAAAGGAGGAACACTGTAGGTTATATTGTCCCCATGCACAGCTGGACTGGCCATGGAACATGGAGACACAGCCCCAAGAGATAGGAATACTTGCTTATCATTCAAAGGAACATGAGGGAATGCAACCCTGTTAGCTTATGCGTGTATAAGTGGTTAATTTAGGCACATACAAGCAGCTGACCAGCACTATCCTAAACACATCATCACCAGATGTACCTAATGAAATTTGGAACATAAGTTAATATATTTTTCAGATTTTAAGTCTTGTGAGATAGAACAGACCTCCGTGGGACCAGATGAAAGGGCACCAGAAGTAAGTAACATCTGTTAACATGGGCTCCCAGTCAATAGCATCCACCTTCTCTGGAGACCCCTGCTCCCACCAGGAAGTTCAGGGCTTTGAGCTTTAGCTCCCTGTTTTCCTGGGTGGTGCCACACCAATAAGTAGCCAATTTTTCTTCACTTTGGAAGCTGGGTGTCAGTCTTTTATTGGCTTGCTGTGCATCTGGCAGATGAACTGTCCTTTGGTTCAGCTACACTCTCTTATGGACAGGATACAACCAGTATAATGTGGCCCTTGCTTCTGCCTTCGGGACTCTAAGGAGGACACCAAGACCAGCGAGCACCCCAATCATAGGGGTCTGGAACCTAAGGCTTGTGTCAGTGTCATCAGCCTCCTCGCCTTAATACCTTTAATACCTGGCCCAGTTCTCAGTACAGGAGACCCCTGAGAGTGGCCAGGTGGACAAGGGACTAACCTAGAAATCTCCAGAGTTTTCTGTGGGCTTGGACAAAGGATCTTGGGGGCACATAGGAGAGATTCGTAGAGCTGGGCCAGCTGGCCAGCCATGGAACAGGAGGACAAGGCAATGCACAGCAGTCTTTAAAAAGAGTCAGGTTTGGGTCTAATACGTGTGAATATAAGGAGTTATGGATATAAAATGAGGAAGTGGCTTTAGGTTGTCAAAGATATATAGTGAAGTGAGAAAAGCACAGTGCAGATCTGTATACAAAGCATGTCTTTACTTTTACTACAACCAACAACTTTTATCTGAATTCAGGACCCAGACAGCATGACATACATGAGTGCAGACACAATTCTAGAAGGATAATACTGTACAGTAAGCCTCAGCTTCTCTCTATATTTTTATAATTCTGTCTGCTCTGTCTACATTGTTTCTTTCCTCCACTGATACTGCACAATGTTTTGGGTTTTTTTTTAAGATTTTTATTTATTTATTTATTTGACAGAGATAGAGACAGCCAGCGAGAGAGGGAACACAAGCAGTGGAAGTGGGAGAGGAAGAAGCAGGCTCATAGCGGAGGAGCCTGATGTGGGGCTCGATCCCATAACGCCGGGATCACGCCCTGAGCCGAAGGCAGACGCTCAACCGCTGTGCCACCCAGGCGCCCCTGATACTGCACAATGTTATCAGGAATGAAGACCGTTCATTTTGGAGAAAACCATCAGAGTGACCATTCTGGTCATGTGTTCAACATAAATATTCCTGTTCTCAGACATCATTGCTAAATCTTCTCTGAGGTCTTAACTTTTTTCCCCGTCCACTGGTGTTTCATCGAAGCTCTGTCTGCCACCACCTTTGAAGCACTACGTAGTGATCAGTAATAACTTTCTGTAATTTGCATTTTGCAATTATAGTTCTGAGGTAATACTAATTCCCCATGCAGAACAGTCCCTGCAAGAGATATGATAATCACTTCCAAACAATGAGATATCATGGTTTTAGGTACCCCAATTCCTTGGAAAAGGAGAGCAGCCTTTGCATACATGCTCCATCTTTGAACACTGAAGCCATTGTCCCCTTCCAAAACAACATTTATTACATTGTTCTTTTTTTGACGGATGTTAGATTCCTAAAAGGAACTGGGTTTGTGCGAGGATATGAATTAAGATATTAAATGGATAAAAGTATCATTCAATGAATTGGACACAAAAATTAATGGTCAGATTAGAGAGATGTTTTCTATGGGTGCCTTTAAAAAAAAAACTCTTGCTTCAGGGTGGCCTCACATTCATCCTGTATCTTCTCTGTCATGGCCCTGTATGAAGTATTTTTTACCTTGTCCCTGACCAAACATACACACACTGACAAAACTGTCTCTAATGCTTCTGGGTGTATTGGACTTGTAGGATCATAACGTTTACTAGGTTCTGCTTCCAAGGACACATTTTGTATCTAAATGACTCTATAGAATGATATGTGCATTTGGATCTGCAGCCTTTTGGAGCATATGAAATGTTTTTAGCTTTGAGACCACGCTGAGCATCCAGGAGTCTGAAATAATGTCTCCAAACACCTGGGTGATCAGTTGCAAACATCACTTCCCAGAAATCCGGGTTCGGATTCTGTAAGAAGAAGCGAAGTCCCTCTGGCCTGGGACGGAAAACCCCAATTTCCAGAGCCCTCAAGGGGGCGTGGCCTTTCCTCCCAGAGGTCGTTGGGAATGTCTTATCCTCGTCCTGTACGTCTGTGAACTACATTACCCAGAAGAGTGCGCGTCGATGGACTGCATCTCTGACCAATGAAGATGGAGAAAAGAGTCGCTTCTGCGTGTGCCCCTAACGTCGGGGCGGGACTTCCGGCCTCATCCCCCTGGCGGTCTTTTTGCCTTTCAGGCCCGTTCATCCGCTAATGTTCCAGAGCTCAGGCTCAGGATTGGGGTGACTAACCGAGAAGGCGCGAGGGGAGGTGCTGTTCCCGCCGCACACACTTGGGTCCGCGGCTGGCGACGCCGCCTGGGCTGCCCCGCGCCGGGGGCCGGGACGGGGACCACCGGCCCGGGAGTCCGCTCCGCCCAAAGAGTCCGATGGCGGCGACCGCGCCCAGGGACCAGGCTCAGGTAAACGCTCATCTCCGCGCCCTCCCCGTCGTCCCCCCACCCAGACCCGAAAGGCCCGAGGCGGGTCGCCTGCTCGCGTCCCTGCGGCCCAGGCCCGGGTGTCCGGGACAGGGAGGCGCCGGAGGGCGGGGGCCCGTGTGTGAGCGCCGGCGTGCTGGCTGCGGGACGGGCTCGGGGCTGAGGGGCCGGCTGGGGCAGAGGCTGGAGGGGGCCGGAGACGGGAGGATTCTGCCCTCAGGTGACAGAGAGCGTGAGGCAGAGTCACGCCTGGAATGGCGGACCGAGGTCCGGTACCTTCAGGTGAGGACTCTAGACTCCAAGGAGAGTTTTGGCCAAAGGAGGGACCCGATCTCCGTTTGGGATTTTAACGTTTCCCGAAGGCGGTTCAAAGGAAGAGCTGACCGGAGGGCAATGGAGAGGACATGGAGTCCCTGGGAGGTTGGCTCTTAGTTCAGGTGGCACAGTTGGCAAGAGGGAACACAGCATTGAGGCACAGCGGTTAGAGAGCCAGCTGCGGTCACCTGACTCCAGGGCCAGGGAAGGGGACGGGTAACACGAGCCCAACGAACCCTGCCATGGACCTAATTCTCCATTGCTCCTCTGCACAGTTTCCCATTGCGGCAGAGGTGCTGTGGAACCTACACAGGTCAGTGGAGGGTGTCTCAGCCCCTCGATGGCCCAGGCCACCACCCACATATTCTGTGGATTATGGTGTCCTGGGGCTCTTAAGTGTCATTCCCCCAGGCCTGGGTCTGGGAGCCCTGGGGAATTCCTAAGCAAAGGGTTCTAAGTCTATATCAGGCTCTATATAGAAATGTTCCCCTTTTTGGCAACCAATGTATTAGGAACTGGTTCCAGGATATGCAGATGCTTAGAGGCGTAACTGAACTGAGTGTTCAGAAAACCACATGTGTCCTTTTAGGTGGGAGCAAAGAGCAGGGGGACAGGAATCAAGACTGGAATGACTGAGAAGTTGGGTGTGTTTTCTGGAGGTGATGGGAAGGTGCGAATCAGAGGCAGAAAGTGATCTGAACAAGGTCTTACCAGACTCCGTCTGGCTGCAGAGTGTAGAACCGACTGTGAGACTGAAGGAGAAGGAAGATCAGGCTGTAGCTACTGCCAAAGCCCTGGTGAGAGTTAATGGACCAGAGTCGTGGCTTAGGGAAAGTGGTTAGGTCCTGGTTGGATGTTTTAAATGGACAACTAGATTCTCTGATGAGGGAGAAGGAGTGAAATACAGGACTCAGAGATGATCCCAGTGTTTTAGGTCTTAGCAGCTGTAGGAGTGGAAGGTCCATTATCTAAGATGAAGAATGTAGTAGTAATATTCAGTGTGGGGAGGGGGGGTGTTAGGAGTTTTGATTTAGGTGTATTGAGAGTCTGGGATATTTCAGAGACCACTGAATGGATGCATGATGTGGGAAGTAGTTCATATAGGTCTGGGAATCTGGGGAAGGTTCAGGATGGAGGATTCAGGATATTCACGATTAGGAGGGGTAATTGTCAGGTTATGATTGTAAAGCTATTAGGGAGCCAGGTAGGGAAGATGGAGACTGTGGACTGGGTCTCTTGCCTGGGTACCTGGGTGAGTGGTTGAGGCTTCACAAACACAAATGAGGCAGGTACATGGCCCTGAAAGGAGTGTGTGTCCAGGACAAGATAGTCTGGCAGGCGGCCAAGGCTTCCAAGGCGAGGGTGGACAGGAACGAGGTGGACACAGAGCCAAGGGATAACTGAGGCAAGATGTCACGCAGACCAGAGCGGGTTTTTATTCACCACTCTTCACTCACCAGGATTTTGTGAGGACTTTGTTGGGGCCTGGGCTGTTTCATTCAGCCAGGAAGATAAGGTCAAGGGCAAATGTGGTCATTTGTGAGAGTCACTAAGTCCTGGGGTGGACCACTAATGGAGGTGGGCTTTGAATGAGGGTTCGGTGGACCGAGGAGGTTGTGATTGCCTTGGGGACAGCAAGTGCAGCAACTCATGGAATAGGGCCATGGGTAGCTGAGATCCACACATCTGAGGCAAGGAATAGACCCAAGCAGTGAAGGCTTCATAGGAGGATTTGGGGCTGTGATGGCTAGTGGGCTTCCTGGGAAGTCAGTGGCAGTATTTAATCCTGTTTGAATTTGCAAAGCGTCCTGTGAATGCTGTCGTCAGGTTGTGGTGCAAGGTCTAAAATTAAGACCCAGTATTATGTGCGGCACTGATGTCTGGAAACCATGAGGACCTCAGATGGCCAGAGTGCTACTTCTGCTCCCAGAAATAAGATCTCCTAACCAAAGAATGTTTTTGATCAAGGGGATCAGGTGCTTATCCCTCTGTAGTTGGTTTCAGCTCCCTACCTGCCCATGGAGTTACTCAGATAAGTCAGTGGTATCTTCCCAGAGGAAACAGGTACCTCTTTGTATTGATATTACAAAGCCTGGATCTTACAACCACCAGCTGTTCAGTCTTTCCCAGAGTGCCACCCCCATGTGGCCCTGTGTGGTGTGTGGTGTCCTCCTCTCCCAGGTTGTAAATACGTATGGTTAGAAAAATGCTGTCGATCTCATCTGTCATCTGGCCATCCCCGTAACCCTAGCACACAAGCCCATCCTCACCAGTGGGGTGAAGAGGTGATTGAAATACAGTCATATATAATTGTAAGGCCAGAGAGATGCCTAAGGTATGCAGGGCAGTAAGCTGGTGGCAGCCATGGGCGTGTGGCAGTGTCTGCGATGTGGGGGATGTGCCATCTAAAGAATGATGTGTTCTTGTAGAGGGAGTATGCCGGATGCCCTAGGGCCCCGGGATTGAGAATTGCATGGTTTGTCCATACTAAGGGAATTGCTTAGCAGAAATGGGTGAATGCCTCTGTCCAGACCCTCGTTTGATAGCTTTTTATCCACCTGCCTTGTCTTACTATGGCTGGTGCCCACGATCAATGGGCCCGTGAGGAGACAGCGGCACCAGTGGTGCTAGGGCCTGGTTTCTCTTCTGTGTTGGATGCTTAGGAAGAGGATGGTGAGGGGGTAGATGTGGAGGGGATGGATTGTCATCTTTGAGGGAGAGGCTGTTTATGGGTTCATCTGTCTCCGTCTTGCCAGGGCACTGTGACCTTTGAGGACATTGCCGTGTCCTTCTCCTGGGAGGAATGGGATCTTCTTGATGACACTCAGAGACACCTGTACCAGGATGTGATGCTGGAGAACTTGGCGCTTATAACCTCCCTGGGTAAGGTCCTCACACCCACCTCTGTGCCCTGGGCTAGTCTCTCCCTTTACCTTTCTCCCCAAGGGCGGGTCTATCCTCCCGTCAGGATCGTGGTCTCTGCTTCCTTCCCTATTTCCTTGAAGAGGCAGTGTGGTTGGCTGGGCTGAGGTATGTGCACTGCCCACTTCTTGAGCAGCCCCAACTCCTGCCAGTCCTAAGCCTCTCAGGGAAGCAACCAGGGTCAGGACTATTCCATTCAGCCCAGTGGATCCCCCTGTGCTTGCCCTCTCCCTGCCAGGTGACTTCCAGTTACAAAGCACCCGAGTATCCCAAGTTCCACTTTCTTCCTCTAGCTGACATTTCCTCATTCCTTCTTGTGCCAGAAGTTGCCATCACTGACCATCACTGTTATGTAGACCATGGTCTGTTCTTGCTTGGAAATTTTCTTTATAAAAGAACAATATGATATAGAATATTATATTAGAATATATTGGAATTTATTAGAAGATTATATTAGAATAGAATATAAAAGAAATATAAAATTTTCTCTTGTGTGCACTGCATGTGCTGAGCTGTTCTTGGCCAGTGCTGGCCGTTTATCTCTCCTGTCTTTCCCTTATTACTTGCATCATCCAGGTGCCACATAGTTGCTCATCCCGGGGTTATGGTGGAGAGTCTGTTGTGGTTCACAGCCTGGCTCTGAACAGTAACACCTGGGGGAGGCATGACCTCAGGGCTGTGTACACATCATACCGGAAACTTATTCCACATGACTGGTCTTTCGTTGGTAATGACAGTGGCCCCAACACTTCATACCTGCCTTTATTTCCCCAGTCTTCACACTCAGGTGACTGGTCAACTGCTATTCATCACTTGTACTCTTACTTCCTGCCCAGGGCTAATCTACACCTCTCTGGATTCCACATCTTGACCATTTTCGTCACTGCTCCGTGTGGGGCACTCTCCTTATGGGCTCCTATGTGTTGTGTCGTGAGGTGCACATAGATTCTTAAACAGTCCTTGAACACCAGCATCTCTTTCACTGTTGAATTTTCCTGGGTCTGAACACACCGTTCTGCATGGCGGACTAAGTCCTTTTGAAAGTTATATGTAGACCTTGTCTCTTCTCAGTGTGTTTGTTTCACCTCGTGAGTGTCCCTGAACCCCCATTTTGTGATCATTAGTGGCCTAGTACGGCTAAGCGGCCTCATCCTCAGCCTGAACTCAAACCTCTTATCCTATAAACAATCTCATGGACTCGTTTCTGGGTTTGTCATACACACTTGGGTAGCAGCTGCCTGCCAAGAAAGTCACCGTGCACTTTACCAGCATTTCCTGCTTTCAGGTTGTTGGCATGGAGCAGAGGATGAGGAGGCACCTTCTGAGCAGAGCGTTTCTGTAGAAGGAGTGTCACATGTCAGAACTCCTGAGACAGCTCTTTTTCCCCAGAAGGCCAACCCCTATGAGGTGTGTGGTCCGGTCTTGAAAGACAGTTTTCACTCGGCTGAGCACCAGGAAACACAGTTTGATGAGAAACTGCACACTGGTGGGACGCATGGGAAAAGATTCTATTTCAGCAAAAACCTGCAGCAGCAGCAGAAGCAGCACCTGAGCGATAAGCCCTTTGGAAACAACAGAGGCAGAGCTTCAGTGGTCAAGAGCTGCAGATTGCAAGTGTCAGGGAAGCCCTTTATCTGTGGGGAGATTGGGAAGGACTTCCTGGCTAGCTCAGGATTCCTCCAGCAACAGGCCACACACGCAGGAGAGAAGTCAAACAATGGAACTGAATGTGGGGCAGCCTTCCACAAGGGAGAAACTCAACGCCGCTGCGGAGACAGCACAGAAGCTTTCAGCCACAAGCACACATTCGTTCATCACCAGAGAGTCCGCCCTGGAGGAAGATGTTACATATGCAGTGAATGTGGGAAATCTTTTAGCCATAACTCTAGCCTTATTAAACACCAGAGAGTTCACACAGGAGAAAGGCCTTATGAGTGTGGGGAATGTGGCAAATCCTTTAGCCAAAGCTCCAACCTCTTCCAACATCGGAGAGTGCACACTGGAGAACGGCCTTATGAGTGCAGTGAATGTGGGAAATCTTTCAGCCAAAGCTACAGCCTCAATAACCATCGGAAAGTTCACACTGGAGAAAGGCCATTTGAGTGTGGAGAATGTGGCAAATGCTTCAGTCAGAGATCCAACCTCATTCAACATCGGAGAATTCACACTGGAGAAAAGCCTTATGAGTGCAGTGAATGTGGGAAGTCCTTTAATCAAAGCTCTGCGCTCCTGCAACACCATACCGTTCACACTGGAGAACGGCCCTATGAGTGCAGTGAATGTGGGAAGTCCTTTACCTATAATTCCAGTCTTTTAAAACACCAGAAAGTCCACACAGGATCAAAGCCTTATGAGTGCAGTGAATGTAGGAAATCTTTTAGCCAGAATTGTAGCCTCGTTCTACATCTGAGAGTTCACACTGGAGAAAGGCCTTATCGGTGCAGCAAATGTGGAAAATCTTTTAGCCAAAGCTCGGCGCTCCTTAAACACCAGAGAGTTCACACAGGAGAAAGGCCATATGAGTGCAGTGAGTGTGGGAAGTCCTTTAGGCGAAGCTCCAACTTCAGTGACCATCGGAGAGTTCACACTGGAGAAAGGCCGTATAAGTGTAACCAGTGTGGGAAATCCTTTAGTAAAAGCTCTGGCCTCACTCGACACCGGAGAGTTCATACTGGATTGGGCATTATAAATATCTTGAATGAGAAAGGCATTAGCCGAAGGCCTTACCTCGTTGACTACGACAAAATTCACATGGGAAAAACAACTTAGATATGTAGCAAATGTATTTCCTTGTTCAGTATAACAACACTCGAGATCTGTGTTGAGGGTGCCGTCTGCCTGAATTGAGCCTCATACATCCAAACATCAAAATAAATTCCAGGTATGTGGGGCTGTGTTGCGTGTGTCAGCTCGGGCCCGTGTGAATTTTTATTACTGTTGATTCTGTAGCAGCAGCCATTCACCTCTCCCACCTGCAGGTGCCGGCATGTGTACCATTTATCCACTCTGGCGTGCTCAGCGAAGTAAACCTTGGTGTTTTCCCAGTCACTGGGTAAATGTGAGAAGCCAGAGTACTCATCCTTTTCTCTCTGATTAGTTAGGGCATGGATGACCCCATTGTGTTCTAGAGGACTCCATCTGAGTTCTGCTGGTGATGTGAAAAGTGACCATTTTAGGGATATTATTGATCTGGTGACTCTCGTGATGGAATTTCCAGCCTCCAAGCCACCAACGAAGGAACAGCCTTCCTCTATTACTCTGGTTTGTGCTGTAACAAAGGCCTGATTGTGTAAGCCACCTTTATCTTAAGGGTTAGATTCACTTTATGGGGTGCTTTCAGAATGGCAGGAGAAACAGCTGCCGTGGGCACCCCAATGTTTGTGTGCTTCAGGGGGATGGAAGGATGGTAGTCCTCCCTCTAGTTCGGTCCCTGTTTGCATTGTTGCCCAAGGCCTCTAAGGAAATTATGTAGGGTTTTGTGGTTAAATTGTAGCCTGGATGCCAGGATATTTCGTGGTGTCAGCACTCACCCTGACGAGGGGCCAGTTGTGACAACCTCCGGTACTTCTGGGAACAACATGAAATCGTTCTCTCGTTTGCAGGGGATATTGCATCGTGCTCAGCACTGGTGTAGGAAATCTGTTCCCAGTTCCTACAGAGGAGTGGTGTACCCTGATATCCAGAATTTTCTGTGGTAGTGTCTGAAAGTGTCTTTCTGGCTGAAAGATTATAGGGGGAATCATAATTGTACACAATTAGAGGATTAATGGAGAGGGAGGGGACACCTGGGAGGCTCAGTTAAGCGTCTGCCTTCGGCTCAGGTCATGGTCCCATGATCCTGGGATCGAGTCCCGCATCAGGCTCCCTGCTCAGCGGGGAGCCTGCTTCTCCATCTGCCTGTTGCAACCCTTGCTTGTGTGCTCTCTCTCTGACAAATAAATAAATAAAATCTTAAAAAAAAAAAACCAAAACAGAGCGAGGGCAAGAGACTGCAACAAATTGGTTGGAATGTGCCTCTTTTAAAGGGGCACCTGCCATTGTTCCAGTCAGTATGGCTGTGAAGGATGAGAAAGTACAGAAATTCTCAGATCCTTCTGAACTGTGAATCTTGTGTAGCTGAGGGCCTTGTCAGAAAATAATCTAACGGGGGCGCCTGGGTGGTTCAGTTGGTTAAGCGTCTGACTCTTGGTTTTGACTCAGATCAAGATCTCAGGGTTGTGAGATCAAGCCCTGAATACAGATCTAGCCTCAGTGCGGAGCCTGCTTGGGATCCTTCCTCCTTTTCCCTTGTGCACCGCCCCCCCCCCAACGTTCATATTCTCTCACATGCGCTCTCTCTAAAAGAAAAGGAATCTAACAGTTTTACGGATTCCTGTCACTTCTCTGCATTGTTCGACGTAAAGCCATTGCCGCACAGGAAGGAAAACAAAGATAGAAAGAAGTAAGATCTCAGTCCAGTAATGCAGGCTTTACCCAGCCTGCATTCCCAACGACTCAGGCGGAAATGGCTTTTTTTTTTTTTTTTAAGATTTTATTTATTTATTTGACAGAGACAGCCAGTGAGAGAGGGAACACAAGTAGGGGGAGTGGGAGAGGAAGAAGCAGGCTCCCAGCTGAGGAGCCTGATGTGGGGCTCGATCCCAGAACGCCGGGATCACGCCCTGAGCCGAAGGCAGACGCTTAACGACTGTGCCACCCAGGCGCCCCGGAAATGGCTTTTATTGCTCACCTGTATTTGCTGCCACTGAGGCAAGTTGCTGATCCCAGGGCACTACAACGGATATGGTGGGGTCAGCATAGGTTTGCCAAACTTTATTTTTTGAAAACAGAATTTTTAAAATTAAACTGTTAATACCTTTTCGGTATGGTTATTAAATAATAAATCGTCCATATTTAAACTGTACCACTTAATGAGTTTTGACATTCATAAAAACCCATGAAACCATCATCACAAATCATTACAATGTGCATATGCATCACCCCATATTCAGTCATGCCCTTTACTTATTCTCTTTCTCTCTGCCCTCCAGGCAAACATCGATTTACTTTTTTCTACAATAGATGCATATGTATTTTCTGTAATTTTACACGACTGAAAATAAAATGTTTGGGTTTTTTTTCCCCCTGGCTGTCCTCATCTGGTATATTTATTTTGAGATTTGTCAATGGGTCTATGTAATTAGTTCATCCTCTTAATGTTGTCAAAAAAAGTAACGTTCTGTGGATAAACCACTGTTTGTTTATTTACTCATCTGTTTCAGATATTTGAGTTGTTTCCAGTTTGGGGCTTTATCAAACAGTTGTTACAGACATTTATCTGATTCTTGCATTTCTGATTCCTTATATGGATATGTTTCGCTTCTCTTGTGTTAATACCTTAGAGTGCAAGGCCCGAGTTACAGGGCCGTGATTTGGGGACTGTTAAATAAGGTCATCCTCATGAGAATTCCTCCCTGTCAGCTCCCTATGAAAAGATGTGTTAGTTACGGGCTGAATTGTATGTTCCCAAATTGATATGTTGAAGTCCTCACTTCCAGTACCTCAGAATGTCACTGAATTTGGAAATAGGGTTTTTAAAAAGGTACAATAAAGGGGATACTGTGGACACTAATCCAGTGTGACCAGTGTTATTAAGAGGAAATTAGTACACAGACACACAGAGGGAAGAGCATGTGAAGACAGAGGAAGAAAATGCCCACCTACAAGCCAAGGAGAGAGGGCTCAGGAGAAATCAGTGTTGCTGACTCCCTGATCTCATATCTAGCCTCCAAATTTTTGACAAAATACAATTCTGTTGTTTAAGCAACCCAGTCGAAAGTAATGTATTATGGTGGCCTTTGCAAAGTCTTACGGGGGCCATCAGCATCTGGGAAGGAGAGGATCTACAGGGCACCTTAGGGAGAGAGGGAGGAGGAGATGATGATCCTTAGAGTAGCTGGGACCAGAAGGAGGGTTGGGCTTGGCACTGATTCCTCCATCCCCACCTGTCATTGGATGTCACAAATAGGAACTTTCTGCCCATCCTCCCCCTAGGTTCAGTTTCCAGCCGTGTAAAATGTAGGTCATGAGCAGACCTTCCTCTGGGGCTATTTGAGGGCCCAGCTTATGGGCCTAGGAAAGGGGCTCAGATGGAGAGTCTTTTAAAAGTGAATGATTGTCCTAAGGGGTGGCGAGTGGGGTCAGCAGTGCCTTTGGAGAGGGAGGCAAAAGACCACTGAGGGCGATTATTGGGATCTTTATACCTGAGGGGCCTAGCGGGGGCTGAGGTTGAAGTGAGGGGGTGGGTAAGGTTCCCACCTGGCTCTTCTTGAAGGTCTGATCCTTACTGGACAGTCCCAAGCCAGTGGGGGACAAATAGGGACTGTGTGGCTTGGACCACGCAAACATCACCATGGGGCCCTGGATAGGTGGTGGCCATGCCTCAAGGGCCCCTTAACACATTCAAATGGATTTTATCCATCTTCTACCCTCCATGAGACTTGAATATGTTGTAGTTATTGTATGTCCATTTGCAGAGTGGGTTAAAGCATTTCTTTGCCAAAAAGCTGCGGCTCTTATGGTCACTGAAAAGCTGATTGATTTTGTTTCCAACCCTGGGTCATCCCAATGTTTACGTCTACATTAAGTGATCATGTCACACTTCATATAAACTCTATTTTTTAATCACTGACAATCTTCTAGAAAAGTTGAACAGACCGCTGGCATTGTTCACATCAGCAAAACTTTTAGAAACCTTTGCGCTCCCTTGGCCAAAAGTACTCTCTCTAGCCCTTATGGCCATGTAGCCCACTCACTCAGCTATCCCCCTATGAGTTACCAACCGGAAGAATCATGCATGTGTCTAGGGATTTCACTTCCGATACTAGTCCTGCCCTGCTATTTGCAGATGTGGCAAAATATTACCAGGGACTGACTGACTATATCCAGTCTTATCACCACCTGATTAAGGCCACCTTCTGAAAATGTGCTTCAAAGAGCTTTTTCATGATCTTCAACTAGTAGATTCCATCTATTGGAATAGACCTCAGAGAATAACTGCTCTTGGATCTTATTGGAAGGAACCTATCAGGTGCTGTAAGAAACAAATAGAGCAGTGAAACTCCAGGAGGTCATTCTGGTTCATGTTTCACAACTAACGAAGAAACCCAGAATTACACACGATTGGAAGGCTCCTCCAATCCAAGACCTCAAACTGAGGATTCTAAGCTGATCGAAAGCAGACAGGTGACCCAAGACCTTCCGGACAAACGGCTGACCGCTTCCCCTCAATGCCTCAGAGCAAGACATCTAACAAATCTCTGTTTTGTTTTTTTAAATCTGCTCGCCCGTAATTGTTCCACTTCTCATTTTCTACAGACCCCTTGTCATTGCCACTAATGGCCCTTTTACTCGTTTCTTCCTTCCTACTATAAGATTAGGTTATGTCAGAACACACTCGATCTAACACCTTTATTAGATTATCCCTAACAGCAGCCACTACCCTCAGTCTTACTTACCGTTGGATATGCCATTCATCACCAGCCCGCCATAAAATCCTGCAGCAAATGAGACCATAGGGAATTAACAGCGGATGGCACTTCCACTTGCACATACATGGACACTGACCTTACACAATCAGTGCATGACATTGCTAGTGTCCCTGTCCCCCAGAAAAAGAACCGATTATTTCAATCTATTGATCAGACCTCAGGAGATCCTAGGTTCGATTTCAATAATCTTCATAGGGCAATGTGCCCAATACTTACTTACCTGGAAGAGACCAACAGAGATCCAAAAATGTAACCCAGTCACTAAGCCCTCTGAGCTTATATCACGAATGATTCCTTTGTTCCCAGATGTCTATGTACCCTTGACAGATAACGACTACCTTTGTGGCCAGGACCCACAGGATTCAGACTCACACCTCATGTACTTTAAGAATGGTATCTTAGGACGTGTCCATACATGTGGGACCCTAGTTCTATAAATCACCGACATTGGAAATCCGTCTCAGGTGTGCTTTCCAAAATGAGGCCTGTTGTATTATTCAGCACACTGAGGGAGTTACTGACTCATTGTTTATGTGAATGATGTGAGCAGTGTTCCCATCAGTGGGAATCATACAAATAGAAGAGACTAATAAACCTATCACTAGCCTTGGCAGAAGTTTTAAATGACACCACGTCTGCCCCAGATGTAGTAAACACTTGTCTCATTGACATCAGTAGTGATGGACAGTCTCATCGTTCTAGATTTCTTGCTGGCTGGTCATGGTGGAATCTGTGCCGTTGCTGATACTTCTTGTACTTGGATCTATGAAACAGACAAGGGACTATTAATTGTGCTTGCTTTTGTTGCAGTGGTCATGATGCTGGTCTGTTTGTCCAGAGTCTTAAATGCTTCTGTGCAACTGCACTGTTATCAGATGATCACCGTGATGACACAGCAATAAAAAGGTCAAGCCAGTCTTGCAGAACCGCTGTGGAGATGAACAGTCTTTAAGCAGTGAAGATTTGAATCTCGTGTTTTCCCCCAAATTGGTCAACTTCTCAGAAGTGAGAGAAGACCAGGGTGGGACTGAGAGAATATAGAAACAGACAACGGCCAGACCACATACAACGATAGAACTCAGACCCACAGTCTCTCGTAACCAGCGCGGGAAACCAGCCTGTTATCTATATAACCAGCCCAAGATGCTACCTATCTAAAAGTGAAACCTGTAGGAAATCATACCATGATATCTAGCAACAATTCAGGATGCCAAAGGATGACCCCAGTCACGATGGCACCAAAGAGCCAGGACATGATCAATAATGGACAGACTCCTTCATTTTTGTCCTTGTTTGCAGCATAATACCAACCAGAGAAGGCCAAACATGTACCCCTCGCCAATCAAGTAGGATGCATCTTCCAGGTAGCCCACCTACAGCTTCCCAATCAGGGCACACCTGAAGTCTTACCTTTTTAAAATATCAGGCTTGACCACTCCTCTGCCTGCCTTTGAGAATCTGCCAAAATGCAAGTGATGGATTCTGACAACCTTGTTGCAGCAAGGGCTGAATAAACAGCGTTTGAGTGTTCTCACTTGGTTGGTCTTCATCTGTTTCCGTAGCTCTTAGACATCTTCCTCAAAATACTGTGTTGTAAATTGATTTGAACTAATTTTGGCTGTGTGATTTTACAAGGGTTTAGTAGCGACAGAGTAAGTTTATGTGTTGCATTTCATTTTCCATCTTAGGTTACTGACATTTTGGCAATTGATCTGTCAAAGAACATACCCTCATCTGAACGTCTTTCAGGGAGGCAAGTTTGAGTGTAAACTGCTTTGAAGCCTCTCCATACCAAGTCTAGAAAGGTGGTCATTGATGAATCAGAATTTTATTTCTTTTTTGTCCTGTAAATAAACAGTATTGCAGGGGCCATGTAGGAACTCTGGCATTAGGTAATTTATAAGCTTAAACTTTCCTCACTGGTAAATCCTCCTAAACCCTGTTCCTCTTTGTCCTATTTTTAGCCCAACTTTCCTTTCTTGTCCTTCAGTCCACAGTATTCTCGGTTGGCTGAAATGTCTGTGTCCCATGAGTTTGTAACTTCCTTGTAGAGGAGAGACATTCCTGAAAAATGGACATCGCACCTGGTTACGTGAAGATCTGTGGCATTGTCAAAGACTTCCCAAATCGCAGGTGAAAAAAGAAAAGTTCGCTAAGTCATTTATTCTTTTCCTGTGCACACACTCTCCAGGTATCAATCTATCTTCTGATTGAGCCAAGAGATGCAAAAACATGGCTGGAGCGAGTCCAGTAGACTTGACTTAAAGATGTAAGATTAATGAAATTTTAATGTTTAAAAACGAAAGAACTAAAAATCTTTTGAAACTTTTACAAAGGACATTTCATAATGTAAGAGAAAATTATTGTTCTAAGGTAGTATAAAGGAAAGATGCATATTAATCTAATGTTTTAAAAAGGGTTGGCTCTTTTTAAAAGATTTTATGTATTTGAGAGAGAATGAGGGAGAGAGAAGGAGCAAGGGGAGGGGTAGAGAGAGAGGGAGAAGCAGACTCCCTGCTGAGCAGGAAGGCTGGTTCAGGGCTCGATCCCAGGACTCCAGGATCTTGACCTGCCAAAGGCAGATGCTTAACCGACTGAGCCACCCAGGTGCCCCTGCTTTTGCCTATTTGCCAAAAATCGATTGGGCTTGGGCAAATGTCAGTTTGTAAAATCCTCAGGAGCTTCCTGGGTGTAATCTGAAACCGGCCCCTGTACGCAGAGGGCAGGAAGAGACCAACCAAGGAGTAAGTCCACCCCAGATTGGTAGGTGGCAGTTTTAATAAGCAACGAAACTAATATAGGAGGCTTGTCTTGGATGCCACCAGGGGAGTAGATCTCCTTACCTGCCCACCGAGCCTCGAATATTTATAGAGATCTTAACTGGGTTCAGTCACATATACCATCCAGATGGTCTCAACAATGCTGTATTCTCTCAAGGCTGTGTCTGTGGAATAGCTTCCACTGGGGACGGTAGGCACAGCACACATTCCAAGGACAGGGGAGAGTGTGAGGAACCTCCAATTGCTGAGGTTCAACTCGAGGGTCAACCAGGCCTCTTTTGACAGCCTATTTGTTTGGGGTTCTTCTTTTGCATTGATCGACGTGTCTTTCTGCCAGTTTTATTTTTATTTTTTGTAAGTGCTGTAACGGTGTTGCATCGCATAGGTGGGCAAGTACTTCAGTAAACCGGCCGTTAATGTGCCTCCTCAATTTGTTATAAGTAACACTGAAACTGACATTCTTGTAACTACGTATGTATTTGCATCAACGTTCTTCACGTGTGTTTGTTGTTTTTGTACTTTTTTGTATATGTGGAGAAAGATCTTGTTTAACCTTTTACGTGGTTGAATCTATCAGTCAACTTGTTTATGGCTTCTGGGCGTTGTTGTCATGCTTTAGAAAGACCTCCTTGACCCAAAATATAATTAAAATGATTCATCCATCCCTGGTCAGTGCTGCGAGCACTTGCATGGTTTTATTACAGTGCCCACGCGTGAATTTTTTTTTTTTTTTTTAAGCCCTCTCGGAAGCCCCGGAAGTGTTCGAGCTGCTCAGGGAAGCCCACGCCAGCGGTCCAGGCCTGCAGGCCTCTCCCTGGAACTTTCCATGTGTTGTCTGTTCCTTTCCCGGCAGCCACCTGGAATCATTTCCCAGGTTCCCCTTCTGCTACCGGGCTCCCGCCCTGCGGGCCCGGGGACTTCGAGGCCGACGCTCCCGGGCAGAGAGATGCGTTCGGGCGGGAGGACCTTGGACGTCCGGGCGGCAGGGAGTGCGCTCTCACCCCTGGCGATGCAGATCCGTCTCGCTGACGTTCGCGCCGGTAGTCGGGCGCCATCTGGTGGCCGCTCGTACACTTTTTCCCCCTCCGGAGCGCCGGCGAAATCGACAAGGGCTGGGATTTGGCAGCGGTACGGGAAGCAGAGTTCCGGGAGGCCGGCGGCACTGGCGGAATCGTCCCGGTCTCGTCGGCGCGTTGCCGCCCATGCATTAGCTGGAGATTGGATGCGCAGGTTTGTGGTGTGTTGGTGTTATCGACGGTAAATGGCGAGCTGGTGAGGTCGCCAAGAGAACTCGCTCAGCGCCCGTTTTGTTCTCCCGCCCGCGCGCGTTGATTGGGGCGCCGCGGGGCAACAGGTGAGAGGACCCTGCGCCTATATCCCGGCGGCTCCGGAGTGGGGACGGGCCCCAAACATGCGAGAAGGCCCAGATTAAGGCGTTTAAGGACCTAGTTGCGATTCTTTATGGGGCCCGCTGGTCGGAGACGCCTCCACGGAAGCGCTTTCGAGTCTCTAACGGAGAGACGTTGATGGACCGGCTCCAGCTCGCGCGCGGGCGGGGCGGTTCGCGTTCCCGAGTGGGCTCTGACGGCGCCCCGTGTTTGTGCGTTTTGTCCTAGGAGGAAAGGTCCGGACAACGTGTGGAAAATCTGATTGTGGTTCCTTGTGGTGTTGCGCTGGACGGAGATACTTCTACGCGAAGGTTTTTTAGCGTCTCTAAAGGAGAAGCGCGGATAGGGCGGGCCTCGGGGTTTCGCGTTCCCCCGTGGGCTCCGATCGCGCTTGGTGTTTGAGTTCTCCAGAGATGAAACTCTGCGCGGACCTTGTGGGAGAGTATGGGCAAGTACAGAAGATGATCCGGCGGTGATTCCTTGTGGGGTCCGCTGGTCGGAGACGCCTCCGCGGAGGCTCTTTCGAGTCTTCAACACCTGTGAATGGGTTTGGCTACAGCCCAAACGAGTGGCTGAGGAGGCGGGCCTCGGTGGTTTCCCCTACTCCTCAGGGACTTTGGTCGGGCTTGGTTTGTGTGTCCGTTCTGGTCCACAGGTGGAAGCGGTGATGTGGAAGCGGTGATGGGGCTGTTCGAAGTTCCGCCTGAGGCGTGTGCTGGCCGGAAGTGCTTGTAAGTGGGGGCTTTTCTAACCCCGAACAGAAGTTCTTGTAGAAGTCGGTGTGTGCGCGACTAGTTCTGTAATTTGTCCGCAGTGTTCCCCCTTGTTCTGGGGCCATTACCCGCGGGTCGACCAGATCTGGAGTTCTGGTGATGGGGTTGTGCTTCGGGGTCTTAGACCAAGCGTCCAGGAGGCCCCTAGGATCCATAGCTTCCTTCAGAAGCGATTTTTTTTCTTGCTCGAAATTGGCGGTTTTTGCTGTGTGGTAAATGGCGCGGCTTTCGGGGTCTGTAGCTTTGGAAGGGTATACAGAGAAGCTCAGAAAGGTCGGACCTTGAGAACGGTAATTCATGTAATTCATGTCGAGTTGTCGGTTTCGTACCGCGCATTATGCACCTGGATCTCTAATTGCGGGTTGTCTCCAGCTTCCAGCGCCCGAGGGCATCGGGCGTTCTTTGGCGGCCTCGTTTCTTGCTGCAGGCACCGAGTCCTGGGCATGCAGTGCCACCCGACGTGGCAAAGCGTTGTCAGATGAAAATCTCTGCTCTTTGCTGATCGTATTCCGCCCACAAAAGGAGGCGGGGGGAAGCAGGCTCTGAGGTGGGGCTCCCCTGCGGGCTTCACGAGCCGGCCGCGGTGGTGAGCGCGCTCTTCCGCAACGGATCCCGCTCTAGGCAGCCGGGAGACGAATATTAGTGGTGAGGGGGGAGAGACTGCTCTTCTCCCATGCCGGGTGTGTGCGCGGGCACGGGTACGGAACCGTGGCTTGCCCCGCTCTGCCGCACGGTTATGGTCGACCGGGGTCTATGACGCAACCCGTTTGCCTTCGTATCTTGGTTACCTAGTACGTGGCTCTCTGAGGTGCGGAGGCTATTCTGCCGCTCTGCTCCCCTTGCGGTGTCGGTTATCAGACCACTCGACGTGGACCCCAGGGACCTCCTTTCGCAGTGCCCTCTGAACCCGCCACCAGGGCCCTGGAAGGGTGGTGGGTGGGGGATGTGCGCTGTCCGCGTGGGCGTCGCATGTCGCCTAGGCGGGTGGCCGAGGCCTGACGGGCTCAAAAGAGAACAGACGGCGGCGTCTCGAGCTTCCTGTAGAGCGTGGTGGTGCTTCAAGGGGCTTGTTACGCACTTTCAGGACTTACGTAGAGGATTTTCTTTGGGAATTAGAAGCCTTGAGCGGCAAACTGAGCTCCCCAAGTATCGCGGATTCCCCGCTAGTCCCCTGATCCTAGCGGTGCCCCGTGTGTCTCAATCTGTGTGCAGGGCCATGATGAAGGGGAAGACGGGCCTTTGGTCAGGACATTATAACGGCGCCCGTGCCACCGCTCCCCTCTCGGGCTAAGTAGCCACTTGGGCTGCGCCATTGCGAGTGGGCAACGGCCTCTTTTCCGTGTGGAGCCCACTGGCCCCTCGGTGGGGCTGGGCACAGCTTTCCCCGTCGCGAAACGTGTTGCTGCCCCCGGGGTGGAGCAGCGAGGGGCTCTGGGCCAGAGTGCGGCTCTCCTTTCCGGTGCCACGGTGTACTTCTTCACCCCCTGGCCTGCTGAGGGGCTCCTGGCCGCTCCTGGCCCCCGACCCGGGGCCGTGGCACAAGCTGAGCGGAGCAACGGGTGGCCTCAAAGCTGGGGCCACGGCGCAAGAAATTCGGGGATGTCGAGGCTGGTGTGTAGCCCAGACATCACAGGATCGTTCCTGTCTGCTCTTAAGACGTTTTCTTTGCTTTCACCTCGGTGTGAGCGCGCATTCCTCTGCGCTGGGTAGATCGTGTGCCTTTCCTCCCCGTCGCTCTCTCACGTCTGAACAGACGACCCACTGTGCAGCCCCCCCCAGTAATGGAGGATGTCACCCTGGGCCCTCCTCACCGGCTGGTGGCGTCCTGGGTGGGGGCGCCGCGCTGCGGGCGGCGTGTGCTTGTGGTTTACGGTTCAGCGCTCCAGGGCTGGGCGGGCACTGCGCCTTCTGATGCCGGAATGCGGGTCTGGTCGCGTCTACTCATTCTGACCCGCCCCAGGCACGCTACTTATAGGGGCAGGGCCTTGTTCTGATTTTAGTCCTTGCAAGACGCTGGCCTCAACGGGATTGCCCGGCGCTCTGTGCCTGGCTTCGGGGCAGCTGGGGCAGCTTTGTGGGAGGGGCGCCCGCGCCCCGGCGCGCTGGCTCGGTACAAGTGAGCAATCAACGTGGTTCCTTGGGTTGTTTGCTTCGGTCTCGGGCATAGCAGCTTTCAGCGCCGAAACGTGCCCCGGTAGGCAGACTCCCACGAGGGGGCGCACACCGTCTAAACCAAGCACCGGCACGGTCAGCTTCTTAAGGCCCTTGGGCGTGCGCCTCCGGCTTTGGTGACGGGACCTCAGAGCGGCCACACGACCGCGAGGCGGCGATCGGGTACTTGAATGCCTGTCCCTATTGTGTGTTTTAGTGGTAGTTCTTGTGACTCGAGCGTTGGTCACGAGTGACGGGGAATTCGGATCCTAGGAACTGCATTGCGGGCTCAACTACCTCACTCTCGGCCGCAGACCATGGTGAGACGAGGTCCCCGTCCTCGGAAGGAGCGCGCTTTAGATCCTTCACCCGAGGGCCCCCTGGCGGGTGAGTGTGGAGCCAGCAACTCTGGCGATGCTCTGGTCGCGGGTGCTATCGAGGAGGAGCCGAAGAGGAGCGGGTTTTAGTCGGTCCGGTAGGAGGCCGCTGCTGTGCCCACCGCCCTTGCCTCGAGGCGTCCCCCAGCCTGTGTCCTTTGATGGTCCTGAGGTGCAGTTGCAGAGAAACTGGTCCCAGGCCGGCCCTGGATCCCGCAGCCGCATACCCGTGGGCTGTGGGACCGTGGTGTTCTGGACCGTGAGGCCCTGGTTGACGAAGGATGGTGGTCTTAATCGTGCTTGAGGGCGCGCTGGAGCGAGAATGGAAAGTGGGGTGGGGAAGAAGGGTCCTGTTACAGCTGTATCCTCCAGGATGCTGTGACAAAGGTGCTGGTAGCCTCCCATGACCCATTGGGGCATTTGCTGGGAAAACGAAGTCTTGCGTGTTGGGGCGTGCATGGCTGTGAAGCCTTGGGCATGAGGCAAGAATCCCCATCGGGAGTGGAGCCCAGGGTCTTGACGTCACAAGGCTGCTGCTCCCAATCTGGACCCGGACAGGGATTGGTCAGTTGTGCTCTTGTTGCTGCGAGGACCGCCGGGTGGGCGGGAGCGGTTTGGCCGGTTAATGCGGATACTGGAAGCTGAAATGAGCTTTGTGTGGCCCTGGAGCCAGCTCTTCTCCGGATTAGCGGGACAAGTGGTCGGCAGCCCACCCACTGCCCTGGGCAACAGGTGTGTGGTGCTCTCCGGCAGGCTTCACGCACTCCAGTGGCAAAGTGCCACTGCTCGCCACGAAAGCCAAAATGCCGGTGAGTACAGGTCGGGAGTCTGCCGCTTTGTATGCCCGCCTGTGCGTATTAGCGAGGCCCTCGTGTGGCCCGCGGTCACGGCGGAGCGCTAACACGGTCGGACTTGAGAGGGACAGTCGGTGTACAAAGGTTTCTGCAGGTGAACCTGAAGGATGTAGCGGTGGGGGGCAGGGAGTTGCAGGACATTGACCTACGAGACTCTGAACCTACACCCGGCCCCAGAGTGTTCCCTCTGCGGGGTGCGTGTACCTGGGCTTCCTTTGGAGTGGCTCATGTGGCACCCCTTCTCCTTTGGAAGAGGTGGCTTGCTCAGAAGCGAAGTTGTACGTGGTGGTCTCTGGGCCCGCGTTAGTGACGCCCCCGGTTCGGCCCTCCCGGATGCATGGGGCTGGATGTATGGACAGGCGGCCAGCAGGCTGTCTCCAGGTGTGGGTGGTAGTGTCGTTCCCTGGCAGTGCCCCACTGTCCAGCTGCCCCTTGGCCCCTTCCATGTGTCCCTCTCCCCTCCCACCCTGTGTATGGTGGATAAAGGTGGAGGTGAATGGTGGCCTCCAGCCAAACTCTCTCTCCGTCTCTCCTTGCACTCTTGGCGGGTGAGCACTGTTGCTGGCCTCCAGTCAGATGGGGTAACCTGCAGTGAGTTCAGCAGGATGCCATTTCCCTTCTGTACCGATGCATGAACGGGAGGGGCCTGCCAATGACTGGCTGCCCGTGGGTTGGGGGGGCAGTGAGTGTGGTGTCGGGAGGTCCAGATCCGGGGCTGCTATGCAGCCCCAAGCATCTGGTGGTGTACGGGGTGAGGCTTTAATGGTGATGGGGGAAAACGAGTTGTGCGGAAGTCGGAAAGCACGTGGAAGGGTGTTTGAGACGAAGTGGTGCAGGAGTAAGGGCGAGCTCATCTAGGGCTTTTGGTGGGCTTTTGGTGGGCTTTTGGCGGGTGGAGGCCCCATGTGTGCCCTGCCGTGGTGCTTGCTGGTCCCCTAGAGGGTGTCCTGGGTGCTTGTGTCCCTGGGATTTACAGACGCGGCCCAGGGGTGGCTCTATGGCAGGCCCATGTTGGAATGTAGAGCAAGGCCTGTTTACATGAGCGAGTCCAGGGGCTCGCTTGGAAGCCATGGTGGTGTGTATGAGGACGTTGAGCAGAAAGGCAGATGCTTACCAGAAGACAAGATGCCAGGTTCTAACTTACTGTGGGTGAGGGAGGCTTAAAAAGGGCACAAGGAAAAGGAGTTCTACATATAGATTTATTACTGTCTGTGGTTTTTGTGTACCATCTTAGTGTGCAGCAGTTTTCCAGCGTATTTGTTAAACCTCCATTAAAGCTTTATTAAAAGATCAAGTGGAAGTCTGGGTCCGTCCCCACACTTTCTTTGTACACGAGTCCACCACCCCTCCCCATGCAGGGGGCGGGGAAGCCCTGCATATTAAGGAGAATTTCAACATCATTCTGGGTCAGCAACTGGTCTGAAAGCTACAGTGAGCTGAGCGTCCCAACAACAGGATTCTGTTATCCTATTGCCGTTTTGTCTTAAGCAGCTATATGTATGTCCTTGAAAAAGGAAGATTGACAACAGCCCTCAAGTCCCCTCAACGGGAGGATGGGAGGATGAACACGGTTGTGTTCTGCCCAATTCAGTCCTGCTTCTGACCCCAGAAAAGTGAAGCTACACTTGAAGGCACATGATTCCTCTGCGAGTCAGAGGACGGCTTCCCCCACAATAGTGCACGTTCATATGTGACTGACCACCCCACAGAAAGCCCACTTCCTGGAGCCCTTCAAGGTGGACCAGTAAAACATGCTGTGCTTGGAGGTCTCCCTTCCATTGTCAGAATCCTAATGAAGGGAACGGCGGTGTAATGCCCACCCCCAGTCATTCTTAATGGATCAACGCACAGCAAGTGAGATGCAGGGATGCTGCAAGCCTTCCCACAAAACTCCCAGTCTTGGGGACTCTCCCCCCAGTGTCGGGACGTTCAGAGGTGTGATGTTCCATACCGAAGAGCTGGTTCCATCCCAGTGAGTCCAGTCAGGAAGTGCTCAAGCAGGTTAGACCTGTAGATGAAGCTTCCTTTGCCTCTGCTGGGCTGTGCTGTTGGTACTATAGACCTAGAAAGAAACCTTTTCCCACAATTGTTGCAGTCCTGAGGTTATCTGGTATGAAGTTTTCGGTGTTGAATGATGTGGGAGCTTTGGCTGAAGGATTTCCCACACTCCCCGCACTCGTAAGGCTTTTCTCCTGTGTGGACTCTGCGGTGCTGGATGAGGTTGGACTTTTGGCTAAAGGATTTCTCACACTCATTGCACTTATACGGTCTGGCTCCGGTGTGAATTCTCTGGTGTTGATTGAGGGTGGACCTGTGGCTGAAAGATTTCCCACAGTCGCCGCACTCGTAAGGCCTTTCTCCGGTGTGAATGCGCAGGTGCTGCACAAGTTTGCATTTGTAGCTGAAGGATTTTGCACATTCGTTACATTTATAAGGCCTTGCTCCACTGTGGATTTTCTGGTGTTGAATGAGGTTGGAGCTTTGGCTGAAGGAATTCCCACACTCCCCACACTTGTAAGGCTTCTCTCTCGTGTGAACTCTCTGGTGTTTAATGAGGGTAGAGCTGTAGCTAAAGGCTTTCCCGCACTCGCCACATGCGTAAGGCCTCACTCTAGTGTGAATCTGCAGGTGCTGCACGAGTCTGAATTTGAAGCTGAAGGCTTTGCCACATTCGCCACATTTGTAAGGCCTCGTGCCAGTGTGAATTCGGTGGTGTTGAATGAGGTTGTAGCTTTGGCTAAAGGATTTCCCACACTCGTTGCACTCGTAAGACCTTGTTCCTGGGTAAGCTCTCGGGCAATTACTGAGGACGGAGCTTTGGTTGAAAGGTTTGTCACAGTTATCCCAGTCGTGATAACCTTCTCTGGGGTCAAGTTGCTGATCCTGGAAAAGTTTATATTCATAGCTGAATGATTTCTCATAGTTGCTGCACTTGTGAGGACTTTTTCTACCCTGAAAGGACTCCCCCTGTTCAAAGCTCCTGTGTGGTTTGGCCCCCTTGAGAGTGGCCTGATGCTGGAGCAGACTCAATATAGCCAGGAAGTCCTTCCCAATTTCCCCACAGGGGAAAGGCTTCCGTGACACATGCAATTTGTAGCTTGTCACAAACTCCATGTCCCATCTGAATGGCTTCTCATCGTCGTGCTTCTGGTGCTGGTGAAAATTGGCACCGAACCACCATTGTTTCCCACATGTCTCACAGGTGTAGGATTTGTGCCCAGGATGTGATCCTTGGTCCTCTGCCAGGTACAAAATGTCTCTCCCAAGCAAGACGCATTTCTCACAGGGCTGAACTTTCCACAGGGATGGTTCTGGGCTTGGAGTCCTTCCCAGGGACATCTGCTGCACAGAAACGGCCTCCTCATCCTCCATTCCGTACCAACAACCTAAAAGCACAGAAATGCTGGTGTGAAGTGCATGTCCTCATCAGAGGGGCATACTAAAGCATAAGTCTACTGGATCTGTTGTCAACTCGGGGGGCGAGGGGGGGGTGTGCGTGCAGCACAGGAAAAGCAGGGTCCCCTAATTCACTCCCCTGTAGCAGGGCTAGGAGTGCTGTATGGAAGTTCAAGGCCCAGTGACCAGATGCTATTCACAGACTACAGATGCATGACCTAATGTTGGGGAAAGGTTTGAGGTATGAAAGGTGGAAACAGGTAGGGTTGAAAAATGAAAAGCAGGTGTGGGCATCAACACCCTGATGGGCCATCCTGTGAAGGGCCCTGGACTCCTTTGAAAACCCCACGTGAATGAACTAGGACTAGCAATTCTACCCGTAAGCAAAAGTATAAATACTAGAAGCAGCCCCCACAGGAACATATCTTGTAAGAACAGCCCCTGGTACTCCAGGCAACTACCGGCCCCAGAAAAGAAGCTAGGAGGAGGGAAGGGTTCCTGGGTCTGGACAAGAGTGGCCAATGCTGATCCATCAACTGGATGCGGGTTTGCCAGTTAAGAGGGCAGTGGTTGAGCCCCAATCCAAGTGTGAGGAAAAGAGCAGAGTCAAGAGTGGGGTGGTGGCGTGGTGGGCGGCAGTCTTACCCAGTGAGATCACAAGTGCAAAGTTCTCCAGCATCACATCATGGTAGAGGCATCGCTGAGTCTCATCAAGGAGACCCCACTCCTCCCAGGAAAAGTATACAACCACGTCTTCAAAGGTCACACTACCCTGCCATGAGGGGGAGAGATGAAACCACAAACAGCCCTCCTCCAATGAAATCCCCCCCAATCTGTCCCCTACTCCTCCACCTCCCAGGCCACCCAACCTAGAGGAGATACCAAGCCCTGGTGCCAGTATCACTAGGTCCAACAGGCAGGTGGGTAGATAGAACCTTGAGTTCAGGACCACGCCTACCAGGCGCTGTCCCTGAAATCCTCCAGTGTATCCACCACGTACAACCAAACATAGCCTCAAGCACTGTTCCCTCAGTCCATAATACATCTGTATGGCATCGTGAGTGCTGGGCAAATCAGACCCCATTTCCCAGGCCTGCCTTTAGTCTTCTGTGTTGCAGGACACCCATCATATTGGATTAGAGCCTACATGAAAAACACTTCAATATTTAATATCCCTGTATCCAAATACTGGAAAATTAGTAACACCAGGCCTAGTAATTAGTAGCTGATCACCTCTGCCCTTACATTAAGCTCATCTACCAGGCTCCACGTAAGGTGGGCACAAATACGCAGCAGCCCCCATTGTTGCCTCATCCTGTTAGGTCTGCTGGCCGCATTGAGTGTTTCCTCCTGTTCTCTACCTTTCTCTTCCTTCTGTGGCCAACTCTAACCTTCCCACTCTTTTTTCTCTAGCTACAGAGCACTGGGTACGGTAAGATCCAGACCAGGAGAAGGAAAGAACACCTGCATTTCCCTGACTACTCAGTACTGTGCCCCATGACCATCAAAGGCCTCCACCCACAGAACCTCTAGTTTGAGACCTCTAGTTTGAGTTCATTCCAGGGTCCTAGACAACCCTCCCCCATTACAGGTAGGTTCCAAAAGTGCTTCATTAGGACATGTGTGGCTCAATGAGCTCCCATCTGCTCTGACCGTTCCTCAGCCTACAGCCAGCATGCCAGTGCTGAGACAGGGGCCTGGGCCGCAGGGGGTGCAAGCAGGCACTGGAGGGCCCAGGGGATAAGCATTTACCTGAGCTGGGTCCCTGGGCACAGCTGCCGCCATCGGACACGGTAGGAAGAACAGGAGCAGCCCAGTGCTGCGGGGACACCTCTCGTGCCTCCCCGGTCGTCGCCTCCGCCTGACCCTGCACTCTGGAACCTCGGAACAGGAAACAGACCCGAGAGCTGCCGAAACGACTGCCACGAGGACCCCGGAAGCCCCACCCTGATGTGATGGCACACACGGAAACGCCCGTCTCCTGGACCTTCATTGGCTCCACGCTGGCGTCACTGGGCGGTGCAGACCTCTGCAAAAAGGGTGCCACACATCAGATCGCATGAGTGTTGACTGACGCGGTTTCAGACTTTACGACAGCACACTGCGAGAGGCTAAAGGTTATTTCAGATGTCCCCAAATATCACAAATCCAAATTCCGTGCTCTTGTCCAACATCGGAAAGCCCTTGAGATTCTGGTATTTGGTCGGGCCAGTTTTATAGTCCCTTACAGGAGTAGGAGGGTGACTGCAATAGCCTCACAGCCAGAACAGACAACACATCCGAGAAAAATTAAAGTGATTCTAAAGCTTTCAAACCCACATTCTCAAGGCAGAGCTCTCTCCAGACTTCACAAATGCCAGGGTTGTTAAGAGATTAGGAGTTATAAAATGTAAAGCTTCAAACCAAATTCCATGTCAGGACTGAGAATAATGTGGAGGTAGTCTGAGTTACTGTATATGTTCTATATTTAGGGTGTTTAAATAGATGAAACTCTAGATCCATTAATGACAGTTTGAGCTACCTACTCTCTTGGTCATAGTGATTTGCTAATCTGCATGTGTATGAATGATATGGCGGGTGTGGGCGGGGAAATAAATGCATCCAGAATTTTTTTGGCTCTGAAATTAGAAAATACTCTAAAGCTCCTAACTCTGGTGGAACAATTAACAGGTTTGATAGTTCCAGGTAATGAAATGATTACACTTAGCGAGAAAGGTATGTTGAAAGCCGGGACAGCCCAACAGCTGGCCAAGTGTAGCCAAGTTGTGAACGCAAAAAACCACAAAAAGTCTGTGAAGGAAATTAAAGTGCTACTCCCGTGAACACACAAATGATAAGAAAGCAAAACCACCCTTACTACGGTTACAGACAAAGTTTTAATGTTCTGCACAAAGATCAAAGTGGCCGCAAAGGTCCTAACGGTCTCCAATTCCAGGAAGGCTGAGAGAGGTGAGGAATGGGCAGAAGACGAGCTGGAAGTTAGCAGAGGTTGGTTTCTGAACTTACAGGTAAGTACAAGGTGAAGCACCTAGTGCTGAATCTGGAAGATTAGTAAGAACATTCATGAAGGTGGCTATACTGGACCACAAATTCTCAAGGTAGACCCAACAACCTTCTAATAGAAGAGGACGTCAAGCTCATTTATCATTCTGAAAATCCTAGGACCCTTAATGACACTAAGTCCACTGTGCCTGAGGTATAAATGGAACAACAAAGCCTGGATTGACAGCACATCTGTTCATAATATGGTTTACTGAACATTTTGAGACCGAGTGCTCACGGAAATGGTACCGGGTCACCCAAGAGCCTGACGTTCCAGTCTTCCTGTTCATGAAAAATACAGATGTACAGCCCGAGAAGTAAAAACCCTCTGGAATTCCATTCTGGTGGCAGAGTCAAAGTATGGGAGTTTGTGATTTCAACCCTCATGGATGACTTTGTGGGGATTTAAGACTTCTGTGGAACAACTAATAGCAGATGTGGGGGAAGCTGCCAGAGAATTAAAAGTAGAGAGGATGTGACTGAATGGATGACCAGAGAAAGGGGTTGCTTGGGGTCTACTCTCAGTGAAGATGCTGGAAGAGTGTTGAAATGATAGTGGATAACTGGGAGCCAGGAACCACATCTATGCCTATAGTGTTGCTGGTGATGGGACCAAAATACGCCACTCTGGCCGAAGCCACATTAGGCAGAAAGGAGCCTTCCTGGAGCATCCATTATCTGACAAAACCAGAAACTTTGTAGACCAACCTTGAGCTTCCTCCCATTTTTACTCTCTCGTCCTGAGAGTGTGAAGGGAAAGAGGTCCCTACCCAAGAAATGTCATGTCCTCTTTTCTCTATCATAGCATAGTGTTAGATTAAAAATGCTATTTAGACAATGTAGACATTCATATTCACCACAGTCCACATGCATTGTCCCTTCACATGCAACATTTTTCATAAATATTTTGGGTATTATCAGCCTTCCTACAAGTGTTATTCAACTCTGAATGCAAAAGTCCCAGGAACTGGCATAGTTTGAGACTATATGTATTTTTTTACAGTGTTACTCAATACACTCTTCCATGTTCTGGTGGGAACTTCGAGCCCAACTCTATTTGGAATCAGAGCATCTTTGTCACTGCTAATGAAGGGATGTGGTCATAAGCCGAGAGCTTGGATTCACGATCAGGGTTAACCAAAAGGACAAAGTATTAGTGAAGGAGTAAGAAGAGTCAAACGTACTCACCAGGATCAGGATGGTGCCTATGGCTCTGGCTTCACAGGAAGAGAGTTACTGCTGAGAAGGCATTGAACCCTCTGCTTGTATCTGTAAAGAACAAAGATAATGGGAAGTCAAACCCAGACCATGAGGCTCAAGGGCATTACATGAATAACACAGAACAGCACAGCGGCTGTCAATTTTCTGTGCCTGCCTCCTAAGCTTCTCAATCTGTCTGCAAGAGCCCAGGGAAAATGTATACGTTTCCCCCAATACTTATGTTCCTCCTCAACAAAACTGGCACTCTCATAGGAATGTCTAAAGAAAAGGGTGAGGAATTTCCAAGGATCCCAGCTCTAGTCTAAGTGAGAAACACAATACTGAGATTTAAGTTACTTGAAACTACCTTACCAATTTTAGACAGCATGATTTGGCAAAGAAAGAATACTGGTGTCCATACACTGGGTCACTATCCTTATACCAGAAAATTTCTTCACATAACAAACTGTTTCAATTTAATAATAATCATTGCTGCATGCAAGTCTTTCATAATTACAAAGCTATTTCACGTAACTTGCCTTCTAATAACAAAGAGTAGCATCACAGAATCAAACTAGTATCTGTCAATTGGGAACTGAATAAATCCTCATGGAGCATCAGGATGCAGTGGATATGATCAATACATTTTCCCTACTACTGAGCCTTCAGGTCATAATCTAATGTAATGAGTATCAGAATGCCATCTGTAATTTGCTTTTTCCCCAACACTGGAAGGAAGGAAAATTATATGGAAAATCAGTCTGTGTGATTATATACTAGATTTTTTAAAACTCGCAAGAATGGTATCTAATTGACAGGGGAGGGGGGAAAGTGGGGTAAAGAGGACGAAAGATTCCTTTTGTATATTTCTGATGAGATATTTTGAAACAAAATTCCAAAAAAAAAAAAAAAACCCCCACATTATATTCACAAATCAATGGTCACAGCACCTTTACTCATTATATAGCACAATACTAGAAATAAACTTCAACAGATGAATAACTGAATAAATTCTTCAACATCCATACAATGGATAGACCTCAAGCATGGTAGGTTTAGTAGGAAAAAAAATTCATAAAACTACAGAGATGGAGAATGGATTAGTGCTTTTCAGAGGACAGGGAGGGGGTGGGGTGTAAGTTGGTGTGAATACCAACAGCATGAGGAAGTTTTTGCAGTCACAAACCAGTTCTGTATCTTGACTGCACTGGTGGTGATGTGTATCTCTATGTAGGGGGAAGATTTTATAACAGTATATACATGTGCAAGATACAAATGGTGAAAACTGAATAAAATCTATAGCTACCTAAGATGTCATCATTTGGGGGGCGCCTGGGTGGCACAGCGGTTAAGCGTCTGCCTTCGGCTCAGGGCATGATCCCGGCGTTCCGGGATCGAGCCCCACATCAGGCTCCTCCACTGTGAGCCTGCTTCTTCCTCTCCCATTCCCCCTGCTTGTGTTCCCTCTCTCGCTGGCTGTCTCTATCTTTGTCAAATAAATAAATAAAATCTTTAAAAAAAAAAAAAAAGATGTCATCATTTGGGGAGGCTGGGTGAAGGGAACATGGGACTTTTTATTTATACAACTTCCTGTGAATCTATACTTACTTTAAAAAGATAAAAATAAAAACTACGTAACTGTGTATCAAAGCTCAGGCCTTAACCAAATTAGAAGAAGTTGAAGATTTTTAATTTCATTTGAGCGAAAGAGGGCACGAGTCAGGGGGGAAGGGCAGAGCAAGAGGAAGAAGCAAACTCCCTACAGCACAGGGAGCCCAATGTGGGGCTCGATCCCAGGACCTGAAGATCATGACCTAAGCTGAAGGTAGACACTTAACCATCTGGGTCACCCAGGCGCCCCAAGAGAAGTTAATTTTAAATTCAATAATATAACTCATATTAACCACCGAATGATAGAAAACCTTTCACTAACAATGTTGTGAAAAACAACTGGGTGGGTCAGCTGAGTGTCCCCAACTCTTGATGTCGGGGGGGGGGGCAAGAGATTGGGCTTAAGATTCTCACTAAACAAAAACAAAAAAACCCAGTTTTCCTAATGTATACATCAACTTAGAGCTGTGCATTCCTTTATCAGCATACCTTTATACAGCTATTGTCCCCAAATATCATTTTTAACCTAAAGAAAATAGGGGTTCTGGAGGAATGGGTGAAGGGGAGGGGGAGGTACAGGCTTCCAGTTATAGAATGAATAAGTCATGGAGGGATGAAAGGTACAGCACAGGGGAACAGTCAATGTTGGGGTGCCTGGGTGGCTTACTCAGTTAAGTGCCTGACTCTTGATTTTGGCTCAAGTCATGATCTTAAGGCACTGAGATCGAGCCCACAGGGCTCTGCACTCATCGGGGAGTTTGCGTGAGATTCTTCCCCCCGCCCCATCCTCCCTAAAACAAATCTTTAAAAAAAAAGAAACAGTCAACAGTACTGCAGTAATGTACGGTGACAGGTGGTAGCTGCACTTATTATAACGGTGAGCACTGCATAATGTATAGAATTGTTGAATCAGCAGAAATATAACATTGTACTAATACACCACTGTATGTTAATTAGGAATGCATGCATGAAATACGACATTTAGGTTTTTAGACTGCCTCAGCAAGTGGAAAGATGGAGCTGGCATCAACTGAAATTGGGAAGGCCGGGGCCAGGGAAGGACTGGAAAGAAGCACACAAGAAATTTCTGAACACGCGGGGGTCTGTGATAGAGATACAGATTTTGGAAGTTTTGTAGTATTTATGGTGTGTGCCATAAATAGTCATGACACCGCATGAGATCATAAATGAGTGTGCAGTTTGAGAATTCAGAAATGACTAATGGGCATTCTTACAGTAAAGGGATGGGAAAGATTCAGGAGAAGCTTCTGAGAGGAACTTTAAACAAAATCTTAGAAGTCACCACTGGATTTAGAAGTTGGCTAATAACCCAAACATAAATGAGTGGAGAGCCACACAGGAGTTGAGGAATTGAGTGAGAGGGGAAACAAATGCTCCTCGAGAATTTATCTTAAAAGTTCAGTTGTAAAAGTGAGAGAGACAAATGGCAGAATAGGAAATATACTGGATCACTAAGGAGGGAAAAGTATTTTTAAAAGGATAATAGTGTTTATACTGTTACTTTAAAAAGAGACTGAAAAAGCACAGTAACAGGTTACTGTCATGAGATCTGATAAAGAACCAGTCCCCAGAGAAGTTAAGACATGGGGCACATGGTCCTTAGCTGGCATTAGTAAATGACCCTAAATCAGAGGGAAGGAGTCGGTTCTATTTTGATACGAGCAGGTCCATAATAAGACTTAAACCAACTGGGACCCCTGGGTCGCTCAGTTATGTATCTGACTTTGGCTCAGGTCATGATCACAGGGTCCTGGGATCGAGCCCCTGTGTTGGGCTCCCTGCTCGGCGGGAGGCCTGCTTCTCCCTCTCCCACTCCCCCCTGCTGGTGTTCCCTCTCTCGGTGCCTCTCTGTCAAATAAAGTCTTAAACAATTTAAAAAAAAAAGAAACAGAAGTGGGAATTACGATGCCTGCTGCAAGCCGCAAACAGATCACAACACGCCATGGAGATGACACTGTGCCTGTCTAAAACTGGTGTGGTTTACGCACAAAGAAAAAGGAAAGATTTCCAAAAGCTTTTAGCATTGTAGAGGTCAGATCAGAGATTATATATTTGGGGAAATTACTTCTGTTTCACAAATGTATTCTCCTTAAAACCAAACAGGACTACTCTGACGCTGCCTAAGCAAAGTTCAGATCTCTCTGCCTGAGTTTCTTTGTTCTCAGCCACATGAAATGCTTGCCGCCAAGTCCTTTCATGACAGCCCTACTTAAAACAACGATAGCCACTCTTTTTGGTGTTTATGTTTTAACTTTCCAGAATACCATATGCTTCAAAATGCACTCGAATGTATCAGTTCTACATGTTTTGACAGCATAATCACAAATTCATCACTAAAATAATACACAGAACAGTCCCATCTCTCCATTAAGTCCTCCTACCCCTTTGTAGAAAGTTGTTCTCCTTATCTCAGCCTTATGAAACCCTACAATGTGATGTCTGAACCTCGAGTTTTAGGCACATAACTTCTCCAGTGTGTCTGATAAGGGGAATCAAATAGCATACAGCCCTTCCACAGAAAACAGTGCATTTGTTTTGGGTTTGGTTGTGTTTTGTTTTTTTTTTTAAGATTTCATTTATTTATTTGAGAGACAGTGCACTTGAGCTGGGGAGGAGCAGAGGGAGAGGGACAAGCAGACTCTGCATTGAGCACAGAGCCCAACGTGGAGTTCGATTCCACAACCCCGAGATCAGGACTGAGCCAAAAATCAAGTCAGATGCTTAAACGACTGAGCCACCAGGCGCCCCACAGAACAATGCATTTCTGATTCACCCTTGTTTTTGTGGGTATCGGTAGCTCATTCTCTATAATGCCAAGTAGGATTCCATTGTGTGGACGTACCATGGTTTGTTTATCGATTCCCCAACTGAGGGACATTTGAATCATTTCCATTTCCAGATATTATGAATATAGCCACAATAACATTTGCCTACAACTTTTTGTTGTAAACTTAGGTTTCTGAGTTGTATGTGTAAACATGTCTAATTAATTAAAAAAAAAAAAAAACTGCAAAAAATCGTTCTTCAAAGCAGATGTACCACTTTGCATTGCCAACAGCAAATATCTGAGAATTCCAATTCCTCCATCTCCACTTCCAATTTTAGATCACAGAAAGCTATCCCTACACAATGCTAATGTGATTCCTCATGTATGTTCACACGTGCATGTAGCAAGTGTGTTTGCTAATGCAAGCAGCTGTATGTATGCATGTGTTTGTGTATTTGTGGGTGGGAAGGGAAAGGGACAGGGAGGGTATTGGTGGGTATTCCTAAAAGTGATGAAACTGAGTATCATAAAAGATTTGGTTATTCTGACTCAAAGCAGCACATCTGCATAACCGCATCAAGGCCCCAGAATGTTTTCCAGTCATTCACAAGGTTCTCTTAATAGCCTGAAGCTAACTGGACACTTACCTGTATACCAGTATTGTGTGCACGTTCAGATCTTATCCTACTTTATCCTACCAGCAGTCAGCTAACTGATAAATTCCTGCTTCTTTTTATCCTTCTTTATTATAGAGAATAACCAGGGTTCTTAAAGTAGCAAAACATGCTCATGGTGCTTTCTAGTATACCTAGAGCTCCCTGATGGAGCATAGGATACCCAGTTTAATGTGAGTTTCAGATGAATAATGAATAATTTCACAAGGTATACTGCATGGGACAGACAGTAATTTATATATATGTGTGTGTGTGTGTGTATGTATTTTATCTGAAATTCACATTTAACTGAGTGCCCTGTATTTTTATTTTCTAAATCTGGCAACTGTAAGTATTCTGGTAATGCACTATTTCAACTGGATATAATTCTAACATGTGAAACTGGCCTTTATAGTTTCTTATTACTGTTTAAACAATACAAATTTATCCTACTACAGTTCTGGAAGTCAGAAGTCCAAAATGGGTCTCCCTGGTGTCAGCAAAGCTGACTTCCTTTCCGGAGGCTCTAGGAAAGAATTCATTCTTTTGCCTCATTCTTTAGAGGCCACCCACAGACCTGGGCTCATGGCCCCTTTCCGTCTCAAAGCCAGCAATGGCCAGCTGAGTTGTTCTCACCCTGCATCACTAGGACACTTTCCATTTTCTGCCAATCATTTCCCCATCCAAGAACCCGTATGATTACACTGGGCAGACTCAGGCAATCCAACATCATCTCTCCACTTCTAGGTCAGTTGATTAGCACTCTTTACCTACTACTACTTTAACTCTCCTTTGCTGTATAACCCGATCATTGAGGCAAGGACATGTAAATGGGACATTATTCTACCTTTCCCATTGGTTTAGAAACTACTGCAACTCCCAAAGGCCAGCACACACTTTCCCTCTCATTAGAAACAACACTGGGTCATATGGATTTAGGAATATCTATTGCTGGATCCTCCTTAGGCCCTCATAGTATGACAGTGACTCCAACAACTCCATCTTTTTAGGGGGTTTCTGCATTATCCTTAACTGCACATTGATACCATTGGGCAGAGCAAGAGAAAAAAGAAACCGTTTCCCCTCTTCTTCAGCATTCTGTGCTGGTAGCTTCAATTTCTCCCCCTTGCTGCTTTCATTCCAACCGTTCTCCTCAGATACTTTATCTTGCTGGAAGTAAATATATTTTTTATCTGTATCTTCATAGTTTTATTAAACTATAATAACTGAACACATTTAAAGTGTACAATGTGGTGAGTTTTAACACAGATATATACCACTGAAACCATCACCACAATCAAGATAGGAAACATATTCATCGCCATCCAAAATTTTCTCATAACCCTTCCTATTACATCCCTCACTCACTCAGCCACGATTCTCAGGAAACCACTGATCTGCTTCTAGGATAATGGATTAGTTTGCATTTTCAAGAATCTTAAATAAATGGAACGATCTGTATGTTCAGTTCATCTAAATTCTTCCACTCAGCATATTTAGAGACTCATCCATGTTGTTGCAAATATCCATATTCCATTTCTATTACGCAGTCGATATGTGCCCCCCAAATTCATATGTTGAACCCCTAACCCCAATGTAATGGATTTAGAAGGTAGGGTATGGGGAGGTAATTATGTTAGATAAGGTCATCTGGCTGGGACTCTCATGATGAAGTTAGTGCCTTTATAAGAAATACGAGACAAAGCAGGGGAAGATGGCAGAGTAGGAAGAGGCTAGCTCACCACCCACAGATGCACCAGGGCAACAACTACAAATAACACAATTCATTCTGACAATGACCTTAAGACTAGAATACTTATTCCACAGCTGAAGACAAAAAGCCAAATGGAGTAGGGTGGGAAGGGTTAGAGATGTGATGCAGAACCAAACACCTAACATAGCAAGCCACAAGTAGGAGGGAGATCACAGGCACAGAAGTCCTCCCTAAGGAGAAAGGGGCCCAATCCCCACACTGCACCCCTGGCCCTGGGGACCTGCAGGCAGATGAGCCCAATAAAGTCTGACTTTGAAAAAGAGCAGAGCTTAACTCAGAGATCTGAAAATCAGCAGGGCTTAACTATGGTAATGGGAGAGCCAGAAGGCTATAGGAAACTGAGATTCTGTTCTTAAAGGGCCAGCATACTATAACACTCCGTCAGAAACTTGGCACAAAAGGCAGCAGTTTGAAAACCATCTAGGTCACAGGTGAAGATTTATTAACAAATTTTAGAGCATGTGCCAGAGGAGCAAGGATCTGTGGAAGCCTTCTCAAGGAAAGCAAGTGCTGGCAGAGACCATTCTCGCTCTCCTTCAGCCCAGATGGCTGGGAGCCAGTTCTGACCCTCTCCCTCTCCCTTGCTAGCACTCCTCCCCCCACCCTAGCACTCCCTTGCAAACCCGCCCCACCTAAGCTACCCATCCCCAGAAGATACCCCTCCAAAGCAGTGCATGGGCAGCCCCAGCTGGGACAGGTACCTCTCCAAAAAGACTCCTGCCCCCGGGAGGAGGGAACCGCCCCACCCACCAGCCTACCAGCAGCGGCTACAGCTTGGTCTCTCAGCCAGCCACAGCAGGGACCAGCCCGGTCCACTAGTGTGCTTGCAGTAGTCACCGCCAGTCACTGCAGACAGATGGGCTGAGGGCCGGCCCACCCACCAGCATGCCCACCGTAGTCCCTGACCAGTTACAAAAGAGCTCAAAAAGCACAGGGGACACACCCTACAGTGACTGGTTCTGGTGACTGGGGGGACTGGACTACTGGGACCCACAGGCTGCCTTCTACATAAAAGGTCACTACTTTCAAGACCAGGACCTGCAGCTGACCTAATACATACCAACAAACAAGGAGTCAGACAAAATGTGGAGAGAGGAGTATGTTTCAAATGAAACAAGACAAAACCTCAGAAAAAAAGAACTAAATGAAACAATCTACCTGATAAAAAAGTTCAAAGTAGGGGCACCTGGGTGGCACAGCGGTTAAGCATCTGCCTTCGGCTCAGGGCATGATCCCAGCGTTATGGGATCGAGCCCCACATCGGGCTCCTCTGCTATGAGCCTGCTTCTTCCTCTCCCACTCCCCCTGCTTGTGTTCCCTCTCTCGCTGGCTGTCTCTCTCTCTGTCAAATAAATAAATAAATAAATAAATAAAAATTAAAAAAAAAAAGTTCAAAGTAATGGTCCTAAAGATGCTCACTGGTCTTGACAGAAAAGTGGATGAGTTCAGTGAGAACTTCAATAACGAAATACAAAATACAGGGGCGCCTGGGTGGCTCAGTCAGTTAAGTGTCTGCCTTCATCTCAGGTCATGATCCCAGGGTCCTGGGATTGAGTCCCACACTGGGCTCCTTGCTCAGCAGGGAGCCTGCTTCTCCCTCTGCCTGTACTCTGTCTCTGACAAACGAATAAATAAAATCTTAAAAGAAAAAAATAAGAAGAAAAAAAGAGATACAAAATATTTAAAAAGAACCAGAGATGAACACAATAACTGAAATGAAAACTACACTGGAGGGAATCAATAGATTAGAGGATGCAGCAGAATGGATCAGTGATCTGGAAGATATGGCAGTGGAAAGCACCCAAGTCAAACAACAAAAAGAAAGAAGTAATTTTTTAAACTGGGGTAAGTTAAGGGGCCTCTAGGACAACATTCACATTACAGGAGTCTCGGAAGGAGAAGAGAGAAGGAACAGTGCTGAAAATTTTCTTAACCTGGGAACAGGAAGCTAACATCCAACCCCAGAAAGCACAGAGAGCCCCAAACAAGACGAACCCAAGTAGGTCCACACCAAGACACAAAATAATGAAAATAGACAAAAACCCAAATCAAGAGATGATCTTAAAAGCAGAAAAAGAAAAGCTAATAGTTACACACAAGGGAGACTCCATAAGGCTATTAGCAGAATTTTCAGCAGAAATATTTCTGGCCAGAAGGGAGTGTCATGATATATTCAAAGTACTGAAAGGAAAAAAATCCTACAACCAAGAATCCTTCGCCCAGCAAGATTATTATTCAGAATTGAAGGAGAAATATACATTTCCCAGACAAACACAAGTTAAAGTTCATCACCACTAAACTGGCTTTACAAGTCATGTTAAAGGGATTTCTTTCAGCAGAAAAGACAAAACCATAACTAGAAGAAAGTTATGAGAGGAAAAAAGTTCCACTAGTAAATATAAATATATAATAAAGGTAGTGGATCAATGACTTATAAAGCTAGTACAGAGGCTAAATAGCAAAAGTAGTAAAATCGATTTTACCTACAAAAATTAATTAAGCAACACACACAAAGAAGATATAAAATATGACATCCTATACACAAAACATGATGGGGGAAGTAATAAATGTAGTACTTTTAGAATGTGTGTGAATTTAAATGACCATCAACTTAAAATAGGCTACTAAATACTTGGGATGTGATATATGAACCTCATGGTAACCACAAACCAGAAACCTGTAGTACTAAAGAAAGTCATTGAATCACAAGAGCACAAAAGAAAGGAACAGAGAAAAACTACCAGAGAGAGAGGGGGGGGGGGGAACAGAAAAAAAAAAAACAACAACAAAATGCAATAAGTACATACCTACCAATAATTACTTTAAATGTAAAAGACTAAGTGCTCCAATCAAAAGATACAGGGTGACTGAATGGATTATAAAACAAAAACAAACACACGACCCATCTATATGCTGCCTACAAAAGACTCACTTCTAGACCCAAAGACACATACAGACTGAAAGTGAAGGAATGGGAAAACATAGTCCATGCAAATGGAAATGAAAAACAAGCTAGGGTAGGAATACTTATAGTAAAGTGGAGTTTAAAACATGGATTGTAATAAAGACAAAGAAAAGCACTGCATAATTATAAAGAAATCAATCCAACAAGAGGATTTAACAATTGTAAATATCTATACAACCAACACAGGAACACCTAAGAATATAAAGCAAACCTGAGCAGACATAAAGGGAGAAACTAACAGAATACAATAATAGGAGGGGGCTTCAACACTCCACTTACATCAACGGATAGATCATCTACACAGAAAATCAGTAAGAAACAGTGGCTTTAATCAATACAACAGACCACACAGACTTAACAAGACATATACAGAACAGTCCATCCCCAAACAAGAATACGCATTCTTTCAAATGCACATGGAACATTCTCCCAAGACAGATCACATATTAGGCCACAAAACAAACCTCAATAAATTTAAAGACTGAAATCATATCAAGTATCTTTTCCAATCACAACAGTATGAAACTAGAAATCAATTACAAGGGAAAAAATGGAAAAACACAAACACATGGAGGCAAAACATGCTACTAAACAGTAAGTCAAAGAAATCAAAGAGGAAACTGAAAAACAGCTGGAGACAAATGAAAACAAATGTAAGACTTCAAAATCTTTGAGATGAAGCAAAAGCAGTTCTCAGAAGGAAGTTTAGACCAATACACACCTACCTCAAGAAACAAGAAAAATCTCAATCTAACCTTATACCTAAAGTAGCTAGAAAAAGAACAAACAAGATCCAAAGTTAGTAGAATGAAAAAAATAATAAAGATGAGAGTGAAAATTAATGAAAAAGAGACTAAAAAACAATAAAAAGATCAAGGAAACTAAGAGCTGGTTCTTCGAAAAGATAAAATAGATAACTTTAGACAGACTCACCAAGGCAAAAAGAGGACTCAAGTAAAATCAGAAATGAAAGAGAAATTACAACTGACACCACAAAAATATAAAGGATTAATTATATGCCAACTAATTGGACAACCTAGAAGAAACAGATAAATTCTTAGAAAAATACAACCTTCTAAGACTGGATCACAAAGAAATAGAAAATTTGTACAGACCTTTCACTAGTCACAAAATTAAATCAGTAATCAAAAAACTCCCAACAGGGGCGCCTGGGTTGCTCAGTCAGTTAAGTGTCCAACTCTTGATTTTGGGTCAGGTCACGATCTTAAGGTCATGAGATTGAGCCTCACACTGGGCTCTGAGCTGGGCCTGGAGCCTGCTCTCCCTCTGTCCCTCTCTCCTCCACTCCCCTCCTCCAAACAACCCACAACTCCCAACAAACAAAAGTCCAGGATCCCATGACTTCACAGGTGAATCTTACCACATATTTAAAGAAGTGTTAGCACCTATCCTTCTCAAACTACTACAAAAAAATAGAAAACGAATGTGTCCAAATTCATTCCTCAAAGTTAGCATTACCCTGATACCAAAACCAGATGAAGGGGCGCCTGGGTGGCTCAGTGGGTTAAGCGTCTGCCTTCGGCTCAGGTCATGATCCCAGGGTCCTGGGATCGAGCCCCACATGGGGCTCCCTACTCAGCAGGGACCATGCTTCTCTCTCTCCTCCCCGCTTGTGCTCTTGCTCTCTCTCTCTCTCTCAAATAAATAAGGTCTTAAAAAAAAAAAAAAAAAAAAGACTGACCAAAACCAGATGAGGACATGGCAAAAAAAGAAAATTAAAGACCAATATCCCTAATGAACACAGATAAAAAGTCTTCAACAAATTACCAAACTAAATTCAACATATATTAAAAAAGATCATTCACCACAATCAAGTGGGATTTATTTCAGGTATGTAAGGATGGTTCAGTACCTGCAAATCAATCAACATAACAACATATTAACAAAACGAATGATAAAAATCATACAAACATCTCAGTAGATGCAAAAACAGCATCTGACAAAATTTAACATCTGATCGTAATACAAACTCTCAACACAGTGGGTTCAGAGGGAAAAAATACCTCAACATAATAAAGGCCATATACGAAAAAATCACAGCTAACATCGTACTCATGGGTAAAAAGCTGAAAGCTTTTCCTCTAAGATCAAGACAAGGATGCCCACTCTCACCACCTTAATTCAACATAGTACTGCAAATCCTAGCCACAGCATTCAGACAAGAAAAAGAACTAAAAGGCATCCAAGTTGGAATAAAAAAAGTAAAACTGACACTATTTGTAGATGACATGATACTATATAGAAAACCCTACAGATCCCGATAAACGAATTCAGTAAAGTTGCAGGATACAAAATTACTATACAGAAATCTGTTGTTTCCCCTCCCTCTGCCCCTCCAGCTCATGCTCTCTCTCTCTCTCTAAAATAGATGAATCTTAAAAAGGAGAGAGATTTGTCATGTTTCTATACACCAATAACAACCCAGCAGAAAGAGGAAATAGGTTAAAAAAATCATATAAATAAATGAGAAATTGGGAAAACAATTCCATTTATGACTGTATCAAAAGGAATAAAGTACCTAGTAATAAATTTAGGCAAGGAGGTGAAAGATTCGTATTCTGAAAACTATAAGACACTGATGAAAGAATCTGAAGACAATACAAATAAATGGAAAGATACACCATACACCATGTTCATGGAATGGAAGAATTAATATTGTTAAGCTGTCCATACTACCCAAAGCAATCTACAGATTCAATACAACCCCTGTCAAAATATCAATAGTATTCTTCACAGAAGTAGAGCAAAGAATCCTAAAACTTTCATGGAACCACAAAAGACCACAAATAGCCAAAGCAAGCTTGAGAAAGAACACTGGAAGTATCACAACCAGATTTCAAACTATACTACAAAGCCATAGTAGTCAAAACAGTATGGTACTGGCACAAAAATAGACACACAGCTCAATGGAACAGAACAAAGCCCAGAAATAAACCCATGCTTATATGGTCAATTAATCTATGACAAAGGAGGCAAGAATATACAATGGGGAAAGCCTGTCTCTTCAATAAATGGTGTTGGGGAAACTGGACATCTATATACAAAAGAATGAAACTGGACCACTTTCTTACACCATACACAAAAATAAGCTCAAAATGGATTAACGACCTAGATTTAAGTCCTGAAACCATATAACTAAAAGAAGACATATGCAGTAATTTCTTTGACATCAGACTTCGCAACATTTTTCTAGATTTATCTCCTCAGAAAAGGGAAATAACAAAAATGAACAATTGGGACTATATCAAACTGAAAAACTTGTACATAGCAAAGCAAACCATCAACAAAATGAAGAGACAACCTACTGAATTAGAAAAGATATTTGCTAACGATATATCCAATAAGGGGTTAATATCCAAAATATATAAAGAACTCACACACCTCAACACCAAAAAACCCCAAACAATCCAATTAAAACTGGCAGAAGACCTGAACGCACATTTTTCCAAAGAAACATACCGATGGCCAGCAGATATAAAAAGATGCTCAACATCACTAATCAGGGAAATGCAAATCAAATCCACAATGAGTTATCACCTCATACCAGTCAAAATGGCTAGTATCAAAAACAACTCTTGTGCATTTTGTGTGTGTTTGGGGAGAGGGGATGTAAAGTGGCACAGCCACCCTGGAAAACAGTATGGAGGATCCTCAGAAAACTAAAAATAGAAATATATACGCTCCAGTGATTTCAATTCTGGGTATCTGCCTGAAGAAAATGAAAACACTAATTCAAAAAGATAGACGCATCCCTGCTTACAGCAGCATTATTTGCAATAGGTAAAATATGGACACAACCTAAGTGTCCATTGACAGATAAATGAATAAAGATGTGGGGTGTGTGTGTGTGTGTGTGTGTATGCATGCAAAGGAATATTAACTCGCCATTAAAAAAAAATTGAAACCATGGGGTGCCTGGCTGGCTCAGCTGGTAGAGCATGCAACTCACTCTCCAGATCATGAGTTCAAGTCCCACATTGGGCATGGAGATTATTTAAAAAAAAGGGGGGGGGGGCAAGACATCTTGCCATTCACAATAACATGGATGGACCTAAGGGCTACGTAAGATAAGTCAGAAAAAGACAAATACCATATGATTTCAGCTTTGTGTGCAATCTAGAAAACAAAACAATCAAACAACAGCAATAACAAAAGCAGACTTATAAATACAGAGAACAAACTGGTGGTTGCCAAATGGAAGGAGTGAGGGGAGATGGGCAAAATAGGTGAGGGAGATTAAGAGGTACAAAATTCCAGCTCTAAAACAAGTCACAAGGTTGAGAAGCACAACACAGAGAATCACTGATAATATTGTAATAACTTTGTTTAGTGACAGACAGTAAAGTACACTTATGATAAGCATTTTGTAATGTGTGTGTGTTTATATATATATATATAAATATTTTATTTATTTGAGAGAAAGAGAGAAAGCATGAGCAGCGGGAAGGGCAGAGGGAGAAGCAGACCCCCTGCAGAGCAGGGAGCCCGACACACTGCTCAACCCCAGGACCTTGACATCATGACCTGAGCGGAGGCAGACACTTAACCGACTAAGCCACCCAGGTGCCCCTTTTGTAATGTATATAATAGTCAAATCATTACATTGTGCACCTGAAACTACGTCTTTCCACTATGTGAAGACACAAGAAAGCCACCTGCAAACCAAGAAGAGTCCTCACCAGGAACCAAAGCGGTAAGCACCCTGATCTGGACTTTCTTGCCAGCCTTAGAACCATGAACAATAAATTCCTATTCTTCAAGTCACTCAGTCTATGGTTTTTTGTTTGTTTGTTTGTTTGTTTGTTTGTTTGCTTTTTACAGCAAGGACAATTCCTATTTATTCCTGAGTGGTATTTCATTATGTGGAGGTACTATGATTTGTTTATTCATTCAACTATTTTTGATGGACTTTGGGTTTTCCCCCCTTTTACCATTAAAAATAAAACTGCTTTAAACATTTGTTCGCGAGTCTTTGCATAAACATATGCTTTTATTTCCGTTGCATAAATACCTAGGAATGGGATGGCTGGGTTGGATAAAAGCTGCATATTTAATTTTAAAGAACCTGCCACATTGCTTTCCAAAGTGCTTGTACAATTTCCATTCCAACCATCAGTGCATGAGAGTTCCATCTGCTCTCCATGCTTGACAACATGTAGAGTTTTTTATTTTATGCTATGGTCAGAGTTTTCTATTTTAATAATTTAAAAAGTGCACAGTGGTTAAGTCATTAAGAGTTTAATTTTTCATTTTTCTAATGACTCTTCCTGGCATCTTATGTAATTTTTTGCCATAATTTCCTTTGGAAATATCTGTTCACATTTTTTTGTCTGTTTCATTTTAAAAATTGTTCATAACTATTGAATTATAAATGTTCTTTATGTATTTTAGATACTTGTCCTCTGTTGGATAATGCATATTATTGGTTGCCCTGCTGGTATCCCATAGTCCCTTAAGAGTGACTCCTCTGACTTGACAATTTCAAATGACCTGTCTTCAAGTTTATAGATTCTTTATTCTACCTGATCAAGTCTGCTACTGAACCCCTCTAGTAAATTTTCCAGTTTAACTGTTGTATTGTTCAGCTCTGGAATTTCTGGTTGGTTCTCTTTTAAAGTTTCCATCTCTGTTAATATTCTCACACTGTCTATGAATTGTTTTCTGATATTGTTGTCTGTGTTCTCTTAAGTCACTGAGCATCTTTAGCACAGTTGTTTTAAATTTTTGTCAAGTAATTCAGAGGCCTACATTTTTATAGGGCCAGTTTCCAGACAATTTGTTTTGTTCTTTTGATTGGGCCTTGTTTCCTTATTTCTTTGTATGCTCTGCAATCTTTTGTCAAGATTTGGGCATTTGAAAAAACAACCAACACTTTCAGTCATTAAGAACTGCGCCTATGCAGGGGAAGACCTTCCCTAATCTCCCCAGCTTAGAGGTTCTAGGGTCACTCAAATCTCTTCTGGGAATGAATATTCCCTGTGCTTGTGTGTGTTAACGACAGCATATATGATTGCCTTTAAATATCTGTTTTCTGGAGAGGCTCTCCCTTGCTTTTTTTTTTTTTTTTTTAAGATTTTATTTATTTATTTATTTATTCGACAGAGATCGAGACAGCCAGCGAGAGAGGGAACACAAGCAGGGGGAGTGGGAGAGGAAGAAGCAGGCTCACAGCGGAGGAGCCTGATGTGGGGCTCGATCCCATAACGCTGGGATCATGCCCTGAGCCTAAGGCAGAGGCTTAACCGCTGTGCCACCCAGGCGCCCCTCCCTTGCTTCTTTTTAAAGGCCACAGCCACTTCCTGCCCCACAGGAAGGCACAGGCATCTCTCTGGCCTCCCCATGTTACCTACTGCATGGTATCCAGGGAGGTTTTTGTAAATCCAGTCAAGACCCAATTGATCCTCTGATGATCCTCACTGTCAGAGGCAGCTCTGAAGCCTGCTATGTAG
>NW_024424341.1:42404998-42414557 GCF_017311325.1 Ursus maritimus
CCCCCCCCCCCCCCCCCCCCCCGGCTTAAGTCTGTTTCTTGCTACAAACTCCACAGCCCAGAATGACCTGCAGATTTCAGATACTCATGGCCTCATTCCATATCTGTGCTGCACCTGCTGTGTCTTCTGCAGTCAGGACTTTCCTCTTTTGACTTAACCCTCTTTCAAAGCCCAGCCCCACTAGTTACCCACCTGAGTCCTAGTGGTTCTCACAGATTTGCCCCTAACGTCATCCTCCAGACTGAATGAAATATCCCAGGACCCACCAAAGTTGCCACGAAATCCATAAAGTCCTCTGAGTGGAATAAACACTAGCTCCAAAGACTGAGCATTAACGTGCCAAGTCCTACGCCTCTGTATCCACCTCATGTCCACTGTTCTGTTGGTTCCCTTCATCAGCTCTGAGTCTGCCCTGTCCTTGACATTTTCTCTCTTCATGCCACTTCTCTAACTTGAGTATGTGAAACTCAATGCCATCAACCAAATATCCAAGCAAGAGGCTCAGTTCTCAGCCACCACCTTTCCTTTCCTAGTCTGAAAATGGTTTTATCATCATCACCTAGAGACTGCCCCTCCCAAAAATAACTCACCTGCCTGGACATATACAGTAGCCACAGTATATTGGATGTCTCCATCCTGAACCCCTCCCCAGAATTCCAGATGTGGGTGTCCAGCTGCCTACTTGATGCCTTCACTCAGTGGTCTCTGAAACAACTCAGATCTTAAAATAGCCAAAAGAAAGTTCCTGATATCCCCAGTTAAAATTACTCTATGACGAACTTCCCCATATCAGTTGGAATTTTCATCCTTCCTGTTGTTTAGATCAAAACCTTACGGTCATCTCTGAATCCTGTGCTTCACTTCCTCACTGTTCTAGAAAAAATGTTTGTGTCCCCCCAAAATTCATATTTTGACACTCTACCCCCCACAAACTGATGGTATTAGGAACTGGGGCCTTTGGGTGGAAATTAGGAAGGAGGCCCTCACTAGACACAGAACCTGACCATGTAGGCATCCTGATCTTGGACTTCTCACCTCTGGAACCGTGAGAAATAAATTTCTATGGTTTATAAATCACCGAGATTGTGGTATTTTGTTACACAGCAATACAAGCAGACCAATCATGTGACTTCCCTTGAACATTAGGAAATATAGTTGACTCTAAATAAAAATAGATCCAGAATCCAGCCTCTAAGCCACCACTCTGTCCCATGAACCCTCAACTGGACCACTACAGTGGACTACACCTTAGTTTTCCTTCCTCTTCCCTCATCCTCACAATCTGTTCTCTACCATGCAGCCAGATGAAGTCTGTTAAGACCTGGCTAAGATCATCTCCCACCTCTAATCCTAAATTACCATCACCTCCGGTAAAGATAAACAACTTCTCAGGCAGCCATTCCAGTCCTGAATCCCGTCTTACTGCTCCCACCTGAAGGAAAGGGAATCTATGGTTTCCTTAATGCTCCCAGCTTACCTCTACCTCCAAACATGTTTACATCCCTGTATTGAGATAACCTTTCCACAACTGTTTACATCAGGTGCCAAAAATGGAAATATCTCCATTTAATTCCTCCTATGGACGCTGGGCGGAGGCGTGGGGTTTCTCCAGGGTCCCTACACCCAAGGTCTGGAGGAATGGCATGTAGAGTCCCCAGACACTACAATGGAGAATATATGTGCAGGAGTAGGAGCTAGTGAGGGACTAGGACACCCTACACATACCTGTGTACTGAGTAGGTTCAAGTGCGTCCGTAGTCATGTTTTAACAGGCAGGTTATAGATGAATACAACAATGTCGGGTTTCAAGGGGCTCAGACTCCTGTGTATCCATGCCTGGCCGGTAAGCCAGGTGAATTTATAACTGAATGTCTACCTTTTATGCCTCAGTGTTTCATCTTACTGGCTCTGTGACCGCGAAGAAAAGTCAACCTCCTAATACCTCAATGTCTCCAATCACCCTCCTTCAGTCTGTTTTTCCAATCAACAACCTCTGTGAAGCTTTTAAAACCCTAATGTAATTCGTGTCGCTCCTTTGTTTAAAACTATCCACAGCCTCCAGAGTCCTGAGAATGCAGGCAGAACCCTCAGCCTGCTATTCCAGGTGTGACTCCGCCTCAAACACTGTTCCCCGCAAGCACAAGAGCCCCCAGCTTTCCCGAATACTCCCAGCTCAGTGGCACCTCCACGCCTTTGCACAGGTCGGTTCCTCTGCGGGCAACACTCCCCCACACCTAATCACAACAGTAAAAATTAAACAGGGAAGCTGAGACGTCTTGTTTATTCAGAGCCATTGTCAGAAATGGGACTCCACCTACTAGTGCCTCGTTATCCTAAACAGTAGGACCTGGGATGTGAGGACGTGAGGAGGCGCTCCTCAACCGGAGCTTTAGGATCTGGGTGGCGGCGAGGGGCGGAAAACGCAGCATTTACCTGAGCCGGGTCCCTCAGCGTGGCTGCCGCCATCCGGGCCTGTGGGCGGAGCGGGGCCGGGAGCGGGCAGGCGGTTCTTATACCGGCCCTGGTGCGGGGCACCCCGGGCGGCGTCGCCAAGCCTCAGACCCGCCTCTGTATGGCTGGGTCAACGACTCCTCTGAGTCCTTCTCCTGCAAGTCACCTCGCGCACACCCAGCTCTCCGGAACTTCTGCCCGGATGAACACAGGGGAGAAGCCAAAATGACCGCCCGGAGGAGGACGCCGGAAGTCCCGCCCCGCGTTCGGTGTCACATACGGAAGGCCCCTGTTCTGAGCCTTCATTGGTTGAGCGAGGCGGCCGTTAGGCGCGGAGCATACGGGGTAATGTAGTTCCCACACATTCAGACGCCGAGGGTAAGGGCGCTCCGCAGCCCACCTGCAGACACTTTTAGACCCGCGAGGTGCGCTGGGAGGTGGTGTCTACGAGTCCAAGAGATTAGAAGGGGTTTTGTCCCTCCTTAAAGAAGCAGAACTCAAGTTTTGGAGGGCGTGTTGTGTGTTGCCCGTAGCTGTTCACTCAAGCGTGTGGGGACGTGTTATTTCGGACTCCGTGAAGTTCAGCTTGCTCCCAGAGGCTAAACATATTTCAGATACTCCCAAAGGCTACAGATCCAAATACACTTGTCATCCGTAGTCATGCAGGCTCAAAATGTGTTCACTGGTAGCAGAAGCTAACACGTCACGTTGCAATTCAAATCCATACACTATGAAGCGTTAAGAGTTGGTTTTATCAGTCGCTCTGTGTTTGATCACGGACGAGAGAAAAAAACAGATTGGGTCATGCCAGGAAATATTGTAGAGGGATGCTGGACTACCCTGAAGCAGGAAAACAAAGGTGATCTCTGTAATTACCACAGAAAGTATCTCCCTTGACTGGATGGTGAATTACCGTGTTCAACTTAGCAACACGTTTATCTAATATCTCTTTTTGGATAGCCTGATACTTCCTTTTGGAAATCTGAGATCAATCTCTACAATAGAACCGTGAAAGACGTGCTATTTTGACACTGGACAGTGGCTTCAGTGTTTACAAGTGTTAGCATGTATGAAAAGGGTGCGCTTATTTCCAAAATGCAGAGGGTAACTTATACCTATGATCTCATCTCATTACTTGAAAGTGGTTATCATTTCCCCTGTGATTACAGGCAGTATTCTGCATGAGGAATTGACATTATCTGAGAAAAACAGCTGTAAAATGCAAATCACAAAAAGCTATTAATAATGGCTATATAATGATTCAGAGATTGTGTCAGAATGTCTTAGTGGAAATACCAGTGGATGGTAAAAATGTGAAGATCTTAGAAAAATTGTATCAGAGATGTCTAAGTTACAGTTCAGCTGAGCATGTGACTAAAACAATCATTCTGAAGATTTTGTCTCCCAAATTTGATTCTTCCTCATTCTTGAAATTAAGTGATACCAGCATTCAGGGAAAGCTAACGGGGATGTTAGGAATAGGCAGAATTGTAAAAATATAAAGGGAAGCTAAGATGTTTTGTTTACTCACTGTTCTAACAAATAATGAATATTTGGCTTCAAGAACCTATTGTATAGGAGACATTTGGACACAAAGGGACAAAAGACTCCTGCCCTCCTGGGGGTTATATGATATACAAGGAGGTCACAGAACTCAAGAAATCCTAAATCATATAGCATCTTGGAATGTGGTAGGCACAATGGAGGAGCATAAGGTGAATGTGCAAGTATGGTATGTGTATTACATAGTGCAGTAAGGTAGGCCTCTTTGATAATAGGGTCATTGAAAAAAAAAAGGGTATGAGGGATAACTATGTGGGTGTTCTTGGAATAAGTTCTAGACAAAATATGCAGGTGGCTAGATAGCTTTGGTAGGTGGAGCCCTCACAGCGGTTGAAGACTCCAGCCAGGTTGGCCATTAGCCTAACTTGCTCACTGCAGAGACACTCGGGATATATGTGAGAAACTTTGGCTCTGCGTCTGGGAGTCTGCAATTTTTCACTGTGGTAGACTACAAGGCCTGGAACTAGGCAGCCTCATTTTTCATCAAATCCTGGTTTTCAAGTTTGATTCCTAGACCTTTACCATTCATGTCACCTGGTGATTTGTTAGAAATGCTCATTCTCATTTCAGAAACCAGCCTAGTGAAACAGAGATTCTGTGGATCAAGACCTAGAATCTGTGTTTTAACAATTTTCCAAGTGATTGTGATATAACATTTCATTGTACTATTGTGGTTTCCATAGACCAGGTCACAGTGTTTCTCACAATAACAGGAGTCACCTCTAAATGTGCAGGATTTTTGAATTGATATTTAAAAAGAAGGGATCAGTACAGGTTATTTTCCCTAATGCAAAATATTATATACAATTGTAAAATAGAATATGAAAGGTGCCTCGGTGGCTCAGTCAGTTAAGTATCCGACTCTTGGTTTCGGCTCAGGTCATGATCTCAGGGTCGTGAAATCAAGCCACCTGTCAGGTTCCGTGCTCAGCGAGGAGTCTGCTCAAGATTCTCTCTCCCTCTCCCTCTAAATGAAATAAACAAAATCTTTAAAAGTATATATATAAAATAGAATGTGGAAAGTCTATGATAGTTCTACCTTCTGGAGAAAAACATTGACAGTACAGCATTATCTTTTCAGAATTGTGTCTGCACATGTGTTCATCACATAGTGAACACCATGTGTTCAAATGCATTCCTTTAGAAATTGTTGTCTCAGTAAAAATTAAGTCAGACTTTGTACACCAATCCACATTTTGGTTTTTCTCACTGAATACACCTGGGACAACCTAAACCTACTTTCTCACTTTACAGCCAATACTTACTGATACTTCCTTCTCTTGAAGTCTTATAGACCTAAAGCTGCCTTCTTTTAAAGACTGCTTTGGGGGCGCCTGGGTGGCTCAGTCGTTAAGCGTCTGCCTTCGGCTCAGGGAGTGATCCCAGAGTTCTGGAATTGAGCCCCATGTCAGGCTCTTCCTCTGGGAGCCTGCTTCTTCCTTTCCCACTCCCCCTCCTTGTGTTCCCTCTCTCGCTGACTCTCTCTCTGTCAAATAAATAAAATATTTTTTAAATAAATAAATAAATAAATAAATAAATAAAAAATAAAGACTGCATTCTGTGCACAGCTGGCCAGCTGCTGGGAGGGAGCAGGGCGCATGGCTATTCATCACCTCTCAGTCCCTATAAGACCTTTTCTCCAAGGCCAAAGAAAACTCCTCAGGGGCGCCTAGAGTCCTCCAAGTGGGCTGGTCAAGCCCCTCTATAGCTCCCCATGGGCAGGAAAACCAGACTAAGTAATGACACTATGAAGGCCTGGAGGCTGGCAACCATGTCCCAGGGCCCAGGTTCAGCCGAGATTTTTTTTTTTTAATTTAAAGAAAGTGTTTTTTTTTTCTTTTAAGATTTTATTTATTTGGCAGACAGAGACAGCCAGCGAGAGAGGGAACACAAGCAGGGGGAGTAGGAGAGGGAGCAGCAGGCTTCCCGCTGAGCAGGGAGGCCGATTCGGGGCTCGATCCCAGAACCCTGGGATTACACCCTGAGCCGAAGGCAGATGCTTAACGACTGAGCCACCCAGGCATCCCTCAGCCGAGATTCCTAATGCAGAGTCCATGACGTCGCATACTGACCTGAGGGCAGGTCCGCAAAATTTCATGGACACATGTGCAAGAGAGGAGCCAGTACTGCTCAGTTGCCACAGGTGGGACATCGACCTCTCAAGTAGGAGAAAATGGGACCTCAGCTTCTAAGCCTGAGGTGAGGACACTGCCTCTGTAGGAGGAAGCTGGGATACAGTGGCTGGTGCTGACTTCTGATGCTAGCGTGAGGGTTACACCTTTGGGGCTGAGGTTTGAGGGAGGCCAGCCTTGAGGTTTCAGAACACCCCTATCTGGGTAGGACTCCCCTGAGAAAACACAAACACAGGATTCCAGCTCCCTCTGGAGCCCTGGGTCCTCATCTCTGTTACCCCACCTGTTGTCTGGGCTCCACTTCCCTGTAACAGGTTTAGAAATTGCCTTGGGAGGAAGATGGGAGCACACCTCATCTGTTGCCCTGTCCTCCCCTCAAGGATCACAGCCCCATGCTATGTGCTGTCCCACACCTGAAAGCAGGAATTCTGTGTATTTTGCCATTTTTATAGTCACTTACGGCAGGTGTATGTTACTGTACGTAGACAAAAGCACTTAGCAAATGCAAATGGCCACCCCAGTGAATTTATGATGAACTATTTGGCAAATGGTGTATCAAGTCCTCTTACTTATGGACTAGTTCACTTTTCTCTTAAGAACATGTATGTAATAGGTTGTATCTGCCTGATTGTACAAAAAGGTGAGATTTAATCTCTTCACTGGATTGCCTGTGATGCACATCGCATCTGTTTCAATGCTTACTAATAATAAAACTGTTTTCTACTTGTGTGCAGAAGTTTTCTGGGTTAGCAGGATATTTTATGGTTACCCAATAGATCCTTCTACCTCAGAACTCCAAAATGTTGAAGGTCCAACACCAAAAGTGACTCTAATTTAAACTATGAATTTTGAACTTTGGGGGCGCCTGGGTGGCTCAGTTGGTTAAGCACCTGTCTTCAGCTCAGGTCATGATTCCAGGGTCCTGGGATCGAGCCTCACATTGGGCTCCCTGCTCAGTGGAGAGCCTGCTTCTCCCTCTCCCTCTGTTGCTCCCCCTGCTTGTGCTCTCTCAGATAAATAAAATCTTTAAAAAATAAAAATAAACTATGAACTTTGGGTGATAACGATGTGTCAATTTAGGTTTATTCATTATAACAAATGAACCACCCTAATATAGGATGTTCATAGTGGGGGAGGCTGTGCATCTGGGGTCAGGCAAGCAGTATACAGGGACTCCCTGTAATTTCTGCTCTATTTGGCCATGAACTGAAAACTGCTCTAAAATAAGTTTTTTTCAAAAATTAAAATTCATGGGGCACCTGGGTGGCTCGGCTGGTTAAGCGTCTGCCTTTGGCTCAGGTCATGATCCCAGGGTCCTGGGACCGAGCCTCACATTGGGCTCCCCGCTCAGAGGGGAGTCTGCTTCTCCCTCCCCAGCTCATGCTCACACTCTTTCTATCTGAAATAAGTAAATAAAATCTTAAAAAAAAAAATTACAATTCATTAGTGAAAAACACTAATGTTTGAGAAAGTAATCTTTGAGTAATTATTTTAACATTTTTTATTATGATAAAATATACATAATGAAAAGTTACCATTTTAACCATTTTAAGTGTACAATTCAGTGGCAGTAAGTACATTCACATTGTAGCGCAACTGTCAAGATTATCCATCTCCAGAATTCTTACGTCACTCAATGAGGTCCTTCCGTTCTCATGGAGCTCAGGGACTGGCTTGGTGGCACATGGAAACATTCTGGTTCTCCAAGCGTGAAACCTCTCCAAAAGGACCAAGACTGTCCTCTTGGGTCTTTATGAAGACTTTATTACAGAGTCATGATTGCCTAAGTCATTGGCCACTGGCTGATGAGACCTCCAGCCACTCTCCTTCCCTGGAGGTGGGGGCTTGGGAATAGGGACTCAAAGTTCTAGTCCTTTATCACATGATCGCTCCTCCTGGCAAACTGTCTCTGAACGTTGGGTGGGTTCGGAAAGCAAAGATCACCTTCACTAAGAACAAGACACTCATTTTACCTTTATAGCTCTGAAGCGTTTTCAGGAACTATGGATGAAGACCAATATATCTAAGAAATGATAGAATATATAATAATATAACATTTCTTATAAATCATTGTATCACACCAGCAATGAACAAATGGAATTTGAAATTAAAAATATTACCATTTACATTATTAGTACCCTCAAAATGAATACTTAGGTATCAATCTAACGAAACATGTACACGATATATATGGGGAAAACCACAAAATTCTGATGAAAGATGTCAAAGAAGAACTAAAGAAATGGAGAGATATACCATGTTCATAAGCAGGAAGACTCAATATTGTTTAGATATCAGTTTTCTTCAAATTTATCTATATATTCAACACAATCGTAATAAAAATCCTGGCAAATTATTTTGCTGATATTGACAAACTGATTCTAAAGTTTGTATGGAGTGCCAAAAGAATCAAAATAGCTAACTAACTCAATATTGAAGAAGAACAAAGTCGAAGACTGACACCACCCAACTTCAAGATTACTGTAAAGCTACAGTGATGAAGACGGTGTGTTACTGGCTAAAGGATAAAAAGATTAATGGAACAGAACACTGAGCTCAGAAATAGAGTCAACTGATCTTTGACGAAGTAACAAAAGCAGTGCAATGGAGCACAAATAATATTTTCAACAAATATGCTGGAACAACTGGACATCCACATGCAAAAAAAAAAAAAAAAAAAAAAGAATCTAGACATAGCCTTTTTCGCTCCACAAAAATGAACTCAAAGTAGATCACAGACCTAAATGTATAACAACAACAAAACCTATAAAATTCCCAGGAGATAACATAGGAGAAAACGTAGATAACCTTGGGTATGATGCTAACGTCTTCAATACAAAACCAAAGGCAAAATTCATTACAGAAATAATTGATAAAGCTGGACTTCAATAAAATTCACAACTTCTGCTCAGTAAAAGACAAATACCAAGAGAATAAGAAAAGTCACAAACCAGAAGAAAGCATTTACAAAGACACATCTGATGAAAGACTGTTACCAAAAATATACAAAGAACTCTTAAAACCCAACGGTAACAAAACACTCGATTAACAAATGGGCAAAAAATACCAAAAACAAAAACAAAAAATGGACAAAAGACCTTAACTGACACCTCATCAAATAAGATACACCTGTCACCACTGAGCATATGAAATTATGTTCAACATCATATGTCATTAAGAAATTGCAAATTAGGGGCGCCTGGGTGGCGCAGTCGTTAAAGCGTCTGCCTTCGGCTCAGGGCGTGATCCCGGCGTACCGGGATCGGGTCCCACATCGGGCTCCTCCGCTATGAGCCTGCTTCTTCCTCTCCCACTCCCCCTGCTGTGTTCCCTCTCTCGCTGGCTGTCTCTCTGTCACAAAAATAAATAAAATCTTTAAATAAAAAAATAAAAAAAATAAAAATAAAAAAAAT
>NW_024424341.1:42414596-42543683 GCF_017311325.1 Ursus maritimus
AAAAAAAATAAAAAAAAAAGAAATTGCAAATTAAAATGAGATACTACTACACACCTAACAGAATCGCCAATACCCGAAACACTGACAATATCAAATGCTAGTGAGAAGGTGGAACAACGCGAAGTCTCGTTCATTTCTGGCAGGAATGCACACTTGCATAACCACTTTGGAAAGTAGTCTGACAGTGTCAAACAAAAGTAAACATACTCTTACTACACGATCCAGTAATCGCATTGTTTGGTATTTACCCAAATGGGCTGAAAACATATCCATACAAAAACTTGCATACAGATGTTATAGCAGCTTTATTCATAGTTGCCAAACTGGAAAGCAACCAAGATTCACTTTAACAGATAAATGGATACATAAACCCTAGTATATTCAACAATGGAATATTATTCAGCACTAAAAAGAAATGAACTTTCAAGCCAGAAAAGACACAAAAGAACCAAAAATGCATATTGCTAAGTGAAAGAAGATAATTTGAAAAGGCTACATACTGTGTCATTTCTATTATTTAACACTTAGAAAAAGGCAAAACTTTGGACAGTAAAAAGATCAGTGGTTGCCAGGGGTTAAGGTAAGGGGTGGATGAATATTCAGAGCATGAAGGACTTCTAGGGTAGCAAAATTATTCTGTATATTATAATGATAGACACATATCATTATACGTTTGTCAAATCCACAGAATGCACACCAAAAGCAAATTCTAATTTAAAGTATGAACTTTTGGGTGATAATGATGTGTCCATTTAGTTTCACTGATTGTAACAAATGAACCACTCTAATATAGGATGCTCAGAGTCGGGCAGCCTTTGTGTCTGGGGACAGGCAGGCAGTATACTGGAGCCCCCTGTAATTTCTGCTCTATTTTGCTATGAACCTAAAACTGCTCTAAAATAAGTTTATTTTAAAAATTAAAAATAGGGACTCCTGGGTGGCTCAGTTGGTTAAGTGTCTGCCTTCCGCTCAGGTCATGATCCCGGGGTCCTGGGATCGAGCCTGGTATAGGTCTCCCTGCTCAGCGGGGAGCTTGCTTCTCCCTCTGCCCCTCCCCCCACACTCACGTTCGCGCTCTCTCTCACTCTCTCTTCCAAATAAAAATTTTAAAATGAACGAATTAATTAATTAAAAATTAAAAATAGAGGGGCACCTGGCTGGCTCAGTCGGTAGAGCATCCAACTCTTGATCTCAAGGCCATGAGTTTGAGCCGTACTTTGGGTGTGGAACCCAATTAAAATTAAATACAATTTAAAATAGAAAATATTTATTAAAATAAAACACTTTTGGGGCACCTGGGTAGCGCAGTCATTAAAGCATCTGCCTTCGGCTCAGGGCGTGATCCCGGCGTGCCGGGATCGAGTCCCACATCGGGCTCCTCCGCTATGAGCCTGCTTCTTCCTCTCCCACTCCCCCTGCTTGTGTTCCCTCTCTCGCTGGCTGTCTCTCTGTCACATAAATAAATAAAATCTTTAAAAAAACAAAACAAAACAAAACCCACTTTTAACCAAAAGCTTTTTTTTTTTAAGATTTTATTTATTTATGTGACAGAGAGAGAGGCAGCAAGAGAGGGAACACAAGCAGGGGGAGAAGCAGGCTTCCCACTGAGCAGGGAGACTGAGGCAGGGCTCGATCCCAGGACCCTGGGATCATGACCTGGGATCATGACCTGAGCCAAAGGCAGACGCTTAATGACTGAGCCACCCAGGCTCCCCTAATCAAAAGCTTTTGCATAATTAAATGGGAAAATGTACACATTTAGGGGCATGGAATGTACAGGAGTTTGAGTAGCTCTTCTTTCCCCTTTCATCTCTGGGTGAAAGCTGATGTCAAAAATAGGTTTATAGGGGCACCTGGGTGGCTCAGTTGGTTAAGTGTCTGCCTTCGGCTCAGGTCATGATCCCAGAGTCCTGCAATTGAGGCCTGCATCGGGCTCCCCGCTCGGCGGGGAGTCTGCTTCTCCCTCTGCCGCTCCCCCTGCTTGTTCTCTCTCTCGCAAAAATAGATAAAATATTTTTTAAAAAAATAAAAATAAATAGGTTTGTAATAAAAATTTCTTGCAGCTAGTTACTTGAGGAAAAATTTTAGGCACTATCTACATACTCCATTTGATTGCAGGGTATGAGGGCAAAAGTTTTCACTGCTTATTCTTAGCTCCTCATAATTATTCAGAACCTTTAAGATAATTCTAGATTCTAGAAACTGATCAGTGACTAATTATCATCCACGTGTATTTTAAATCTGAGTTTTAGGATATTAGCACATGATTCTAGAAGGAAGATGGGGGAGGGTCCTACTCACATACATGCAGATCCTCAATGCATAGCCATGCCACCTGTTCTGTCCAACAGTGGAACCTTGGATGTTATCCGGATGAGAGGGGAAGTACCAGGTTTAGAACCCAACAGACTGGGATTCAGAGAGAAATACCCCAACATGGAGCACAGCACACCAGGCCATTCCTGTAACTGCTGTTTCTGATTGTGTTTTCTTTGTGAATCCATTCTGCTCCCAAAACTGGTATCAATTCTTTTACATCAGGGCACACAGACACTTTGTTGGCTTAGCGTAGTAAACCTTTATCAGAATTCTGTGTTGATTATTCTTTTAAGTCCCTTTCAATTGTGTTAGAAAATGTACTTTAGTTCAGTTTCTGTCATGTGGTTTCGGCAGTCCTTTTTCTCAATCCTGAAGACTTTTACTCTCCCATCTGTCTTAGAATCTGGGTTTTCATCAGTCTAGATTGTAGCTTCACTATAGCTTGCCCCCGATTTTTCTAATGAACAATGGCTCATTCTCTATACCTTGAGGAAACAATTGACTTAAATATCCTTTTCACCAGAAAACATCTCACGTTTTCCACATTCAAAAAAAATCATGTCTCTCTAGGGGCGCCTGGGTGGCACAGCGGTTAAGCATCTGCCTTCGGCTCAGGGCGTGATCCCGGCGATCCGGGATCGAGCCCCACATCAGGCTCTTCCGCTATGAGCCTGCTTCTTCCTCTCCCACTCCCCCTGCTTGTGTTCCCTCTCTCGCTGGCTGTCTCTATCTCTGTCAAATAAATAAATAAAATCTAAAANAAAAAAAAAAAAAAAAAAAACAAACCAAGACTGTACTTCCGTAGGAAAAAAGTCTGTGAACTGCAAAAGAAGAAAAATCTTCCCTCCCCTTTTTTTTTTTTCCCCAAAGATTTTATTTATTTATTTGACAGAGAGAGACAGCCAGCGAGAGAGGGAACACAAGCAGGAGGAGTGGGAGAGGGGAGAGGAAGAAGCAGGCTCCCAGAGGAAGAGCCTGACATGGGGCTCGATCCCAGAACTCCGGGATCACGCCCTGAGCCGAAGGCAGACGCTTAACGACTGAGCCACCCAGGCGCCCCTCCCTCCCCTCTTAAACGGAGAAAATACGAATTTAAGGAAGAGACTGAGTTACTTCAGGTAGCAAAGGTTGTAAGTGATTTTATCAGTTTCAAAATTCAAATGTTTTCCTAAGATGTTTTTCCCTAACTTAAGATTAGCTTTCATCTAATCTCATCCTGTATCTTGACCCCTTTGCTCTTTCCATTCCTCTTACTTACAAATATCTTTTAAACTTTTAAATTATATTTCTGGTCTGAGTGACTGGATTCCAGGGATGAGGCAACTGATGTTTGCTATGAGTTCATCTGTTTTCAAGTGGTCATATATTATACATTTAAAATTTTGTAGGAAACTTAAGTGTTTGAGAGAAGAAATACCATTTCAAATGAAACAAAACAAAACAATCTAACACCTAAGGGACATGGAATTCTGTCTTGGTAGAATGTGCATATGCAAGAACACACAAATGTCCTCTGCGATGCGGAAAGCTGTCTTCCCAACTTTTGAAAAATATGTGATATGGGTTTGGTTTTCTCCATATAACTAGGATTTCAACAGCTCTCACCTAGAGCACAAGGGCAATGTGTCAGTCACTGTGGCTGATGGATGGGCCTCAAAACACCAAACCTTCCTGCTTTACAGTCTTCTTACGCAGAGCTCTGTGCTTGTTCACGGGAGTCTCTTGTGATCCTTTTATTTCTGTGGTATCAGCTGTACGGCCTCCACTTTTCATATAATTTTAATTGAATCCTTTCTCTTTTTTACACTAATCTAGCGAGTTAATCTAGCTGGTTTTGTCAATTTTGTTTTTCTTTAAAAAAAAAATTCTTGGTTTCACTGATCATTTCCATTGTTTTTCGAGTATCTATTTCTGTTCTAATCATTATCATTTATTTTCTTCAGCTAACTCTGGGCTTAATTTATTGTTTTTCTAGTCCCTGGAAGTGTAAAGGTTGCTTATGTGAGATCTTTTATCTTAATGTAGATATATATATCTATAACCTTTCCTTATAACTGCTTTCCCTGCATCCTATAAGTTTTGGTATATTGTATTTTCATCTTCATTTGTTCCAAGATAATTTTTTATTTACCTTTTAAGATTTTATTTATTTATTTGTCAGAGAGAGAGAGAGAGCACAAGTAGGGGGAACGACAGGCAGAGGCAGAGGGAGAATCAGGCTCCGCACCAAGCAAGGAGCCTGATGTGGGACTCGATCCCAGGACTCTGGGATGATGACCTGAGCCGAAGGCAGATGCTTAACCGACTGAGCCACCCAGGCGTCCCTTTTCTTCCCCTTTTGATTTCTTCTTTGACCCACTGGTTGTTCAGGAGTATGTTGTTTAATTTCCTTTTATTTGTGAGTTTTCCCATTTTTCTCTTGTTTATTTCTACTTTAATACCACTGTGGTCAGAAAAGATACTAGATATTATTTCCATCTTCTTAAATTTGTTAAGACTTGTTTTATGGCACATGATCTTTCTTTGTTTTTTTCACTATCTTATCTGCCAAAATTCATTTTTAAAAAGCAGGTAAAAGATAACCAACATTCTATCAAAGAAGACAAACATCTGGCAAATAAACAAATGAAAAAATGCTAAACATCAGGGAAACGCACCTAAAACCACAGCTGAGATAAAATTGCTAAATATTCATTAAAAGGGTCAAAATTTTAAAAGATTAACTGTATCTACTACTGGCAAGGATATGGAAGAAGTGGAACTCTTATACACTGCTAGTAGAAAGAACCATTTTAGATCACAGCTTGACATTTCTTAAAAAGTTAATACATTCACTCAGCCTGTGATTCCAGCATCGTTCCCGTAAGTATTAACACAAGAGAAATGAAACATAGCCACAAAAAGAATTGTATTAAAATGTCTGTAGTAATCTTATTTTAACAACCAATATTGGAAAGCAGTCAATATCCATAAACAGATGAATGAATATACAAATAGTTGGGGGCACCTGGGTGGCTCAGTCGTTCAGCATCTGCCTTCGGCTCAGGGCGTGATCCCGGCGTTCTGGGATAGAGCCCTGCATCAGGCCCCTCCACTGGGAGCCTGCTTCTTCCTCTCCTTCTCCCCCTGCTTGTGTTCCCTCTCTCGCTGGCTGTCTCTCTCTCCGTCAAATAAATAAATAAAATCTTAAAGAAAAAAAAAACAAATAGTGGTAATTCATAGAAAATCATACTTCTCAGCGATATAAAAATAATGAACTATTCATGTAAGTTTCATTGCCAAATCTGAAAATAAACATTCTGCAGAGGGCACCCATGGGAGAAAAAAAAAAGGGTAAACTATTATTTTAATCATATAAAATTCTAGGCAATGCAAACTAATCTGTTATAAAGGAAAGTAGATCAATGGTTGCCTGAAGGACAGAGAGAGACATCATTAAGGTGCTGAACATAAATATGGGAGTGATAGATAGGTCCATTTTCATGATTGTGATGAGTTTCCTGGGTTAAATGAATTTCAACTTATTGAGCTGTAAAGTTTAAATATGTACGGTTTATTGCATGTCATCTATGCCTTATCACAGCTTTAGAAACATGGTTCGAAATAAAATCTGGATTTCCTACTGGTTTGTAAAATCCCCCTATACTGACTCCACCATCTCTCCTCATGCCCCAGGAGGGGATGCCTAGCCTCAGTGATACAAATACAGGTAAACAACGAAAGCCATTTCCACTTGATTCAAAAGGAACGCAGGCTGCAGGACAAAGGCCACAATCACAGACCAAGACATCTGCTTCTTCTCCACATCGCCTTGAGACAGAGCGCCCAAAAAGCAACAAGTCATAAAAACTTTACCTTTTTTCTTCTGACAGGCCAGCAGCTACAGAAGATACACCCTTCTGGAAATCCTGACAACTTCTGTGCCTGCTCATCCTTCACAGCCATAGTGACTAAACCTTGTGGACACCCTTTTAAAAGAGGCCCATCCCAACCAGTTTGTTGTAGTGTCCTCACTCCCTATAAATCCAGTGGGTTTTTTTTGTTTGTTTGTTTTTAACAATTATGATTCCCCCTGTGATCTTTCAACCAGTGGCACCACCCTAAAGAATTCTGGACACCAGAGCACATGGCCCCTTTGCAGGACCCGAGGAACAGATTTCCCTTACCAGTGCTGAGCACAATGCAACATCCCCTGTGAATAAGAGAACAATTCTCACAAACACCAGAGGTTGTCACAACTGTCTCCTCCTCAGGTTGACCTCTGAACCTACAAAATACCATCCAAGCTACAAATAAGGACCATAAAGCCCTGCAGTCTTTCCTGGGAGGCTGTGGGCAGCAATGCAAACTAGGCCAAAATGAGAGAGCTATATACAGTCTGCCATAATATTGTCCTACCTGAGGCACACAAAGTTTGGTTCCAACAAAAGCTAGTCATACCTTCACGCTACAAGAACTCAGTTGTTCTCAGCAGAACAACTCAAATAGTTGTTTTTAAACTGCCAGGTACACAGTGAATAGAACCCCCAAGATTAAAGGTTGCCTTAAATAAGGCCTTCATTATCACACAAACCAGAACAATGGAAGGCAAGCTGTTCCCAGGTTTGTGATTTGGAGGCTGGAAAATTCCATCACAAGAGTCATGTGAGACTAGTAACACCCCTGAAAAAGGAAGTCTATGTTTTCATATCATGAGCACTGACCTCTGGGCCCAAAAAGGGTTAGGTCCATGGCCTAACTCATCAGAGAGAAAGAAATGAGAAAAGAATGGTCAGGCTTTTTCACACATCCTTTCACAAATAGGAGAACAGGGAAGTTTTACTTCCCTAAATACAACGTAGTCAGTGAATGAGACACACCCGGGGCACCTTCCAAGGGGTAGAAGTAGAAAAGCATATGCAACAGAACGGAGGAACATAAATCTGGCAATGGCCCGGGCGTTTTAAAAATATACCTCTCTGGGCGCCTGGGTGGCTCAATTGGCTAAGTGACTGCCTTCGGCTCAGGTCATGATCCCAGGGTCCTGGAACTGAGCCCTCCGTGGGGCTCTCTGCTCTGCAGGGAGCCTGCTTCTCCTTCTCCCTCTGCCTGCCACTCCCCCTGCTTGTGCTCTCTCTGTCAAATAAATAAATAAAATCTTTTTTAAAAATACATATATTATTTATATATATGTATTATATATACACACCTCTCAGATACCTCAAATTTAGTGGCTGTTCTGATGTAGGAGATTAAATTCAGGTAGATAGCACCCTTATAAGGGATCACCTGCTGTGTTAGAAGGACTACAGAACTAGCACACTCCCCACACATCGATGTTAATTCCCTAAATTTCCTATGTGAATTTTCTGATATTCAGTGAGCCAGGTCCTCCACCTGAGCAGTCATTCATAAGGCCTTAATCCAGTGTGAACTTTCCAACACTGCAGGAGCAACAGAGCGTCATTTAAAGGGTTTCCCACATTCCCCATACTCAAAAGGCCTTGATTCAGTGTGAAACCTCAGGCAATGAAAGAGATCTGTAAGTAAACAAGTTCCCACATTCCCTGCATACATACGGCCTTTCCCCAGCGTGAACTGTGTGGTGCTGAATGAGGATGGCCTTGTTGCTAAATAATTTACCACATTCCACACACTCATTAAGGCCCTTTTCCAGTGTGAACTCTCCAGTGGTGATTGAGGCGGTACCTTTTGCTAAAAGACCTCCCACACGCACTATATATGTAACATCTTGTTCTAGAGAGGTCTCTCTCGTGTTGTATAAATGTGTACTTGTTCTCACAAGTTTTCATGCATCCTCCCCATTTATAATACATTTTTATATTATGTAAGGCCACTACACGCTTGGTACTGCTCGCGGACTTACTTGGAGAGATCCTGAGCTGATCAAGAAGTCCTTCAAAACCTCCCTGCAGGTAAAGGGCTTCCTTGACACACAGAACCTGCAGCTCTTCACAAACGAGGCTCTGCTTCTGAAGTGTTTCTCTCCAATGTACTGCTTCTGGGGCTATGGAAGGTTTGCAGTAAAACATAATCATTTTCCACATGCCCCACAGGTGTATGGTTTCTGCCTGGTATGCATTCCCTGGTGCAGCCAAGTGCAAAATCTCTCTCAAGACTAGGCTACATACCTCACAGGAGTGGGCCTTCTGGGCAGACGCACCTGTCTAGGAGTCCTGTCTAGGAGTCCTGACCTGTGACACTCCTACGGAAATGCTCTGCTCCAAAGGTGCCTCCTCATTATCTACTCCACACCAATAACCTGAAAGAAATAAAATGCTGGAGGAGTCCATGTTGACACTGGCTGGAGGGGACCACCCATACACAAGACTGTGTGACAAACTCAGGACAAGTCCATGTGATTGTCTGCAGAACCAGAATTGGTTCAGGTTGAGGACAGAGTGCCTTGGTCCAGGGAAATAAAGAGCATAAAACGGGGAAAGTCTCAAATGGTGAAGGACACAACTACGATGTGTGACGTGTGGAGGACAGAAGGGTCTATAACCTGTTTTTCTGCAAATAACTTCCAGCCAGCTCGTTTCCTGGTGACACATGACCACTATGTGGAAGGGTATGTTCAGGACCAAGAAAATCCACCTGCAACAGAGTTGCTCGTGTTCAAGGATTATTTGAAGATATATGCGCACCTCATGATAAAATATGCAAAGGTCAATGCTGGGAAGCACTGCAGATGGAGCAGTGAGAAAAGCAGGTAAGACGTGGAGCCCAGAGAGGCAGGGACTGGTCCCGCGCAGGATGTAAAGGTAGAAGTGACATGTAGAGTTGACAAGTAGGCAAAGTGTCAAGACTGGTGAAGAAACAGCAGAAATGAGGTGTGTCCACTGGCACCAAAATAGTAACCAAACAGAAAAGATTTCTGCTACAATTTAAACACAGCCCTGATTTATGCCCTCCCCCAGGGGCCAATCCTCCCGATCGGGATCCTACTGAGCTCATATTGCTGTGGCTGGATGAACAGCCATCTGTGAACCACTTAAAGGCTCTCCAACCTACTCCCAAAATGAACAAATACATGTCACCTGCATGATGCAATTACTTAGGCGAAGACCTTACAGAACAGCGGACAGTACTGAGCCAGAACAACTCAGTACGTGATAGCCCATGGCGGTGGGGTGGGGGGAGACGGACACAGGATGGACCAATTACAGAAAACTAAAGAGGAGAGTCTTGCAAGAAAAGACCATGGCCCCCGTAACCGTACCCATGTCGGTGTTAGCAATTCCTGGCACAGGCAGTCATAAAGAAATGTCAGCTCGAGGAAAGAAGTAGCAACTGGTATTGTCAGGTGCCTTAGATCCAGACAAAGTCACCAGACCAGGGAGAGGGCAAGCAAAGGAATCAATTACAATGACCACTTGATGCCTGACTCTGTGTCGGGGCTGCTCAGGGAGAGGGCACACACCTCAGACTTACCAGCCACAGCACGTGCTTACGGAATTGGAGAAACAAGCAGTGTCCATGGTTCTGGTATGAGAAGGACGGACCAGCCTCTGGGGAAAAAGGAAAGAACAGAGAACATCTAAGGGTACAGTGAACAACCAGGGGCTGTGAGAGGCAAGTTTTACAAGACTAAGAGGTGGGGTAATAATCTGGTTTCCCAAAGGATGATGTGAAGGGCTTACGTGAATAACTCCATGGGCCAGTAGAGAACTGAAACCCATTTCAAAGGCATAAGCAGGAACTTCTCTGGTCATCTTGATGAAAAGGGAGACAAGGCTAGGAGACTATGCAAGAGTGGGGAGGAGAATGTGCACTCAGACCATGTCAGGCACTTTGAGTTTCAACAGATGTCAAGACAGCACATAATAATGGGCCTTAATTTTAGGCCATGAAATACAACTTAGCAGAAAACATCCAGAGTTGCTTGGCAAATTCAAACAGGACTCAATACTAACCCAGAGCTCCCATGGTTCCTGCTAGAGCTGAAAACACCTAATCCTTCTACGAAGACCTCCCTACCTGGCTCTTCCATGCCTGAGACCAAGCCAAACAGAACCACTTCTGGATCTCAGAAACCCATGGCCCTCTTCCATTTCTGTGCTGTACTTGCTGTCCCCTCAGCAATGACAACCTCTTCTGTCCACCTAACCCTCATTCAAAGCCCAGTCCATTTACCACACATCCATTCCTACTGATTCTCAAAGATGACCGTATTTGCCCCTAACCATACCCACCAGGCTGAATGAAACACCCCAGATCCCACCAAAGTCCTCTCAAATCATTGCAAACCCACAGAGATGTGAATAACCAAGAGCTTTGGCCTGAGTGCTATCTAGCCTCAATTACCCCTTGTCTCTGCATCTCTCTCACATCCATTCTTATCCTGGAAGCCTGGGCCACCTGCTAGACTAGTCTGTCTGATACACCCTAACTTTCAGGACACATACCTCCCTCACCAGCATTTATAAATTCCAATACCATCATTCAGGTACCCAACCGAGACCCAGTGCTCAGCCCTTACCCTCTACTTCCTGGCCTATGAACAGCTTCACACCAATTAACAAGAAGCTTAGACCTCCTAAATGTAATCACAGGTTACTTACTTAGGTCCACACAGTAAATGCCACATTTTGAATGTCTCCAATATGAACGGCTCTTTTGATTTCCCGACTTGGGTTTCCAGCTGCCAATCCGATGCCTCCACTCAGCGATCTCTGAAATACCTCAGAATCTAAACGTGGCCAAAACAAAGCTTCTGATATCCCCCAGTGAATATTATTCCTACTACCAACTTCCTCCTCTCAGTTGGACCTTCCACCCCTACAGCTGCAAAGATCAAACACCCTGAGATTATCCCTGATACCTCTGTTTCTCTCCCTCACCACCCATATTAGAAAATCTAGTTTCCCGTTTTTAAAACATGCATCCCAGGATGCCTGGGTGGCTCAGTTGGTGAAGCATCTGCCTTCAGCTCAGGTCATGATCCCAGTGTTCTGGGATCGAGTCACACACTGGGCTCCTTGCTCAGCGGAGAGCCTGCTTCTCCCTCTGCCTGCCACTCCCCCTGCTTGTGCACGCTCTCTGTCCCTCTCTCTGACAAATAAATAAATAAAATCTTTAAAAAACAAAAACAAAACAAAACAAAAAATACATGCATCCCATGGTTGCATCCAGAAATGCAACTACCCTAACCCACAGTCCTGGTCAATTAACCCTCACCTAGTCTATGTTAGTAGCCTCTGCCCTGATTTCCCTTGTCCCTCCCTCATTCCCATGGTCTGTTTCCCACTTTATAGTAAGGAGACTATTTCAACTTTTCGAACATTCTCTCTCTCCTGTGACCCAAACCTCCCATTACCTCCAGAATAGACACGCAATTTTTCAGGCAGTTATTCCTGTCCTGACACCTGTCCCCCTGCTCTTTGTTTATATCATAAAAGGAGATCTGTGGTTCCTGAACACCCCCAGCTTGGCTTTACTTTCATGTATTTGCAGATCCTGGTACCCGCTCCTGGGTTAACCCTAAACACTCATTTATGTTGGCTGACAGGAACGCGAACACCTTCATATAACCCCTGACATCGACTTAGGACTCTGAAAACAACACATAAGAATCCCAGGACACCACAATCCAGAGAACATCTGAGCGGATGTCAGGGCCAGTAAAGGACTAGGACACCTTCTACGTACCTGTGCTGGTTCCATAAGTACTTCTGCAGTCCTGGGACTCCGGGGGAAAAGGCAGGCTTTTAAAGAATGCGACCATGGGAGGTTGCTCATGTCTCTCTGTACCCTTCCCTGGCCCTGGAGCCAAGAGACCCTCAGTGGGTCTCAGTGCTCAGTGTTGCCTTTTACCAGCTATGTGACCCTGAACAAAGACTCAACCTCCCAGTGCCTCAGTGCACTGATCTCCCTCTCCCAATCTGCTCTTCTTTAGAACTCCTTGGGGAAGTCTTGAAACCCTAATGAAGATCGTGTCCCTCCTTGGGCCCAAAGTCCCCCCGGCGTCTAGAGTCCTCACCTGAAGGTACCACACCTCACCTTGGCTAACCAGTCCGGGCGTGACTCCACCTCACGCTCTCTGTCGCCTGAGGGCAGAATCCTCCTGTCTCAGGCCCGCTCCAGCCTCTGCCCCAGCCGGCCCCTCAGCCCGGAGCCCGCTCCCGCAGCCAGCACGCCGGCGCTCACACACGGGCCCCCGCCCGCCGGCGCCTCCCTATCCCGGACACCGGGGCCTGGGCCGCAGGGACGCGAGCAGGCGCCCCGCCTCGGGCCTTTCGGGTCTGCGTGGGGGGACGGCGGGGAGGGCGGGGGACGAGTGTTTATCTGAGCCGGGTCCCTTGGCGCGGCCGCCGCCATCGGATTCGGTGCGCGGAGCGGACACCCGGGCCGGCGGCTCCTGTCCCGTCCCCCGCGCGGGGCAGCCCGGGCGGCGTCGCCAGCCGCGGACCCAAATCTCTGCAGTGAGGACGACTCTTCACGCTTACTCCGCTCTGTCACATATGCCTCAGCTCTGCGGAAAGGATCCCCCAGAACTGCAAAACACGCCGGCCCAGAGCAGGAGGCCGGAAGTCCCGCCCCAGCGCGATGCGCACGCACATAGGTGCCTCGTCCTGAGGCGTCTTCGGCTCCTCTGAACGCACGATCTTCTGGGTAATGTAGTCCTAGAGCTCTGGAGGTGGCCGGAAAGGGGGTTCTCCACACTTGATAAACCAGAGTGCGGAGCATTGGCTACGCGGTACTAGGAAGGAAGCTGGAAAATGGTACTCCTACCTCAAGGGAGGAAGAGGTTTTGCCCATGTCAAAGAGGGAGAAAAGACATTGTTTCAGACTCCATAAAATCAACCTACTCCAAGAGGATAAAAATCTTATTTGAGATGCTCCCAGATCGACTTAACATAAATGGCCTAATCATCCCATAATCAGTCATAAAATAAGTCCTTGAATCGTTGGAAACGTTATGTAATTGCTCTTCAAGTGCCGTGGCCTCAAGCGCTACTCAGTGTTTCATTACGTTTGGTCAGGAAGAATAGAAAAGATTCCAGAGGGCCATGAGTGGGAACAAAGAAGAGGAATGTTAGACTGCCCTGATGCTCGCGGACAGGTAGGAGCTCTGCATCTGAATCCCACAGAAAATTTCCCCCTTGCCTATATCATCGGAGATTGTGTCCTACACACTAAAAAACACTTTTTATCCACATTTTTTACTCCATATACTAAGATATACTCAATTTCTTTTAGCAATCTGAGAAGCAGCTCAATCTGAGAACAACTTAACTAATGCTATCTTTTTTTGTTTGTTAATAGACTATTTTTTATAGCGTTTTAGGATCACAGCAAATGAGCAAAAGGTACAGAGATTTCCCCAACATCTCTGATGTCCCCCCATTCAATGCTCCCCCATTACCAGATTACCTCCACCAGAGTGGTAATTTGTTATAATTTATGAATCTTCACTGACATATCATTATCATCCAAAGCCCATAGTTGTATAAGAATTCATTCATGGTGTTGTACCGTATATGGATTTGGACAAATGTATAATGACAAGTATTCACCATTATAATAACATATAGAGAAGTTTCGCTGATCTAAAAATCCTCTGTGCTCCACCTGTTCATCCCTCCCTGTAGTACAAGGGCCTGACAATAAGCTTTTGATTTCCAAGACATCAATTTCAAAGACATCCATCTGGAAAAAAGCATATTGCCAGCTATGTAACACAGCTACTAGTAAAATGACTAGTGTAAAGCCCCAGGTAGCCTAAATAACCAAGTGACCCTGTTTTTCCCTTTGTGCCCCAATTCCCACTCTTATATTTTCAATTCTCCAATAGAGAGGGAACCTGTGAAACCCTAGGCAGCCCACTCATGACCATAATCAAAGCAGAGCCCCGGGTTCACACTCCCTCCCTCCCTCCCTCTAGTGGTGACCTCCTTGTGTGGTCCTTGGATGCGCCTTGTATCCTTCACTACCTGTGAGTGATGAACCTTGGTTTTTCAAAGTTCTTGATGGTTTTCCCTGAGGTGTGTCCTGCAATCATAATAAAAATCATGAGGGACATCCAGCCCCAACATTAGCTCCAGGGAAATATCTATGAAGGCTCGCCACAAGTAGTACTGAACCCCAGGCATTCTTAGCTCGTTGCATCATTATTGATAGGCTGAGACCAACCCAAAAACCTCTCTTACCCTAACTATTGCTATTCTGTAAAGGTCAAGGTAGAAAGGGAGCATCTGGGGCGCCTGGGTGGCACAGCGGTTAAGCCTCTGCCTTCAGCTCAGGGCGTGATCCCGGCATTCTGGGATCGAGCCCCACATCAGGCTCTTCCGCTATGAGCCTGCTTCTTCCTCTCCCACTCCCCCTGCTTGTGTTCCCTCTCGCTGGCTGTCTCTATCTCTGTCAAATAAATAAATAAAATCTTTAAAAAAAAAAAAAAAGAAAGGGAGCATCTGAACTCTGAGATGAGGCATCTGAAGCCCATGATCGCCTCTCTTTGCTGCAAAGTGATTACCAGAAATACAGAAATGCTCTGCTCAAAAGGTGCCTCCTCATTTTCTGCTATGGGGTCCATCATGTCCCTCAGAGGGGAATTTCATAGTTGGTTGATACTTGTTATGTTCAATAAACATTCTAGGTGAGAGTCTTACTGCCACATTTGAATAACAAGGTTTGAGAAATACGACCTAGATGTCATTTAGGTTCTCATTTCTTTTAGTCAGGTCTAATAAAAGGTTTCAAGTCTTCGAGCAATTATCACTTTGCCCAGAACAGGGAGGCAGTTGTGTGTGTGTTGGGGGGGGGGGGTATGTGTGAGCGCCGGTGTGCTAGCTGCTGGCGTTCAGGAGCGGGTTCCAGGCTGAAGGGCCAGGGGGTGCCGATGCATGGAGGGGGTCTGAGGTGGGAGGGTTTGGGAATCTGGGGTCCACATTCAGCCTGCAGGGAACAGAGCTCTGTGGCTGAATTAAGTCTGGAATAGTAGACGAAGGAGTGACACAATCTATGTTTATGTTTTAAAAGTTTCTTCAGAGGGGGGCGCCTGGGTGGCTCAGTCATTAAGCGTCTGCCTTCGGCTCAGGGCGTGATCCCGGCGTTCTGGGATTGAGCCCCGCATCAGTCTCCTCCGCTGGGAGCCTGCTTCTTCCTCTCCCACTCCCCCTGCTTGTGCTCCCTATCTCGCTGGCTGTCTCTCTCTCTCTCTGTCAAATAAATAAATAAAATCTTAAAAAAAAAAAAGTTTCTTCAGAGGAAACTTCAAAAGAAGAACAGACTAGAGAGGAATGATCAGAACATAGAGGCGAGGCCCAGGGCATTTGCATCTTTTCTCAAAGTCATACAACATCATTGCTAAGAGGTGACACTGAACACTGAGGCACAGAAGATTGAAGCTAGCCTGAAGTCACCTTATCCCAGGGCCAGGCAAGAGTACAGTGAGGCATGAGCCCATCAAACCCTCCCTCTGACACATTCCTCCAAGACTTGCCTCTTCCCACAGGTTCCCATGACTGTAGATGCACTAATGGAGCCTACACAGGTAAGTGGTGGGTGTTCCAGTCCCTCACTGGCCCCAAAGCCACCATTGTGTTCTGTCAGTTGTGGTTTCCCAAGAGTCTTAAGTGCCATTCCCCCAGTCCTAGGGTTGGGAACTGGAAAAACTCAACCCCAGGGTCCTAAGTCGTTACCACAGGTTATATGGGCTTCTGGTAATCAGCGTAAACAGGCATGGGAAATTATCGCAGAAATTGGCTCGAGGATGTGTAAAATGCTTTTAAGTACAACTGAGTGTTCAGAAACCACAAGTCTCTCTTCAAGTGGAAAATAATAGGTCAGGAGTCAGACTGGAACACCTGGATGACACTCGGGTGTTTATTCTGGAGATAAAAGGAAGCGGTTACCAAGGTCTCAGCAGGCTACATCTGGCTGTAGAATGGAGAACAGACCACAGGGTTGAGGGAGGAGGAAGCAAGATGGCAGTCGAGGCTACTGCTCTAGTTCAGGTGAGGGTTAATTGAACAGAGTCATGGTTTAAGAGATGTGGTTGGAATGTGGATGCATGTCCTAGTAAGAGGTAACTAGATTTTCTAATGTGGAAAGTGGAGTGAGGGATGAACCCAGGATTTCCGCAGCAGCTCTAGAGATGGAGGTTATTAGGTTATCTCTGCCCCGCCGTCACCCCACCCAGACCCGAAAGGCCTGAGCACGTCACGTCCATGCAGTCCAGGGAGGCGCTGGTGGGCGGGGGCCCGTGTGTGAGCGCCGGCGTGCTGGCTGCGGGAGCGGGCTTGGGGCTAAGGGGTCAGCTGGGGCAGAGGCTGGAGGGGGGTCCTGAGACAGTAGGATTCTGCCCTCAGATGACAGAGAGTGTGAGGCGGAGTCACGCCTGGAATGACCGGCGGAGGTGCGGTACCTTGGTTCCTAGAGCCCTGGGACCAATGGGAAGATCGTGAACAGGAAGATACAAGTCCAGCCTTTCCAAGCTGCTGAGAGGGAGAACACTGGTCCATAACCCCGCTGACATGTTCTCAGGGTTGTGGTTTCCTATTAGTCTAAATTCCATTTTCCCAGTCCTTGAGTTTGGAGAACATGGAGAAACCCAAAACCCAGGGTGTGAAGTGCACGTCGGGTTTTGTATGTATCATCTCTTGCAACCAGTGTAAACAGGTGTGGAGGGTTCTATCAGGAACTGGTACCAAGATATATAAAAGCTCTGGTAAAACTGAGTTGGGGGTGGTCAGGAAACCACCAGCCTGTCTTTTGTGTGTGAACAAAAAGCAGGTGCACACAACTAATGAATCATCGAGCCTTACATCGGAAACCGGGGATGTACTGTATGGTGACTAACATAATATAATAAAAAAATCATTAAAAAAAAAAAAAAGCAGCTGCGAAGAAGTCACAACTGGAATGGCTACCAGAGAAGCTGTGTGTCTATTCTGGAAGTCATAAGAGATACAGGTCAGAGGATGGATACGATATGTCTGGAATATTCAGTGCTCTAAGACTAGGGACATACTTATGAATTATACTTAGAACAAATGAACAACTCAAAGTTAACATTTCTATAGCTGAGAATCTTTTTAAAATCATATGAAATATTAACAAGATAATTATGTAAATGCAATAAAAGTAAAAAAAAATTCATGGTAATCCTGTATGAAGCTTTCTCCTACTTAAACATTTAGAGAAAATATCTAAATGAAATAAAAATTTGAAAAACAAATTAATGCCAACAAATGTGACAAGAATTGAAAGAAATCCAAAAACGTATCAGGAATTGTGAAAAGCAGACCTAAATAAAAATAGATACAAGACATTTTATACAGAAAGATTAGATATTATAAATACAGCTACTACAAAAAAGACAATTCGTGTATTTCAAACAAAAATGCTAATATTCCTGAGGTTATTAATTCAAATTCAGAGCCCAAAAATAAACCCACACTTATCAATCTATGACAAAGGAGGCCGTGGGGAAAAAGTCTCTTCAATCAATGGGATTGGAAGAAGTGGACAGCTACATGGCAAAAAAATGAAACTGAAACACTTTCTTATACCATTCAGAAACAATAAACTGAAAATGGATTAAATACCTAAATATAAGACCTGAAACCATGAAATTCAAAGGAAAACAGGCAGTAATGGCATGGATATCAATCTTAGCAATATTTTTCTGAATCTGTCTCCTCAGACAAGGGAAAAATAAACAAATGGGACTAAATCAAACTAAAAACCTTTTGCATGGCAAAGCAAGCCATCAACAAAACAAAAAGGCAAAGATACTTGCTAATGATGTATCCAATTAGGGATTAATATCCAACATATATAAAGAACTCACACACCTCAGCACCAAAAACCTGTAAACAATCCAGTTAAAACTTGGCAGAAGGGGCGCCTGGGTGGCACAGCGGTTAAGCGTCTGCCTTCGGCTCAGGGCGTGATCCCAGCGTTATGGGATCGAGCCCCACATCAGGCTCCTCTGCTATGAGCCTGCTTCTTCCTCTCCCACTCCCCCTGCTTGTGTTCCCTCTCTCGCTGGCTGTCTCTATCTCTGTCGAATAAATAAAATCTTAAAAAAAAAAAAAAAAAAAACTTGGCAGAAGACCTGAATGGACATTTTTCCACAGAGGACATACAGATATCCAATAGACACATCAAAGAATGCTCAATATGACTAATCATCAAGGAAATGCAAATCAAAACCAGAATGAGATATCACCAGTAAGAACAGCTAGGATCAAAAAGACAAGAAATAGGGGCACCTGGGTGTCTCAGTCGGTTAGGCAGCTGCCTTCAGCTCAGGTCATGATCCCGGGTCCTGGGATCGAGCCCTACGTTGGGATCCCTGCTCAGTGGAGAGCCTCCTTCTCCCTCTCCCTCTGCCTGCTGCTCCCCCTACTTGTGCTGTCAAATAAATAAATAAAATCTTTAAAATAAAATTATTTTTAAAAAGACAAGAAATAAGTGTTGACAAGGATATGGAGAAAAGGGAACCCTCATTCACTGTTAGTGGGAATGGAAATTGGTGAAGCTACTCTGGAAAGCAATGCTGTTGAAGTTCCTCAAAAAACTAAAAATAGACTGATACACTCCAATAGCTACAACTCTGCATATTTACCTGAAAAAAACAAAACACTAATTCAAAAAGATATATGCACCCCTTTATTTATTGCATTATTTACAACAGACAAGATATGGAACCAAAGTGTCCATCGATAGATGAATGGATAAAGATGTGATACATATACACAATGCACTATTACTCAGCCATTAAAAAAAAAAAAAAAGAAAATCTTTCCATTCATGACAACATGGATGGACCTAGAGGGCATTATGCTAAGTCAAATACGTCAGACGGAGAAAGATACTGTATGACTTCACGTACATGTGGAATCTAAAAAACAAAACAAAGAGAAATTGACTCATAGAAAACTAGTGATTGCCAGGGAGGAAGGGGTAGGGAATGGGCAAAATAGGTGAAGGGGATTAATTAGTACAAACTTCCCATTATAAAATAAGGAAGTCACAGAGATGAAAAGTACAGAATAGGGAATAGAGTCAATAATATTTTAATGACTTTGGTGACAGGTTGTAACTACACATGTGAGCATTTCATGATGTATGTGTCAAATCACTATGTTGTACACCTGAAATATATTACATGTCAACTATACCTCAATTAAAAATTTTTTTAAAAAGAAGAAATGTTTTCTAAAGTGTAATAAATGTAAGTTTATTGAGAAATCTTAGATTTATATCTAACAACTTATTCTGGAAAGGAAGCCAGAATGGGTTAGTGGTACAGAGTAGACAGCCTGGGAATACCCCTGACAAGTGTATATTGGTAAACTTTTATAAACATATATGTATTAAATTTGATTATCAACTTGTAGAGAAAATAGATAATGGAATAAAATATTAAGATGGATTCCAAATGAAAAAGAAAAAAAATCTCAATTTATATCTCAGGTCAAACAGAAAATTAACTGCATCAAGCCTAACATGAAAACAAAAGCTGGGGTGCCTGGGTGGCTCAGTCGTTAAGCATCTGCCTTCAGCTCAGGGCATGATCCGAGTCCTGGGATTGAGCCCCACATCAGGCTCCTCCGCTGGGAGCCTGCTTCTTCCTCTCCCACTCCCCCTGCTTGTGTTCTTCTCTCTCTGTGTCAAATAAAAAAATAAAATCTTAAAAAAGAAGAAGAAGAAGAAGAAGAAGAAGAAGAAGAAGACGAAGACGAAGAAGAAGAAGAAAAGAAAAGAAAACAAAAAGCCTAAGATTATTTAAAAGAAAAAAAAAGATTTTTCTTCTTCCAAGATCAGACAAGCTCGGGCAAGTTCAGGGTGGTATGGCCATAGACAAAAGATAAATATATATTTTTTAACAAACCTACACTTGAAATGTGCAAGTCATTACAAAACAAGACCCCAATTTAAAACCACAAAATATGCTTTTCACTTTTTTAAAATAAAAATATATGCAAAATACAAAGACAACTAAAAAATTTAATCACAAAAATAACATATAATGTAAAAAAGAACTATAATATTTTCAGTACCCATACAAGCCATAAAATATTAGGAAAAGTTTTAAAACAGACAATTTTTGTGAAAATTATCCAGTATATGGAGATACACACACACAACTATACAATAAATTATGAAAATTTCATCTTGATTTCAAAATTTACATTTAACACATTTAAAACTAAAGTGGACTGAAATTTTTTAATGTGTCAAAAACATTCTAATTGTAGAAAATTTATATAGCTATATATTTATTACTTTATCATTTCTACTTTATATCAGCAACATTTCACTGAATTTAAATGTACTTGGAAGCTTTCCAGTGCACTCTAACAAAATTCATTAAAATGTTGTTTTTCCAAGTGGTCATCTGTTGTGTACATATTAAACAGTTCAAGTTTTAAATAAGTAAAACTTGCATTGAATTTTTAGGAAAGAAAAAAAATGACTCTTAATGAACCAAAACATAGCTATGTGAAAAGAATCTCTGGTGTGTGGAATAACATACTTTAATAGTATTGGTCATTTTGCATTTAAGCATCATAAGTCAAATCTGTCTAAAGAGGGCCTGAAGAGAATTAATCTGGCAGTTAGAGCAAGTAGAGGTCCATAAGAAGAGCTCTCTCAGTACATATGAAAAAGAATCAGGGCACCTGGGTGGCTCAGTCGGCTAAGCATCATGTCATTCTGATCATCATCTCAGGAACCTGGAATCAATCCCTGCATGGGACTCTCTGCTCAGCAGGGAGTCTGCTTGTCCCTCTCCTCCTCCCCCCACTGGGGCACTCTCTCTCAATTAAAAAAAAAAAAGAAAGAAAATGAATCAAAGTATTTCTGAAATAATCCACCAATTGGTGAACATGCTCTTGGTCTTAGTGATTCAGAAGAGAAAATAAGCTAGGTCAAACATACATGGATTGGACAAAATTCCACAGTAAATATATTGATTTATGTGGCACTCTATAGAATGAGCAAAACTAGGATATTATTAATGCAATATAAATGCCAATAATAGAGAGCTAAGCACAGGAAGAACTGTGAAAAAGTTATAGAAATATTTATATTAAAAACTTGATAGAAAAACATTATATACAAGCTCAAAATCCCATGGAATTCTGTCATGTAAGTGCTCAGTGTTCTGTTACTTTTATTGATGCTCCCAGGGGCCAAGGTAAACACCATCATCACTTCTATGTCATAGTCAGCAAACTGAGGTTCAAGGGGCTCTGGGGAGTTGCCCAGATATTCCCAGGAATCCACACTGAGAACTCAGTACAGTGCAGACCCTCCTCCCTGCAGGTGGGTTTTGGGGACTGACCTAGTTCAGGGGCTCCTGAGAAGCTCGATTCCTGACACACCTAGGGGCACAGTGGTCTGGTGGAAACAGGGAGAGCTAGAGGTGCCTGGCTCTAGGTTGTTCCCCATAGGTAGAGCTATACAGGAATTGACAGCTCAACTCTTCACAATTTCCAATGGACCAGGCGATAGGGCAGTTCCTAATCCCCATTTTACATAGGATGAAACTGAGGCCCTGGATGGGGGCATTTGCCTGTGGGTCCTTACAATGGCCAGGAACCCAGGAATTAAACTTAGGGACCCTGGACCAGGGCTTGGTTAGTCTAATTATGACCTCCACATCACCCCCCAGCCAGGCTTTGGGACTCGAAGCCCAGCCTGTACTAATGCAACCTTGTCCCCCATCTGCTCCAACCCACCAACCCCAATGGCGATAAGGCAGGAAAATGCGTAACCACTGCAAAGCAAGGCTTTATCAGATTCTTCAATGACTGCACTTAAGGAGAATGTGATGGAAAGGGGCACCTGGGTGGCTCAGTTGGTTGAGTGTCTGCCTTTGGCTTGGGTCATGATCCCAGGATCCTGGGATTGAGCCTCAAGACTCCTTGCTCAGCTGGGAGTCTGCTTCTCCCTCTCCCTCTGCCACCCTCATCCCCCACTAGCTCTCGGTCTCTCCAAATAAATAAATAAATAAATAAATAAATAAATAAATAAAAATATTTTAAAAAAGAATGTGATGGGGCATGTGGGTGGCTCAGTCAGTTAAGCGGCTGCCTTTGGCTCAGGTCATGAACCTGGGGTCCTGGGACGGAGCCCCATATTGGGCATCCTGCTCAGCAGGGAGTCTGCTTCTCTTTCTCTGTCTCCCTCGGCCCCTCCCCACTGCTCATTCACTCTCTCGAATAAATAAATAAAATCTTTAAAAAAAAATTTAAAAAGAATGTGATGGAGAACATGTTAATAATGCAGAAAAAATTTAAAAGGGTACAGCTATTCATTTCATTGTGAATAGCGTATGCATGGGAACACACACTTGTTTCACTGTCCTGTTACAGGAAAATAGCCAAAGCTCAAAGAATAAGAAAAAGATATGAACAGGCATTTTACCAGAGATGTAGATAGCAAATGAGCATTGGAAAAAATGCGCATCATGAATCCTTACAGAAATGCAATTAAAATGAGAGAACACTAGGGGCGCCTGGATGGCACAGCGGTTAAGCGTCTGCCTTCGGCTCAGGGCGTGATCCCGGCGTTATGGGATCGAGCCCCACATCAGGCTCCTCCACTATGAGCCTGCTTCTTCCTCTCCCACTCCCCCTGCTTGTGTTCCCTCTCTCCCTGGCTGTCTGTCTCTCTGTCACATAAATAAATAAAATCTTTAAAAAAAAAAATGAGAGAACACTAAAAACTTATTAAAAGGGCTAAAATTAAAATGATTGCCCAAACCAAGTACTCAGAATGTGGACAAAATGGAACTCTCATACACTGCTGGGAAGATGCAAAAGGTATAATCAAAAGTAAAACATTTACATACCCCGTGACCCAGACATCATACTCTAAGTTACCAACAGAAGATCAAGGAAACATACATTCACATAAAGAACACAAATGTTTATAATAGCTTTATCTTCAATAGTCAAAATCTAGAAAAAACCCAAATCCTCATACACAGATAAACGGATAAACCAGTATATCCAAAAATATTACTCTGCAAAAAACACACACAAAAAAAACACCCACTACTCATATAGTATCACTAATGAATCTCAAAGTAATTGTGACACATAAAGAAAAACAACAAAATACTCAATTCCAAACATAAATTCAAAAAATTCAAAGGTATCCATCCATCTATTGTTAAGAGAAAGTAAATCAGAGGTTACCTGGAGAGGTGGGAGGGGCAAGAGAGATTACAAAAGGACATGAGGTAAACATAATGTGACAGGTATGGTCATTATCCAGACCATGATGATGGTTTCAGAAGTTTGTAACTATGTCAAACTTACCAAATTATACTGTAAATATATGCAGGTTAGTACATATATAAACTATACCACAATAAAGCTTTAAAAATGGCTCAAGATAAAATATCTATGTCCCACTCTTTTTGGAAAATAGGTTTGACAACCCCACACTGACTCCATTTCTCTTTCTCATGCCTGTGGGGATATTACCTCAGTGGCAGCAAATGTGGACAACAATGAAGAATATTTCCATATAATGAATGGGAATGCTTCCTGGGTCACAAGTGCCATATCTCAGGAATACAGATCCCCCTTTATCTTTTTTCCCACCTCTGTGGTAGTGGCTTTGAGGCAAACAGCACTGAGAGGAAACCACAGAACTTTTGATTATTTTAGTTTTTATTTTTTTCTCTGACAACGACTTTACCCACACAAGATAAATATGCCTGGAGGTCCTGAGATTTGTATACACACTGATTCTGCAAAGTCACTGTCACAGAAATTTGTCTGGATCCATTTTTAGAAGAGGCACATTGCATCTAGTTGGCTGCAGTCTCCTCCACTTCCTATTAAGCCAGTGTTTCTGTACCAATTATGGTTTCCCTTGCCCACTGTGGTCTTATAACCAGTAACCCTAGCCCAATAAGACTGTGGACATCAGGGCACATGGCTGTTTGTAAAGCTGGGAAAGATAACCCCTCAACAGTGCTGACATCCCCTGTGGTATCTCCTTTGAGTAAGGGGAAAAAAAATTCATGCTCTTTTCAGAAGCATCTGAGGGTTTCACACCTGCCCCCTCCTTGGGGTCATCACTGAGACTCCTAAAACACAAAGCATCGAGATCTCAAATGAAAACCAGAAAGCCCTGGACTTTTTCAGAGGTCGTGGGGCAGCAATGCAAATTTGGTCAAAACTGGCAAGCTATTTGCTGCCATCCTCCCCCCCCTCCTCAAGCATGGGCAATCTGAGACTCCTAAAAAGTTCACCCAGCGACGCTTGTTGAGCCCATATCCATACATAAACTACCCCACAAAGTACAGCATCCAAGATGAAAGAGGACTTAAAGAGTAAGGCCTTGATCATCACATAAGCCAAAGCAATGTGTGGCAGACAATCACTGTTTGGGACTTGGAAGCTGGAAAAACTCATCACAAGTGTCACATGAGACTAACACGTCTCTGAAAAAGGTAGTCATTCTCTGTAAGCTGCCAGCCAAACTCATAAACCCTGGGTCATCAGTGATTCAGGTCCATACCCAAGGTAGTTAAGGAGATGGGGAAACTGACCCTAAGGGCTCAGGTTACTCCTAACTTGTTCTAACTCGTGAGAGAACAAAGGTCAGCTTCCCTGAATACGCCGTGGAGGTGACTGCTGCACACTTTGCGGACCTGCCAGGCAGGAGAGGTGAAAGGCTTTGGTCACAAAATCTAGCAGTGGGCTAAATCTAGAAAGCCCTGGACAGTTTAGAAAGTGCAACATATTTACACAAGCCTACTACATTACTGAAACTTACAAGGGATCTCCCACTGTGCATGTTTAGATGTCTGAGATTCAGTTCAGAGATGGCTCCTCAGAGTTCCCTCCGGTGTTGTTACAGTGAATAGGAAATCGCACATTCCCTGCACACCTAAGGCCTTTCTCTACTGTGAACTCTTTGATGTTGAGAGAGGGTAGACTTTCGTGTAAAAAACTTCCCACATTCACTGCACTCGTAAGGCCTTTCTCCAGTATGACCTCTCCGGTGTTGACTGAACTGGGAACTATCCCTGAAGGATTTTCCACACTCACTGCACTCGTAAGGTCTTTCTCCAGTGTGAACTCTCTGATGATAACGTAGTTTAGAGCTAGAGATAAAAGATTTCCCACACTCGCTACACCCATATGGTCTATCTCCTGCATGAACTCTCTGATGGTAACGAAGGGTGGAACTGGACGTAAATGATTTCCCACATTCACTGCATTCATAAGGCCTTTTACCTGCATGAACTCTCTGATGATAAGAGAGGGTAGCACTACTGGTAAAAGATTTTCCACATTCACTGCACACGTAAGGTCTTTCTCCTGTGTGAACTCTCTGGTGTCGAATCAGTATTGAGCTATTGGTAAAAGATTTCCCACATTCACTGCACTGATAAGGCTTTTCTCCCCTATGAACTCTATGGTGATAACCAAGGCCAGAGACAGATGTAAAAGATTTCCCACAGGCACTACACTCATAAGACCGTTCGCTATTATGAATTCTCTGGTGTATTGACAGGGAAGATTTTTGGCTAAAAGTCTTTCCACATTCATTGCACTCATAAGGCCTTTCTCCCGTGTGAGTTCTCCGGTGTTTATTGAATTGTGATCTATCCTTAAAGGATTTCCCACATTCAGTGCACTCATAAGGCCTTTCTCCACTGTGAACTCTGTGATGATAACGAAGGCTGGCACTAAAGGTAAAAGATTTCCCACACTCACTGCACTTGTAAGGCCGTTCTCCGGTGTGAACTCTCTGATGATAGCGGAGAGTGGAACTGGAGGTAAAAGATTTACCACATTCGTTGCATTCATAAGGCCTTTTACCTTCGTGAACTCTTTGATGGTAACAGAGTGTGGAGCTACAGGTAAAAGATTTCCCACATTCACTGCACACGTATGGTTTTTCTCCCGTGTGAACTCTCTGGTGCTGAATGAGTGTCCACCTATTGTTAAAAGATTTCCCACATTCACTACACTTGTAAGGCCTTTCTCCGGTGTGAACTCTCTGGTGTAAAATGAGGTTATTTCTTCGGATAAAGGATTTCCCACATTCACTACACTCATAAGGCCTTTCTCCAGAATGAACTCTATGATGATAATGGAGGTCTGACCTAGAAATAAAAGATTTCCCACATTCATTACACTCATAAGGCCTTTCCCCAGTATGAACTCTCTGGTGATAACGGAGGGCAGAACTAGTGGTAAAAGATCTCCCGCATTCACTACATTCGTAAGGTCTTTCTCCAAGGTGACCTCGATGATGATACTGGAGTGTGGAGCTACAGGTAAAAGATTTCCCACATTTACTACAAACATAAGGCTTTTCTCCTGTGTGAATTCTCCGGTGTCGAATGAGTGTCCACCTATTGTTAAAAGATTTTCCACATTCACTACACTCGTAAGGCCTTTCTCCAGTGTGAACCCTGTGGTGGTAACGCAGGCTGGAGCTAAAGGTGAAAGATTTCCCACATTCACTACACGCATAAGGCCTTTCACCTGAGTGAACTCTTAGGTGTATAATGAGGTTATTTCTTCGAGTAAAGGACTTGCCACATTCACTACACTCGTAAGGCCTTTCTCCAGTGTGAACTCTGTGATGATAACGGAGAGCAGTACGAGTGATAAAAGATTTCCCACATTCACTGCACTCATAAGGCCTTTCTCCAGAATGAACTCTTTGATGATAACGGAGGTCAGATCTAGAGATAAAAGATTTCCCACATTCACTGCATTCATAAGGCCTCTCCCCTGTGTGAGATCTCTGATGATAACTGAGGGCAGAGATAGAGGTGAAAGATTTTGCACAGTCACTACACTTATAAGGCCTTTCACCAGTTTGAACTCTACATGGAATCAACACTGAGCTATGGCTAAAAGATTCTGCACATTCACTGCACACGTAACTGTTTTCTCCATTGTGCCATCTCTGGGGATAAATGAGGACAGATTTGTGGCTTAAGGATTTCCCACATCTGCTGCACTTGTATTGCCTGGACCCAGTGTGAGTCTTTCCATGTTGACTGAGGGTTGAGCTCTGCCTAAGGGATTTTTCACATTCACCAAACTCATGATGTCTCTTTCCAGTATGGAATCTCTGGTGTATAGCAAATGAAGATTTGTACCTGAATGTTTTCCCACATTCACTGCACACAAAACAGTGGTCCTGAACAAGCGTGTGTTTGGGACTGAAGGCTTTCTTGCATTCTCCCCAGGTATGATGACTTTTTCTGCTTTGTAAAGTTGCCCTGCACTGGGTGATCGTGTGTGGTTTCTCCCCAGTGTGAGTGGCCTCTTGCTGCAGCTGTCTTGAGCCAGACAGGAAGTTCTTCTCAACCTCTCCACAGGTAGAGGGCTTTCCTGAACTATGGATTCTGCAGCTCTTCACAAAAGATGCCTTGTCCACACTGCATCTAAACGGTTTCTCTCCCACGTGCTGCTCCTGCTGCTGTTGAAACTTTGCACTGCAATAAAATCGTTTCCCACATGCCCCACACCTCAACAGTTTCTGGCTGCTTCCTTTTCCCTGGTGCTCAGCCAAATGGAAAATGTCTCTCAAGACTGGACCACACATCTCACAGGGGTGGGTCTTCCGGGAAGACACAGCTGCCGTGGGCGTCCCGGTCTGTGACGCACCTACAGAAGTGCTCTGTGCAAAGGGTGCCTCTGCATCCTCTGCTCCACAGCAGCAACCTGAAGGCAAAGAAACGCTGGTGAAATTCGTGTTCACTATCGCGAGGGGCTGAGCCCATCACATATATGCATCCATCTCATCTAGGCAGGAGTGTATGACATGCTTTTTTGGACACGCAGTTGGAATTCAGTTGAAGGAGCAGCCACTATGCATTATTTGACCCCTAAGGTCACAGAATGGTGGAGACCCCACCAGGGAAGGATACAAAGACAGGCTATGAGACAAGAAACAGAGCCAAGAACTACAACTCATTTCTCTGCCAACAGTCTTTGGCAGGACCTTTGCTACTGCTGATGTGAGGCTGGGTAAAAGCATGCATCCAAGCCCATTAAAATCCAACAGCAACAGATTAGCTGCTGTTCAGTGTCAATTCAGGGATACACGAACATCTTGTGGCCAATGCTGGAATACACAAACAGTGAGAGAAATGGGTGAGATGTGGAGTCCAGAGAGGTAGAAATTATCCCTGTGCTGGAAGTCATAGTAGAAATGATGAGAGAACTGACAAACTGGCAAAATGACAAAATGGAGACAAAAAGGTAGAAATGAAGTGTGGCCACTGGAAATGGCATGAAAGTGTGGGTGAATAAAGACAGGTTCACCATGGGGGGCCTGGTGTGATATGAACACTCCAGCCACTGACCAGGCCCAGGCCCCTATGAGTCCACTCTGCCATGTCTGCAGTCCTGCCCATCCTGTGATACACAAAGGATTCTTCCCTGAAAGCCCTGAGCAACTACATGGGACATGGACGATACAAGTCCTAAGGGAAAAACAGGACAAATGAATACCCAGCACTGTCCCGGGCTATTCAGCACAAAAGACAGCAAGGTGAGTGACGTCAGCATAAGAGCAGAGGAAATCAGCCTTTGCCTTTGGCAGGCTTAAGAGTCAATTAAGATATTACAGAACACAGGGGCACCTGGGTGCCTCAGTTGGTTGAGCATCTGCCTCTGGCTCAGGTCATGATCCCAGGGTCCTGGGATTGAGCCCTGCATCAGGCTCCCTGCTCAGCAGAGAGCCTGCTTCTCCCTCTCCTCCTACCACTCCCCCTGCTTGTGTGTTTGCTCTCTCTCTCTCTCAAATAACTAAAATCATAGGAAAAAAAATACTACAGTGACACAATGGAGCATACAAAAAGGAGAATAACCACACAGAAAGGATCGATGGGGCAGGGCACCTGGGTGGCACAGCGGTTAAGAGTCTGCTTTCGGCTCAGGGTGTGATCCCGGCGTTATGGGATCGAGCCCCACATCGGGCTCCTCCGCTATGAGCCTGCTTCTTCCTCTCCCACTCCCCCTGCTTGTGTTCCCTCTCTCGCTGGCTGTCTCTATCTCTGTCAAATAAATAAATAAAATCTTAAAAAAAAAAAAAAAAAAAGAAAGAAAGAAAAGAAAGAAAGAAAGGATAGATGGGGAACTGGCTTAGTGAAGACAGCTGGATATAGACAGAAAATAAGAAGGGGAGAGCTTTGTCAGCCAAAGGGCTGATGCCACTGCATTCCCCTACTCTGTAGGGGACCTCAGCAGCCTCTGCTGCAGAGAACGTCAACAAATCCTGCAACAGCGGCAGAACATCACACATCACACAGCAGAGGTATCCAAGTGTTTGTAGGCATGGACCCCATATGCCTGCTCTGCAAAAGACCCCGGCAGCTTTTGCACTAAGGTAATCAATAGCTATCACCATGGGGGAACTGCCAGAGAATAATACACTGAGTTAACCCCTCCACCCAAAAACGAGCTCACACCAACCCTGCATATACCCTGGACCTCAACCCTGCAACTGCTCCATGGTTGCCTATATTCCATAACCTAACTCCATGGCTGTCACCTGAGTGCCCAGGTCTCAGGCACGAGAGCCATGGCCCTTGTGGGCTAGTCAGCTCCACCAATCCCAGAGACACTGAGTGTACCCATGCTCCAATCACAAGCTCCATCAATAGTCAGTATACAACTGCATCTTACACAGCAAGTCAACACTGCAGCAGGCTATTCAGAAACTGGGACCCTAAAACTACTATTAATCCAGGTCTATTCACACTCTTAGAACCAAGACACATACCCACTCCACTGGTGCCTGCACATAAGACACCAATGCTACCACCACCACAAAGAACCCAAGAGCTGGACTTGGCATCAAGGGAACCCACAGCCAAAACATTTCCTGTGGGAGAAAGAGATCAGGAGGTTCCCAGTAGCATTCTCTACTACTGTGGACACACACCGCCCTGGCTACTGAGGACTCCTACAGTCTTTGATGACACTGATCTCATCAGAGCTGCATAGACACTAAGCCTCTTGATCAAGCTGTAGTTGGAACTGCCACACCCCACCAACCTGGTGCACTCACATCCACACACAGGTAAAGATCTTCCCCACCAAAACCTTTCTGTAAAGTCTGGAAGAAGGGACTACTGCATGAAATGTATAGACATCAATGCAAGGCTACAAGAAACACAAAAATTCAAGGAAACGGAACACCCCAAAGGAAAACAGTAATTGATCAGTCACCCCAAAGAAATGCAGATCTAGGAACTGTCAAAGATTTCAAAATAATTGTTTTAAGAGAGCTCAATGAGCTACAAGAAAACAGACAATTCAATGAAATAAGAACAATTATAAACAATATAAGATTTTTTTGACAGATAAGAAAACATAAAAAAGGACCAAAAAAATTATGGTTAATATACTGTACACCTGAAACAAATAGAAGAACACTGTATGTTAATTGTACTGGAAAAAAGTTATGGTAAAGAATATGATGAATGAAAAGAAAAATGGAGGGGCATCTGGTTGGCTCAGTCAGTTAAACATCTGACTCTTGATTTTGGCTAAGATCATGATGCCAGGGTTGTGAGATCCAGCCCCATGTCAGGTTCTGCACTCAGCATGGAGTCTGCCTGAGATCCTCTCCCTCACTCTGCCGCCAACTTGAATGAATGAATGAATGAAAGGAAGAAAGGAAGAAAAAAGAAAGGAAAAGGAAAGAAAAAGAAAAGGAAAAAGAAATGAAAAATGCAATGGAGAGCATCAACAGCCAGCCTCATCAATCCAAATCTGAATCGGAAACTGAATATATGTCTTTTTTTTTTTTTTTTTTTTTTTTTTTTTTAGTAGTGCTCTGCACATTTTTTTTCAAAGATTTTATTTGAGAGAAAGAGAGGGGGAGAGAGCACAAGCAGGGGGTGGAGCAGACAGAAAAGGAGAAGCAGGGAGCCTGATGCAAAGCTCGATCCCAGGGATCCTGATCTGAGCCAAAGGAAGATGATTAACCGATTAACCAACTGAGCCACCTAGGCGCCCCTGAAGATATGTCTTTTGAAATCATTCAGTTCAATTAGAAAAAAGACAACTAAAAAGAGTGAATAAAGAAAGTCTATGTGGGTATAGGACATTATGAAAACAGAATAATATTTGCATTATGGGGGCCCTGAAGAAGACAGGCAGGGACAGAAATCTTATTTAAACAATAATGGATTAAAAAATAATGGACTAAAACTTCCCAGATCTGTGGAAAGACATGGACATCTGGGTACATAATGCTCATAAGTCCCCCAAAAGACTCAAACCAAAGAGGACTTCAACAAGACCCTTTTGAAGAACATGGGTTTGTGCGGATTCATTCATAAGCAGACTTTTTCCAATAAATCCAGTAAAATACCACAAGCGTATTTACTCTTCCTTATGATTCTAACATTTTTTCTCTACCTTACTTTAATGTAAGAATACAGTATACATATAACATACAAAACATGGGTTGACTTTATGGTATTAATAAGGCTTTGGTGGAGAACAGGCTATTAGCAGCTAAGTTTTGGGGACGGTCAAAAGTTATATATGGTTTTTTGGCTGCATGGGGGTTGGCACCCCTAACCCTCATGTTGTTCAAAGGTCAACTATATGATAAAATTCAAAATGTAATGACAGAGACTTTGAAAACCGTGAGAAAAACTCATACAGGGGAACTCCCCTCCCCCTCATATGGCTATGAGCATTTTTCTCAGCTGTAACACTAAATACTAGGAGAAAGTAGGATGATGTGTTCTAAATACGCAACAAAGAAACTTCAAACTAAAAATACTTTACCAGCAAAGCTGTCCTTCAGAAATGAAGGAGAAAGATTTTCCCAAACAGAAGCTGAGGGAGTTCATCACCACTTGACCTACCCTACAAAAGATGCTAAACACAGTTCTTCAAACTGAAATGAAAGTATGCTAATGTGTAACATGAAAATACAGAACACACTGATAAATGCAACTGTACAGTCATATTCAAAATATAGGAGTCCATCTTTATCTATTTCACTTTCTATGGTTTGTTACCCATGGTCAACTACAGTCCAAAAGCAAATGATCCTTCTGTGCTTTAACAGATTGTCAGAAGGTCAATAGTAGCCTAATGCTATGTCACAAAGCCTACCTCATTCACCTCACTTCACCTCATCATTTAGGCCTTGTATCATTTCACACCATCACAAGAAGGGTGAGTGTGGTATAATCAGATATTTTGAGAGAAACAGAACACATTTACACAACTTTCATATTATTTTATTTATTGTTGTTAATCTCTTACTGTACCTAATTTATAAATTAAACTTTATCACAGGTATGTAAGTATAAGAAAAAACTTAGTATATATAGGGTTCCGTACTATCTGAAGTTTCAGGCACCCACTGGGAGTCTTCGAACATATCCTTCCCTGGATAACAGGGGACTACTGTAATCTAATACTTCAATAGTGTGATAATCACTCAACACCAGTATGCAGGACAAAACACCAGAGTATTAAAAATAACTATATCTACAATGATTTGTGAATGGTTACAAAATATAAAAAGATGTGGGGCACCTGGGTGGCTCAGTCAGATAGCATCTGCCTTTGGCTCAGGTCATGGTCTAGGGGGTCCTGGGATCAAGCCGCCCCATAAATGGTGACATTAAAAACATAAAATGTGAAGGAGGTGAGTAAAAGAGTTTTTTTGTTTGCTTGTTTTAAAGAGTTTATTTATTTATTGGACAGAGAGAGACACGGTGAGAGAGGGAACACCAGCAGGGGGAGTGGGAGAGGTAGACACAGGCTTCCCACCAAGCAGGGAGCCTGAGGTGGGGCTCAATCCCAGGACTCCGGGATCATGACCTGAGCCGAAGGCAGACACTTAACGACTGAGCCACCCAGGCGCCCCAGTAAAAGAGTTTTTATATGCAATTAAAGTTATCAGTTTCAACTAGAACGTTGTAAGATGATTTAAATAAGCCTCAGGGTAACCACAACACAAAAACCTACAGTAGAGACAAAAGATAAAGGAATGAAAGCATAACACCATTGGAAATCCTCATATCACAAAGGAAGACAGCAAGAGAGGAAAAAAGGTACTACAAAACACTAAGATGATAATTAACAAGATCGCAAAAGAGATACCATGGCTGAAATCAAAACAAAAGGTTGAAAGTAAAGGAACTGAAAGATATTCCACACAAATGGAAACCAAAACAGAATATGGGTAGCTATACTCATAGCTGATACAACAGACTTTAAGTCAACAGCTGTCTCTTTGTCAAGAGACAAAGAAGGTCATTATATAATGATAAAGGAATGAATTCATCAAGAAGATGTAAAAATTGTAGGTTTGTAAGCATCACACATCAGAGCATCTAAGTATTAAGCACATTTAACTAGCTCTGAAAGCAGAAAAGACAGCAATTAAATATTAATATCAATATCCCCCTTTCAACAATGGGTGGATATACAGACAAAATATTAGTAAGGATGTATCCGAATTGAACATTATGGTCCCAATGCATCCGACAGACATATATAGAATATTCCATCCCACTACAGCAGCATACACATTCTCAAGTGCACACAGAATATTCTCTGGGATAAATCATATGTTATGTCAAACAAGTCTTAACAAATTTCAGAAGACTGAAATTCTATCAAGTACCTTTTCATAACACAATGAATAAAACTAGAAATCAATAACATGAGGACAGGGTGCCTGGCTGGCTTAGTCAGTGGAGCCTGCGAATCTTGGTCTCAGGGTTGTGAGTCTGACCCCCTCCAATGGGTGTGGAGATTACTTAAAAAATATTTTTTTAAAAAATAAAATCTTAAAAAAAAAAAAAAAGCATGAGGAAGCTTAATAATTCAAATATGTGGTCATTAAACAACACATGCCTATCCAATCAATTGGCCAAAGGAAAAATCAAAAGCAAAATAAGAAAATATCTTGAGAAAAACGAAAATGGAAAACAAAACATATGGAATGTGAAAAAGCAGTTCTAAGAAAAAAGCTTAGAGCGATAAATGCCAGCACTAAAAAAATAAATAAATAAAAATCTCAAATAAACAGCCTAACTTTACACCTTAAGGAACTAGAAAAAGAACAAACTAAGACCAAAGTTAGTGAAACAAAGAAAAATACAAAGATCAGAACAGAAATAAAATAGAAACCAGAAAAACAATAAAAAGAGCTGCTTTTCTGAAAAGATAAAGTTGAAAAACCTTTAGCTAGACTAACTTAGAATAAAGGCAAGACTCAAATTAATTCAGAAAAGGGGAGAAATTACAAGGATCATAAAAGACTACTATGAACTATTATACACCAACAAATTAGAAAACCTAAAATAAATTCCTAGAAACACACAACCTACCAACACGGAATCATTTAAAAAAATTTTTTTTGAGTTTATTTATTTGACAGAGAGAGAGCAGGACAGGCAGAGGGAACGGAAGAGGGAGAAATAGGCCCCTCACTGAGCAGGGAGCCAGATGTGGTGCTTGATCCCAAGACCCTGGGATCATGACCTGAGTTGAAGGCAGAAGCTTAATCAACTGAGCCACCCAGGCACCCCCCAACACTGAATCAGAATAGAAAATCCAAATAGACAAGGAAATTGAATCAGTAATCAAAAATCTCCCAACAAAGAAAAGGAAATGACCAGATGGATTCATGATGATTTCTATCTGCATTTTAAGGATTAAACTCTCAAGTTCTTCCAAAAATCTGAAAGGGAAGAAAGAAACGTTTTCAAACTCATTTTAGAAGGCTAATATTAGGACACCAAAGCCAGGGAAAGACATTACAAGAAAACAAAATTACAAGTAAACATCCCTAATGAACATAGATGTAAAAAAGCTCAACAAAGTACTAGGAAACCAACTGCAACAGCATATGAAAAGAATCATAAATATGATTAAGTGAGATTTATCCCTGGGATACAAAGGTGGTCCCTCATAAGTAAATCAATAAATGTGCCATATCTTATTAACAGAACGAAGGCAACTCATATGACCATCTGACTAGATGTGGAAAAAACATTTGACAAAATTCAGAATCCTTTCACAATAAAAACTCCCCCAAAATTAGGTACAGAAGATATGCACCACAATACCACAAAGGCCATATATAAGCCCATAGCTAAGAATACGTTCAACAGTGAAAGGATAAAAACTTTTCCTCTACCATCAGTAACAAGACAAGGATGCCTATGCTCGTAACTGCTATTCAAAGTAGTACTGGAAGTCCTATCCAGAGCAATCAGAAAAGAAAGAAAACTGTCTGTTTGCAGATGACATGGATTTTATATAAAGAAAACCCTAAGAAGTCCCCCAAAAAACTCAAATTGAACAAACTCAGTAAATTTGCAGGATATAAAATCTACATACAAAAATCAGATGTGCCTATTACTAACAATGAAATATCTCAATAAGAAATTAAGAAACCAATCCCATTTGAAAGAACATTAAAAAATATAATACTTAGAAATAAATTTAGGGGGCGCCTGGGTGGCACAGCGGTTAAGCGTCTGCCTTTGGCTCAGGGCGTGATCCCGGCGTTACGGGATCGAGCCCCACATCAGGCTCCTCTGCTATGAGCCTGCTTCTTCCTCTCCCACTCCCCCTGCTTGTGTTCCCTCTCTTGCTGGCTGTCTCTCTCTCTCTGTCGAATAAATAAATAAAATCTTTAAAAAAAAAAAAAAAAAGAAAGAAAGAAATTTAGCCAAGGAGATGAAAGATGTGTACAATGAAAAAGACACCAATGAAAGAAACTGAAGACACAAATAAATGGAAAGATATTCCATGTTTGTGGACTGTAAGAATTATTATTAAAATGTTCCTACTACATAAAGCAACCTAAAATTCAATGCAAGATGTACCAAAATTCTAATGGCATTTTTACCAGAAACAGAAAAAGAATCCTAAAATTGCCCCACAAATGACCTCAAATAGCCAAAGAAACCTTGATCATGAAGATCAAAATTAGAGGGACCACACCTTGTGAATTCAAACTGTAGTACAAACACTATGGTACTGGAATAAAAACAAACATGCAAACCCATGAAATATGATAGAAAGCCCAGAATAAACCCACACAGATATAGTCAACTACTCTTTGACAAGGGTGCCAAGAACACACATGGGAAAAGGACAGTCTCTTCAATAAATGGTGCTGGGAAAGCTGGATATGCACATGCCAAACAAAACAAAACAAAACAGAAACCAGGACCCTACCTTACACCACTCACAAAAATTACCTCGAAATGGATTAAAGACTTCAATGTAGACATGAAAATGTAAAACAATAGAGAAAAGCTCCTTGACACTGGTCTTAACAATGAGTTTTCAGATAGGAAACAAAAACCAAAGGCAACAAAGGCAAAAATAAAGTCCAGCTACATCAAACTAAAAATCTTCTGCATAGCAAAGGAAACAATCAACAAAATATAAAGGGAGAAAATATTTGCAAATGCTTTATCTCATAATGGTTAACATCTAAAATACATAAGGTAGTCATACAACTGACTAACAAAGAAACAACTGGATTAATATATTGGCAAAGAACCTGAATAGACATTTTATTAAAGAAAATCTACAAACAGCCAACAGGTATATGAAAAAATGATCTTTCCCACTAGTCATCAGGAAAATGCACATCAAAACCACAATGATGTATCACCCCACGCTTGATAAGATCGTTACCTTCAAAAAGAGCAGAGATAAGTGTTGGTGAGGGTGAAGGTAGAAGGAACCCTCGTACGCTGTGGTTGGAAGGTTTAGGAAAAAAAAAAAAAAGCCAAAACATAGAAACAGAGAGTATAGGCATATCTATTTATTTTTTAGTTTTAAGGCATTTTGTTTTATGATGCTTCACAAATACTGTGTTTCTTACAAAGTGAAGGTCTGTGGCAACGCTGCAATGAACAAGTTTATTGGCACCATCTTTCCAATAGCATTTGTTTACTTCATGTCTGTATCAAATTTTGGTGGTTCTTGCAATATTTCAAATGCTTCCAGTATTACCGTATTTGTTATGGTGATCTGTGATCAGAGACCTTTGTTACTACTGTAATTGTTCTGGAGCGCCACGAACCATGCCCATGTGACATTTAACATAATCAATAAACGATAAATGTTGTGTCTCTTCTAACTGTTCCATGACCAGTCATTGACCTATCTCTCTCTCTTGGGCCACTCTATTTCCTGAGACACAACAGCGTTGAAATCACACCAATTCATAACTCTACAATAGCTTCCAGGTGTTCAAGTGAAAAGAAGAGTGACACATCTTTCACTCTAAATTAAAAGCTAGAAATGATTACACTTAGCGAGAAAGGTATGTCGAAAGCCAAGACAGGCCAAAAGCTAGCTAAGCCTCTTGAGCCCAACAGCTGGCCAAGTGTAGCCAAGTTGTGAAGGCAAAAAAATCACAAGTCTGTGAAGGAAATTCAAAGTGCTACTCCAGTGAACACACAAATGATAAGAAAGCAAAACAGCCTTACTACGGTTACAGAGAAAGTTTTAGTGGTCTGCACAGAAAATCAAAGTGGCCACAACATTCCGTTAAGCCAAAACCTAATCGAGAGCAAGGTCCTGTCTCCGATTCTACGAAGGCTGAGAGGGGTGAGGAATCGGCAGAAGACAAGTTCAAAGTCAGCAGAGGTTGGTTCCTGAGATTAAAGGAAAGCAGCCATCTCCAGACCATCAAAATACAAAGTGCTGATGCAGAAGCTGCAGCAAGTGATCCAGAAGATCTAGCTAAGACCATTCATGAAGGTGGCTACACGAAACAACACATTTTCAATGCAGACAAATCAGCCTTCTATTGGAAGATCCCATCTAGCACTTTCAGAGCTAGAGACGTCATGCCTGGCTTCAAAGGATAGGGGAACTCTCTCGTTAGGGGCCAGTGCTCATTAATCATTCTGAAAATCCAAGGACCGTTAAGAATTATGCTGAATCTACTCTGCCTGAAAGACTGGATGACAGCACCCTGTTTATAATATGGTTTACCGGCTATTTTAAGCACATTGCTGAGACGTACTGCTCAGAAAAAAAGATTTCTTTCAAAATATTACTACTCATTGACAAAGCAGCTGGTCACCCAAGAGCTCTGATGGAGATGTACATTAATGTTTTCATGCTTGCTAACACAACATCCATTCTGTAGCCCATGCAGCCTAAGTAATTTTGACTTTTTTTTTTTTTTAAAGACTTATTTGAGAGAGTGCACATGCGCACAGGAGCAGGAGGAGTAGGAGGAGAAAGAATCTCAAGCAGACTCCCAGGTGAGCTTGGAGCCCGACGTGGGCCTTGATCTCACGACCCTGAGATCACAACCTGAGCCAAAACCAAGAGTCAGACACTTAACCAACTGCACCATCCAGGCACCCCAATTTTGACTTTCAAGCCTTATTATTTAAGAAATACAATTTGTTGAGAATGAGCCTTGTGTCAGCTACACACTCAGCATAGAGTCGGCTAGTAAAACCCTCTCCCTCTGCTCCCCCCACCCTTCACACACACATGCACTCTCCCTCTCTCTCAAATAAATAAATAAATCTTGAAAGAAAGAAAGAAAGAAAGAAAGAAAGAAAGAAAGAAAGAAAGAAAGAGAAAGAAAGAAATACAATTTGTAAGGTGAGGGCTGCCAGAATGGTTTTTCTGATGGATCTGGGCAAAGTAAATCGAAACTTTCTGGAAAGGATTCATCATTCCAGCTGCCATTCATGGGTGGCATGGGTAGCATATCAACAGGAGTTTGGATGTTGATGTCAACCCTCATGGATGACTTTGAAGGGGTCAAGACTTCCATGGAGAAAGTAACTGCAGATGTAACAGAAATGGCAAGAGAACTAGAATTAGAAGTGGAGCCTCCAGGGGCGCCTGGTGGCTCAGTTGGTTGAGCATCTGACTCTTGATTTCGGCTCAGGTCATGGTCTCAGGGTCCTGGGATCAAGCCTGGCACTCAGCATGGAATCTGCTTGTCCCTCTCCCCCTGTTCCTCCTCCCACTCTCTTGCTCGCTCTTTCTCAAATAAAATCTTAAAAAAAAAAAAAAAAAGGAGCCTGAAGATATGATTGAATTGCTGCAAGTTCATGATAAAAAAATTTTTTTAAAGATGTAATGTATTTATTGACAGAGAGACAGCCAGTGAGAAAGGGAACACAAGCAGGGGGAGTGGGAGAGGAAGAAGCAGGCTTCCCGCTGCGCAAGGAGCCCGATGTAGGGCTCGATCCCAGGACCCTGGGATCACGCCCTGAGCCAAAGGCAGACGCCCAGCAACTGAGTCACCCATGCCCCCTCATGATAAAATTTGAATGGATATAAGACTGATGAATCACGGATCTGTACCCCTGAAACAAATAATACATTACATGTTAATTAATTGAATATAAGTGTTAAAAAATTAAAATTAAAAAAAATTTTTGAATGGATGAGAAGTTGCCTCGTATCGATGAGCAAAGAAAGTTTATTCAGATGGAATCTAAAATTTAAAAACACGTTTTAAAAAACACTGTATTTCATTATACTAGAATTAAAATTATTTAAAAAATTCAAAAAAAAGAGACGGAATCTACTCCTGATGAAAATGCTGTAAAGACTGTGGAAATGACAACAAAGAATTCAGAATATTACATAAACTTAGCTGATAAACAGCAACAGGATTTGAGAGGACTGACTGCAATTCTGAAAGAAGTTCTACTGTGCGTAAAATGCTGTAAAACAGCATCACATGCTACATAGAAATAGCTTATGAAAGGAAGAGTCAATCAACGCAGCAAGCTTCACTGTTGTCTTATTTTAAGAAATTGCCACAGCTCCCCTAACCTTGCAAGCTACCACCCTGACCAGTCAGCAGCTATCAATATCAAGGCAAGACCCTTCACCAGCAAAAAAATACTTGCTGAAATTTCAGATGATGGTAGCATTTTTCAGCAGTAAAATATTTTTAAATGTACATTTTTTTTGTGGGGCGTGCATAATGCTCTGGCACGCTTAGTAGACTATAGTATAAACAGGAGCACCTGGTGGCTTAGTCAGCTAAGAGTCCAACTCTTGGGGCGCCTGGGTGGCCCAGTCATTAAGCATCAGCCTTTGGCTCAGGGCATGATCCCGGGGTCCTGGGATCGAGTCCCCCATCGGGCTCCATGCTCCGCTGGGAGCCTGCTTCTTCCTCTCCCACTCCCCCTGCTTGTGTTCCCTCTCTCGCTGGCTGTCTCTCTCTCAAATAAATAAATAAAATCTTAAAAAAAAAAAAAAAAAAAGGCCTTGGTAAGATTGCCTCCTCTTCTGATACAAACTTCTCATTACCTCCAGGGTAGACACCCAAGTTTGCAGTTCTGACTCCTATTGCCCCTGCTCCTTGTTTCCACCTGAAAGAAAGACTTGTCATTTCCTGAACATTCCATTATTACCTCTAAGAATCTGCACATCCTGGGGGCACCTGGGTGGCTCAGTCAATTAAGTGTCTGCCTTCAGCTCAGGTCATGATCCCAGGGCCCTGGGATCGAGCCCCGCGTCATCTGGCTCCTGCTCAGAGGGGAGCCTACTTCTGAACCGTCTCCTCCCAGTTCCTGCTCTCTCTCAAATAAATAAATAAATAATCTTTAAAAACAAAAACAAAAAAGGGGCACCTGGGTGGCTCAGTCGTTAAGCGTCTGCCTTCTGCTCAGGGCGTGATCCCAGGGTCCTGGGATGGAGCCCCGCATTGGGCTCCCTGCTCTGCTGGGAGCCTGCTTCTTCCTCTCCCACTCCCCCTGCTTGTGTTCCCTCTCTCGCTGGCTGTCTCTCTGTCAAATAAATAAATAAAATCTTTAAAATAAAAAAAAAGAGTCCAACTCTTGATTTCATCTCAGGTCATGATCTCGGGGTTGTGAGACCGAGCCCCTGTCAGGCCCTGTGCTGAGTATGAAGCCTGCTTAAGATTCTCCCTCTCCGGGGCGCCTGGGTAGCGCAGTCGTTAAAGCATCTGCCTTCGGCTCAGGGCGTGATCCCGGCATTCCGGGATCGAGTCCCACATCAGGCTCCTCCGCTATGAGCCTGCTTCTTCCTCTCCCACTCCCCCCGCTGTGTTCCCCCTCCCCCTGGCTTTCTCTCTTTCACAAAAAAAAAAAAAATCTTAAAAAAAAAAAAAAAAAAAAAGATTCTCCCTCTCCTTCTGCCCCTCCCTGCCCACTTGTGCGCTCCCTAAAACCAAACAAGAAAAGACTATAGTGTAATAAACATAACTTATATGTACTGGGATAATGAAAAATTCATTTGACTTGCTTTATTGTGATGTTTGCTGTATTGTGGTGGTCGGGAACCAAACCCAAAATATCTCTGAGGTACGCCTGTAGAATGCAAGGAGCTGGGGTGTGGGGGGAAATGGGAAGATGGGCAAAAGGTACAAATGTTCAGTTATAAGATGAAAAAGTTTGGGTGCCTGGGTGGCTCAGTCAGTTAAGCATATGCCTTCAGCTCAGGTCACAATCCCAGGGTTCTGGGATTGAGCTCCGCATTGGGCCCCGTGCTCATTGGGGAATCTGTTTCTCCCTCCCCTGCCATGCCACTCATGCTCTCTCTCTCCCCCTCACTCTCTCTGAAATAAATAAAATATTTTTTAAAAAGATTAAAAAGTTCTGAATATGTAACATACAGCATGGTGACCACAGTTAATAATGATGTTGTATATGTGAAATTTACTGAGAGTAGATGTAAGCATTTCTACAAAAAAATAATGTAATTTTATGATGTGGTAGATATTTAATGAACTTCAGTTGTGGAAATTATATTACAATACATGCATGTATCAAATCATCACACTGTGCACTTATTTTTTTTTAACATATATGTATTTTTAAGATTTTATAGATTTATTTGAGAGAGCGAGCACAAGTGGGGGGATGAAAGTGGGACAAGCAGACGCTGTGCTGAGTGTGGAGCCAGATGCAGGGCTTAATCCCACAACCCTGAGATCATGACCTGAGCTGAAACCAAGACTCAGATGTTCAACTGACTGAGTCACCCAGGCACCCCTGGTGCACTTTTACAATTTTGTATCTCCAGAAGGCTGGGGGGAAAAAAAGAAAATGCCCACCTAAACTACAAACGTTGCAGGAATGTGTTGAAAAGTAGCCTATGTCTCAAGTAAGTAGTGACTATGACAATGCCTGCAAACCTGGCACAAGCAGACACAAGGAAATGTCAGCTAAAAGAGATCAAAAACTGGAAAACAGTCTGGCTCAGTCAGCAGAACATGCAATTCTTGATCTCAGGGTTGAGGGTTCAAGCCCCAAGGGTATAGAGCTTACTTTAAAAAGAAACCAACCAACCCTAGGATACAGAAGTGACAAGGATCTGACACATTGACCCAAACAAAGGACAAGCATGGCGAAATTCATTAAGCTCACTGAAAACCTACTAACCTTGACTCCTTTCCTAAGAGGGTTCAGTATAGCAGGTACTGAGGCTGCAGGGGAGAGAAGAGGGCAGTGCAAATAAACCAGCCCTATCAACACAGCAATTACCCAGAAAGCTGAGAAGCAAGCAGTGCCCATGGCCCACATGTGAGAGACACTGAGAAATGGTGGGTGGGGAGGGTATAAAGCCTAGTTCAGGCCACTGGGGAGGGTGAGGGCCTTACCCAGTGAGGATATAAGTGTAAAGGTCTCCAGCATCACATCGTGGTACAGGCATCTCTGAGCCTCATCAAGGAGCCTCCACTCCTCCCAGGAGAAGTACACAGCAATGTCCTCAAAGGTCACACTATCCTGTTATGATGGGGACAGATGAAACCATGAACATTCTCTGGGGTCCCACAACCCATCTCCCCACACATCTATCCCACACTCATCTTCCTTCAGAGCTCCCCACTTCAGAAATGCCAGGCCTACGTGCCACTAATGCCCACCCTATCTTTAGGTTCTCTTTATTCATTGTGTTCTGCCCTCAGCAACATCAGGAAGGAGGAACAGAGATGTCATCCAAATTCCTCCTGACCTGTAGGGTCCATACTGTCGATTTCCCCAGGGTCTCTATTTCGAGACTCCCAAGACACAATAATATGTGGGCTCATGCTTTACCCTTCAGCTCCAACACCTTGAGGCCCTTAGTTCACATTTCTTCTTGTTGTGCACACCGTTCTTTAAACTGTACCTCTCTCACATCTTCAGTCCCCACAGCTGCACTCCCACAGCTCTACTTTGGCCAAACCCCTGAATTCTGCTTTGAAGGCCTCCTCTGTATCTCTGATCCTTGCTTCAATACTAGCCACCCAGAGGCACACATGGATTACAGATGCCCATGACCCATTCCACTTCTGTACCGGACTTGCTGTACCATCGCAGTCAGAACTCCCACCCTCCACTCAATCTTCCCTAAAACCCCAATTCTTATAGTCTCCCTGCCAGGCATAATGACTTTCACAAACGACTACCATTTACCCCAGATCTTATCCACCAACAAGACCTAACTAAACGCTCAGACCCCATGAAAACTCACCACAAAATTCTGGTAAATTCATACAGTAGTGAATTAGCAGGAGCCCTGCCTTCGGTTTCATCTTGCCTCAATAACTCCTTTGCCTCTGAAACCATCTTGCACCCACACATCCCATGGAAGCTTTAGCCACCTCCCAGATCATCCTCTCCCCCACACCATTTGCACTATCACTTCTCTCCCTCCCCTGTGTTTCTCATTCTTAGGTTCTCAACCAGGTGCTAAGCAAGAGACCCACTTCTCAGCATACACCCCAGTCTAACCTGTAAATAGCATTACCACTATAACCTACATTACACTTAAATGTGATCCACAGTTCCATCCTGGTCCTCACAATAGCCCCCACTTTTGAAAGTCTGCCCCAGACCTATCCACCATCAAGACTGAACACCACAGACCCCACCAAAGCTCACCACAAAATCCCAGTGAAACTACAGTAGTGAATAAGCAGGAGCCTGGTCTGTGTCATCTTGTCTCAATTACTCCTATGCCTCCATAGCCATCTCATGTCCACTCATCCCATGGAAGCCTTGATCACCTGCCAAACCATTCTCTCTTCCATACGGTTACCATGATCACTTCCCACCTGCATTTGTGTGCCCAGCAACACTAATCAGGTGCACAGCAAGACAATCATTCCTCATCATGCAGCCTCCTCTATCTGGCCAGCAAAGGGATTGTCATGATGACCAGCATTCCCCAATCTAAATGTAATCCACAGCTCCATCCTGGTCCACACAATAGTCACCACTTTTGGATGTCTTCATCTAAAACCTCCGCCCAAGATATCCAGACCTGTGAATCCGGAAATCCATTTGCTGTCTCCATTCACAATTCTCTGGAACATCTCAGACTCTTAACAGGACCAAACAAAACTCCTCATAGTCCCAAAGAAAATTAACCTACCATCAATCATCCCATCCCAGTTGATGGAACTTCCATCCCTTCAGCTGCGAGGACCAAAAACCACTGGGGTTATCCTGGACTCTTTCCTTTCTCTCTCTCAACTACAACATCAAAAAATCTACCCCTCTTTAAAAAAAAAGGACAGAGTCCAACTTTTCACCCACCTCTATGGCCACCACTTTGGTCCATCAATCTGGATTATAGCAGCTGCCTCCTCCTAGGCTCCCTGCCTCCTCCGTTACCCCCAGAGTCTGTTATCTTTTCTGCAAACAGATGGATCCTATTAAGACTTTGGTAAGACCACCCCTCCCTTATCCAAACCTCTCATTACCTACATAACAGATGCCCAAATTCTCAACAGCCACATTTGAGGCCTGATTCTTGACCCTCAGCTCTTGGAAGCAGGGAGAATGCAAACAGGTTCAAGCATTTGCACACTTTGGTATTTATTTCTGGGATAACTTCTCACACCTGATTATATTGGCTGACAGCAACAGGAACACTGCATGTAACCCTTGGGCTGCACTCAGGACCCTGGGCTTGGGGTAGCCTCAAGGTGCCCATATCCAGCAGCTAGAAAAACAGCAAGGGAAGAGCCTCAAAATACCACAGTCCTGGACACCATACTGGCGATGTCAAGACCAGTAAGGGACTGAGGCAGCCTCTCCTTACTTGAATAGGTTCTCTACGTGCTTTCACAACCTTCAGAACTTGCGGCTGAGGGGAGGAAACCAGACTGAGCTCGACGAGATCAGGCCTTCCCTGCATCCCGCCCAGCCCTTGAACCAAGTGACCTCAGGCTACCTAACCTCTGTGCCTCAATCCTCAGTGCTTCTCCTACCAGCTCAGTGACCTCCGACAAGAACTCCACTCCCGGTATTCCCTTGTCTCCATCACCCCCACTCCAACCTGTTCTCCCTCGAGCAACTTTTGGAAAGTTGTTAACCCCCTAACACTGACTGTGTTCCTCTTCTGCTCACGACCGTCCAGTGCCCTAGGAACGAAGGTACCGCACCTCGGCCCGCTATTCCGGGCGTGACTCCGCCTCACGCTCTGTTCCCTGAGGGCAGAATCCTCCCGTCTCAGGCCCCCTCCAGCCTCTGCCCCAGCCGGCCCCTCGGCCCGGAGCCCGTCCCGCAGCCAGCACGCCGGCGTTCACACACGGGCCCCCGCCCGCCGGCGCCTCCCTGTCCCGGACACCCGGGCCTGGGCCGCAGGGACGCGAGCAGGCGCCCCGCGCTCGGGCCTTTCGGGTCTGGGTGGAGGAACGGCGGGGAGGGCCCGGGGGACGAGCGTTTACCTGAGCCGGGTCCCTGGGCGCGGCCGCCGCCATCGGACTCTGTGGGCGGAGCGGACACCCGGCCGGCAGTCCCCGTCCCGGCCCCGCCGCGGGGCAGCCCGGGCGGCGTCGCCAGCCGCGGACCCGCCTCTCTGCCGTGGGGACAACGACTTCTGCGCCTTGACAGTTCCGTCACTTCAGTCCCGCCCCGGCACACCCGAGAGCAGCAAAATGGCCGCCACGAGGAGGAGGCCGGAAGTCCCACCCCTACGCGATGTGTTCCCGCGGAAATGCTTCCATTGGCGCAACTCCGCGCACGATTTTCTGGGTAATGTAGTTGGCAATCCTCTCGTGGCGGAGGCAAGGGTTTTTCTCCAGCCTGACCAATCAGAGCATTGGCCATGCGGCTCCTCAAGGGATGCTGGAAGCCTAGAGTCGAGGAGGGAGAGGATTTGCTCCTTATGAACTGCAGTGAAGAGGCATAATTTCATATTCCGTAAACGTCAACCGGCTCCCAGAGGCTAATACTGATACCGAAATGCTCCGAAATCCACTGATCTAAATGGTCATATCATTCCACAGAGTCATTCGCACAGAAAATAAGCAGAAGGCACTTCGTTATTTCTTTTGAAATGTATGTAGCCTGATGCATTTGTCAATTTTGTGAAATCTCTTATGACTGGCTAGGAGGAAGGGAAAAAAACTTTATACAGGGCCGTGGCTGGGAATAAAGAAGAAAGATGTTAGGCCGCCCTTAAGCCAGTGAACAAGTAGGATCTCTGTCTCTGCCTCCCACAGAAAATCTGTGCCTTGCCTGTAGGGTCAGTGATTTTTGCCCCACCCATTTTTATCTATATAATAGTTCTTACTCAATATTCTAAGATACACTTGATGAGGGAGAAGGCAAGCAGAGGACAAAGGAGAGGCTGACACCCCACAACCCCCCCCCCACCATGGGATATATGTGACATTTCCTCAGGCACTCCTGGTTGCCCTAAAGCAAAGGAAAGGAAAGGAAAAACAAAGAGTTAACTTACATAGATCACAATCCTACAAGTCAGGAGTCTCCCTCAGTTTACAAAAGTCTTAGCAATTTACATTTCTGTCAATGGCCTAGCTTCCTGAAGGAAATGTAGATAAAATTAAATGTCCTTATAACCTGCAGCCCACTGACAGATAATTGAAGCAGGCAGAGTGTAATGTTCCTCTAGGAAGGTCCCAATTATCTTCATGTTAATGCCTTGCTGGAGGGAAAAACAACCTTAACTTTACCAATGGCAAGGCCTTTGGTATCCTCTGAGTCTTCTTTAACATGTGAAAATCCTTTTGAAACCTCTCTTTTCCTTACCTCCTCCAACCCCGTAGTATATAATCAGCCACCCCTCACAACCCCAGTGCAGCAGCTCTTTCTGCCCACAGGTCCTGCCCCCATGCTTTAATAAAACCACCATTTTGCACCAAAGACGTCTCAAAAATTCTTTCTTGGTCGTCAGCTCCAGACCTCACCCCACTGAACCTCACCTATATTCCCAAACCCCATCACACTCAATTCTATTGAGAAAACTGACATCTATTTCAAACGGAGACCAACCTAAATACTATTTGGGTCACTGGCTACAACTTTCACGGTTGCAGAATGATGCAGAAAGTCTGAACCTCCTGATAAAGGGGCATCTCAATCCCATGTTCTCATGTCCTTGCTGGTAAGAGATGATCATTTATCAGTGATTGCAGGTACAATTCTGCATGGAGAATTAAGATTTTTAGGGCACCTGGGTGGCTCAGTTGGTTAAGCGTCTGCGTTGGCCATTGATGAGGTTGTGGGATGTCGGTGAGGTGAGGTCTGGAGCCGACGATCAAGAAGGATGAGATGTCTTTGGTGCAAGAAGGTGGTTTTTTAAAGCATAGGGGCCGGAGCCGTGGGCAGAAAGAGCTGCACTGGGTTCATGAGGAGTGGCCCATTATATACCCTCAAATTGGGAGGGGGTTAGGGATAGCATAAGTCTCTAAGGAATTTTGGAAGCAAGGGTTTCCAGGACCTTGAGGGGGCTAGCTATTGTTGAGAAAAGGTCATTTATTACCGTCTAATAAATCTTTAGTCATGAGATCCTTCAGATGTATACCGGTGGGCCATATGCTTGGGGGATGATTGCCAACACGTATCTTTTTGGGGGGGTGGTTAGAGATAAAGGAAGTTTCCAAAGGAACTTTTATATGTTAAAGTAGACTTACCGGATCCTGGGGGGTGGGGCGGCTCAGGCTAGGATTGCCTTTTGCCCTTAACAAAGTATTAACATCGAGGCAGCTGAGTCCCTACAGGAATGTCACTCTGCCTGTTTCAAGGACTTGTCAATGCGCTGTAGGTAGTAAGGAAATTTAATTGTGTCTACCTACATTCCCTTCTGGAAGCTAGGTTATTGATAGCTTTGTTCTTCTAAAGTGCTAAAATATTTGTAAAACTGAGGGAGACTCCTGTCCTGCAGGATGGTGATCTCCGTGAGTTAACTACTTGTTTTTTTCCTTTAGCCAGGACATCCCATGTTGTGGGGTGGGGGGTGGGGTGTCAGCTTTTGCTTTGTCCTCACCTTGCCTTCAGTTCCCTCATCAGCCATCAGAGCCCACCTCGGGCTCCCTGCTCAGCTCCCTGCTTCTCCCTCTGCTTCTCCCCCCAGCTCATGCTCTCTCGCTCGCTCTTGCTCTCTCACTCACTTTCTCACTCTCAAATAAATAAAATCTTAAAAAAAAAAAGAACACAGGTGGTAATAGGAAAGAAAATTACTAAATTATCTAATAAATAGTCCCACAGGACTGCCCCCTCACTTTAGATGCCAATTGCAAGTTCAGGTTCTTACTTGCGCTCCTGACAAACAGGCTATAAATCAGAAGTTCCCAAGAATCCCTCCTTGTGATGAGGGAACGGAAGGCAAGCTGAGGACAAAGCAGAAGCTGACACCCTGCAACCCCCTCCCCCTGGGATGTATACCCCATTCCTCAGGCACTCCTGGCTGCCCTAAAGGACAAAGAAACAGTTAACCTATAGATACCACAATCCTGCAAGACTTGAGTCTCCCTCAGTTTACAAATGTCTTAGCAGTCTACAAGAACAAAGCAATCAGTAACCTAGCTTCCAGAAGGGAATGTAGGTAGACACAATTAAATTTCCTTACTACCTACAGCCCACTGACAAGTCCTGGAAACAGGCACGGTGACATTCCTCTAGGAACTCAGCTACCTCGATGTTAATACTGTGCTAAGGGCCAAAGGCAGTCCTAGCCTGACCCCCTCCCCTCCCCCAAGATCCTGTAAGTCTACTTTAACGTATAAAAATTCCTTTGGAAACTTCCTTTATCTCTAATGCCCCCCCCCAAAATACGTGTTGGCAATCATCCCCCAAGCATGTGGCCCACAGATATACATCTGAAGGGTCTCATGACTCAGGTTTTATTAGACGGTAATAAATGACCCTTTCCCAACAACAGTTAGCCCCCTCAAGGTCCTGGAAACCTTGCTTCCAAAATTCCTTAGAGACTTATGCTATCCCTAACCCCTTCCCAACTTGAGGGTATATAATGGGCCACTCCTCACAACCCCGGTGCAGCTCTTTCTGCCCACAGGTCCTGTCCCCGTGCTTTAATAAACCACCATTTTGCACCAAAGACGCCTCAAGAATTCTTTTTTGGTCATCGGCTCTGGACTCCACCCCACTGAACCTCACCTATATTCCACAACCTCATCACTTGGGTTGGATTAATTTGCCAGAGCAGCTCACAGAACTCTCAGAACATTTACTGACTAGAATACCAGTTTATTATAAAAGGATATAACCCAGGAAGAGATGCACAGGGCAAGGTATGTGGGAAGGGAAATGGAGCTTCTATGCTCCCTCTAAGTGTGCCATTCTCCTCACATCTCCATGTGGGATGTTCGCCAACCTGGAACCTGAACCCCATCCTTTTGGATCTTTATGGAAGCTTCAATACATAGGTTTGGCTTTGGTGCCCACCACAATGTCCCAAGAGGACAGCATCATTCCAGCCCTGCCCTGCCCTGTGAATCTCTCCCCAAGATTGTCCCAACATGTGGGGCCAGAACTGCTCTGGTACCAAATGTGGGGCATCAGCCTCTAGAAGGAGAAGTGTGGACTTGACTTTGAGCCAGCTTAAAGGACACTGCTTCTGGACTTGAAAGCTGGGATTCAGGGGCTGGTGGCACCTGTGTGCACCTGACCTCTGACATGATAGTGAGGGTCTCCACTTTCATGAAGAGAGGTAACAAGAGAGCTTAATACAAAGCTTCAGATCAACCCTTGTCCAAGGAGGGCCCCCTAGAAGGACTCAGCCACTTGTATTTTATATAGTTTTATGGTTTATCAGTAGTAGCGTAGGTCAGACGCTGTTACTCTGAAGCTATACCCTGCAAACACATGTGCAGGAAATAGAGTGGATCCTGAGAGTTTTAAAGCCTGACTCTCATCACCAGGCTTCTTGTTTGGACTTGGCAAATCAGAGTTAAGTTTTGGTTTCTAATCGAAGTGGAAACAAAATAGGAACCTCCAAACTAAATCCCTCCAATTTTTAAAAAAGCTGATTTACACTTTTGTAGCATTTTTAGAATTGTATCAAATGTGTCCCCTTAACTATCCCTCTTTATATTTTGACCTTGTTATTTACATATTTGGTGAAGAGAACACATTAAATGAGAGCTGTTAGTCGGCTAGGACCACCATAACAATGTGACAAAATACAGTAGACTGATTGGCTTAAACAACAGAGATTTACATTCTCACAGTTCTGGATGCTGGATGTTGAAGACGAAGGTGTCAACGGGTTTGGTGATACATGGTCTGTCTCCTTGGCTTGTGGATGGCCACCTTCTAACTGTGTACTTACAGGGCCTTTTCCTCCTAGTGAGCATAGTGTCGGTGTCTATTCCTCCTAAAAGGAAGCCAGTTCTAATAGAGTAGGACCCCACCCTAATGACCTCATTTAACCTTAATTACCTTTTTTAAAAAAAGATTTTATTTATTTATTTATTTGTTTGTTTGTTTATTTGACAGAGAGAGGGGGAACACAAGCAGGAGGAGTGGGAGAAGCAGGCTTCCCGCTGAGCAGGCAGCCCAACACAGGGCTGGATCCGAGGGTCCTGGGATCATGACCTGAACCCAAGGCAGACCCTTAATGCCTGAGCCACCCAGGTGCCCCCCTTAATTACCTCTTTAAAAGCCCTAGCTCTTAATATAGTCACTTGGGGGTTAGGGCTTTAACATAGGAAAAGGATTATATTAATGTTTTAGTGGTAACAAAAGGCAAAGGAGTTACTTAAGTTAGATGATAAACAGGCAAAGACCATTCAGCTATTTGAAAGTATCTTCCAGGGGGCGCCTGGGTGGCACAGCGGTTAAGCGCCTGCCTTCGGCTCAAGGCGTGATCCCGGCGTTGTGGGATCGAGTCCCACATCAGGCTCCTCCGCTATGAGCCTGCTTCTTCCTCTCCCACTCCCCGTGCTTGTGTTCCCTCTCTCGCTGGCTGTCTCTCTCTGTCAAATAAATAAATAAAATCTTAAAAAAAAAAATGAAAGTATCTTCTAGATGCCAATGGCTCACAATAACTTTTTTTTTTTAAGATTTTATTTATTTATTTGACACAGAGACAGCCAGTGAGAGAGACAGCCGGTGAGAGAGAGACAAGCAGGGGGAGTGGGAGAGGAAGAAGCAGGCTCCCAGCAGAGGAGCCTGATGTGGGGCTCGATCCCAGATCACCGGGATCACGCCCTGAGCCGAAGGCAGACGCTTAACCGCTGTGCCACCCAGGCGCCCCCCACAATAACTTCTAAAAGTGACTTTTATTGAAATATAATTTCCAAAAGGTGCATTTAGTGATCTTTACTTATAGTATTTAACTGTAAATGCATTATTTCTAAGAACTGCTTAAAACAAAAAGATTTCTATTAAGAGAAATATTAAAAGGTGAAGTGTAGAGTTTAATAAAATACTTTTATTTCCATTGAAGCTTAGTACTTTGTATCATGAGCAGTGCTGATTATTTATCCAGCCTGATTAAACCCTCAGAGACACATCATCTGGCCTAAGAAGAGTTCTGATCATTTTGGTCTTTGAGATGTCCTCAGATACATCTCATAAAACACTTGCACCTACGTTTTGGGCTTCTTTTCTCACCACTCTCCCCATCATACATTACACTACAAAAGCAATGATTTTTCTTCAGGTCTTTGAATTCCACATGTACCTCTCCAACTTCTAGTATTTCCAAGTTTTTTTCTCTCCAATTAAAACATTTTCCCCACTATACTTTGTAAATTGAAATCTATATATCAGTGTCTGCATAAATTTCAAATCAGAAGTGGTTTTCTGGGGGCGCCTGGGTGGCTCAGTCGTTAAGCGTCTGCCTTCAGCTCAGGGCGTGATCCCGGGGTCCTGGGATCGAGTCCCACATCGGGCTCCTCCGCTATGAGCCTGCTTCTTCCTCTCCCACTCCCCCTGCTTGTGTTCCCTCTCTCGCTGGCTGTCTCTCTGTCTGTCAGATAAATAAATAAAATCTTAAAAAAAAAAAAAAAAAGAAGTGGTTTTCTACGCTAAACTCCTAAATCCTGAACATTCTGTGAAAGAGTTTCAATTTAAAAGGGAACTGGAAGATATGAAATGGAGAATCTCACATACGCACTCTCAGAAGAATGGAACTTAAGAACTGAGACTGGTTTCTTGTAAATGTTCGATTTACAGAAGACTGATCACCTGACCAACTAACATCCCCCAAGAATCTTTTTCCATCCTCGAGACAATGAACTTGGAACTGCTTGGACTCTGGCCGCACTACTCTGTCTTTGCACTGCATGCCCATTAGTACAACCTGCTAAAAACCCCCAATGGACTTGCCTATATCTTGCTACATTTTGTGTGTCTGAATTTTAATTTCTCTGCTATTTCTGAATAAATTCCATTTGCAGTAATTCAGGCTTGTTCCGGTTTACCTCCTTATTTAGCATGATGGTTCCCTATATTATGCTATCCAAAATTTCCTGAATATCTCTATTCAATTTTAGAAAATTATTTAAAAATAATATGGGAAGCCGGGTGGCTCAGTTGGTGAAACATCTGCCTTTGGCTCAGGTCATGGTTCCAGAGTCCTAGGATCGAGGCTCGCATTGGGCTCCTTGTTCAGCAGGGAGCCTGCTTCTCCCTCTGCCTGCTGTTCCCACTGCTTGTGCACTCTCTCTCTGACAAATCAATAAATAAAATCTTTTTTAAAAATAAAAATAATTATCAAGAGGTGCCTGGGTGGCTCAGTCGTTTACGTGTCCGGCTGTTGGTCATGATCTCGGGGTTGTCAGATCAAGACCGGTGTCAGGCTTCACACTGAGTCTAGAGCCTGCTTAAGATTCTCTCTCTTCCTCTCCCTCTGTCCCTTCCTGCTGCTGTTCTCTCTCTCTCTAAAATAAATAATTAAATTATCAATGTTCACATTTTCTATACACTATAAGCAATCTGAAGCAGAGTTATTATATTATTATTCAATTTTGAATCAAAATGTCCTGGAAGATTAAATGGTATAAAATGAGAGCCTACAAATATATAACATTGACTAAATAAATGATAGGATGTTCTAGAGGGGACTTATAGCCCAGAAACTACATTTAGAACATTTGTTTTTTTGCCCAGCAGGCAAAACGAAACAGAGACCTGGGTGTCACTGCTAAAGCATGAAGGCATGATGTCAGGGAGCCTGAAGAAACCAGTGCAGAGGTGCTCATCAGACCATGGTGTGGCTTTATAATCAGGGTTATGTAAAAATATAAAATAGAAGACAGAGTAAAAGGAGTCAAGCATCCACCACAATGAGAATTGTGCTCAGGGCTCTGGCCTCATGGGAAGATTTGGGGGAAAGGCTATTGCTGGGAATGTGATGGCCTTGCTGCCTGTGCCACTGCAGGTCAGAGGTCACAGAGCCATTCGGCAGGCCGTGAAGTTGGGATACATGTTAATGAAGACCAATATGAATGTGTGTACTGAAACAGTACATTTTTCTGGAATGTTCTTTTTTTTTTTTTTTAAAGATTTTTTATTTATTTATTTGACAGAGATAGAGACAGCCAGCGAGAGAGGGAACACAAGCAGGGGGAGTGGGAGAGGAAGAAGCAGGCTCATAGCAGAAGAGCCTGATGTGGGGCTCGATCCCATAACTCTAGGATCACGCCCTGAGCCAAAGGTAGACGCTTAACCGCTGTGCCACCCAGGCGCCCCTGGAATGTTCTGAAAGACAGCATCTATGAATATTTTTGTGTAGTTATTTTTCCTCTTTCTTGGTCCAGTTCATTCATAGCAATAAAGGAATTTAGCAGGAGTTACAGAACCCAGCAGAGGAAAGAGCAAAATCCAGTGCACTTTTGGAGACATCATTCTTAGCTCCACCACCCCAAAATACTGGGGCAGGGGCGCCTGGGTGGCTCAGTCCATTAAGCATCTGCCTTTGGCTCAAGTCCCAGGGTCCTGGGATTGAGCCCTGCATCAGGCTCCCTGCTCAGCAGGGAGTCTGCTTCTCCCACTCCCTCTGCTTTCCCCCACCCACCAACTTGTGCTTTCTCTTGCTCACTTTCTCTCTCAAATAAATAAAATCTTAAAAAAAAAAAAAATACGGGGGCAAACCTTACTGGTCTGGAAGCCATCTGAGAGCAGGTAGTGCTGAGACATCTTTCTGGCCCTCTGTGAAAATAAAGAACAAGTTTATGTCCAGCATCACCTAGAAAATATTTCCTTCCAAAGCTGCCATTGTCTTAAGGAACTCTAGAGAGAAGCCCTAAGGAGTTGGCAAAGACAAATTGTTTAACTCAACCTCTTGACAAATAATCTCCCCATCATTGCTATTCAGTCTCTTGGAATCTCTTTTTAAAAAATACCTTTATAAATGTTGGACACATTGAATCAATTATACTTTCACTCTTTCATCCAGTACACTTCTTTTTTTTTTTTTAAGATTTTATTTATTCATGTGACAGAGAGACAGCCAGCGAGAGAGGGAACACAGCAGGGGGAGTGGGAGAGGAAGAAGCAGGCCCCCAGCGGAGGAGCCCGACGTGGGACTCGATCCCGGAACGCCAGGATTACGCCCTGAGCCGAAGGCAGACGCTTTAACGACTGCACTACCCAGGCACCCCCATCAAGTACACTTCTTGTATCTACCTTTTAGTTCACAATTTGGGGAGCTTCCTGGGTATAATCTGAAACTGGCCCCCATACATGGAGGACAGAGGCAGACCACTCCACATTGGTAGGTGGCAGGTTTAAGCAAGGGAACTTACATGTTAAGCTTATCTTGGGTGACTGCAAGATGAATAGATCTCTGCACCTGCCAGCCAGAATCTTGAAGTTTATATAGAAGCCTTAACTAGGTTCAGTTGCATATACCATCCAGATGGTATCAACACCTTACTAGCTCAAGGCTGTGTCCTTGGGCAGCTTCTAGTGCAGGGAAGGCAAGCAGAATGGTCATTCCAAAGACCGGGGAGGAGGTAAGAAGCCTCTGATTACCCAGGTCCATCTCTTGCATCAATCGGTAGTCATGATTCCTCATGACTTCCTCCAATACTACCATTTCTCATTCACACCTGAAATACACACACACACACACTCACACACACTCATACACGTGTACATATATATACACATACCTACCTATTATGCACATATGTATGTATATGTGTATATGTATGCATATATGTATATTATTTCATGGTTGCTGTGGGAACACCCTCTTTTGTTGGAACTGTTGGTGCAGAATGTAGTTGGTGTCATGAAGTGGGATTTGCTAGAACAGTGCTTGCTCATGGAAACAAGTGGTTTGGGAAGAGAAAGGAGGAGACAGTTGGGGATAAATAACCTTTGATTCCTGAGTGGCCACATGGTCATGGTGGTCACCGTGAAATGGAGCAGTAGCTGTGCTATAAACAGCTGTGCTGTTACTAAAGATAAAACTTACCAATAGAATGCAGAGATGGATCCAATTCCTGGCGAGTTGGTTCACTGGATGCATAAGGAAGTGCAAACTAAAGAGAAAGGCAAAATATTCGCAGCTAAACTATAAGTAAAGGCAGATGCTGGGTCAGACTTTGTTGCTAGACCAAGCTCATATTTCAGTGAGTCTGAGCTCTGCCCGCTGGCCTCAAACCGGCCTTCCCAGGGAAAAATGGTGCAGGGGTAACAAAGTAATTCTAAGACCTCTGGTCACCAAGATGTTCATCATCACAGTGGAGAGGCAAAACCAAGAAACTTGAAGCCCGGGGGCATAATATGAAGGAGTTCTTTTCACTTTATTTTTTATTTATTTATTTATTTATTTTAAGATTTTATTTATTTATTTGACAGAGATAGAGACAGCCAGTGAGAGAGGGAACACAAGCAGGGGGAGTGGGAGAGGAAGAAGCAGGCTCATAGCAGAGGAGCCTGATGTGGGGCTCGATCCCACAACGCTGGGATCACGCCCTGAGCCAAAGGCAGACGCTTAACCGCTGTGCCACCCAGGCGCCCCTCTTTTCACTTTATAGATGGAAACAGATTATGAGAGTAACTACTTTGGGCGCTATGTCTTTGGTGTTGAACGCTGCAGAATGGAAGAGCATGTTTGTGTCGATACAGGACCCATGGATTGCTGTGAAATAATCACAGGTGGCTGTATGTGATCAAGACACAACAAAGGTAGTCCTTAGGGGAAAGCAAACTGGAACAGAAGTCAGTGACAGGTATGTTAATCCAGAGAAGGGGTCTGTATCCCCCTCTGAATGCCAAATGAAGGAACCCAGATGAAGCAGCTGTTCTGCCTGCTATGCAAGACATGTGGACCTGACGCTATGACTGGGATACTCACACAATGAATATTCCTGTTTTCCAAGTCATGGTAAATGCTGTGGTTAAGGGACCCCTTTCACATGGGCACCCCATACCGCTTTACTGCTGTAAAACCAAAGGACAGTTCAGGAAGCCTCGTCAAAATGGTTTCAGCTTTCCCTCACAGGTCTTATAGATACTTAAAATATTACATTAATTGGGGCACCTGGTTGGCTCAGTCCTTAAGCATCTGCCTTCAGCTCAGGTCATGATCCCAGGGTCCTGGGATCGGGCCCCACGTTGGCTCCCTACTAAGCGGGTAGCCTGCTTCTCCCTCTCCCACTCCTCCTCTAGCTGTCTCTCTCTGTCAAATAAATAAAATCTTTAAAAAAAATAAAATAAAATATTACATTAATTAACCAGAGAGTGGGAAAAAGCAGAAGACAGAGTCAAGAGACTGGTTTTAGCAGGGTAGAAATTTTTAAACAATTATTAAGGAATAAAGTGAACAAAACAAATATTGATAGGAGTGAACAAACAGGATGATTATTTTTAAATGGGATGAATAAAATAGATATTGATAGGGCTAAAACTATTTTAAAAAATTCAACTGAGTAATTGTGAAGGTCTAATTGGCTTTATTTAAGGATTTATGAATGAGGCAGCATCCCGTCTAGCAAGTAGAGGGCGGCTCCAAAGAGATATACAAAATGCAAAGTTTTTAAAGGCAGAGGAGTGCAGAAAATGGAAATTTATTAGCAAAGAATGCATTGTTTTAGGAAAGCTTGCCCTCCTAAGGGGATCCACAGGGGTCTATCAAGGGATTAATTCCTAGTTTTGGCCAGGAAATTCCCATTTGGTTTGTTAAAAATTATATTCCTATGAGGGTTGAAACTACAGTTAGGTTATGCATGAAGCCACCCAGAATCACCCAGCTGGCCCAGATTGCAACTGTTGGAGCATGTGTTGTCTATGCCACTTCTCTGGCACCGAGCCTGTGCTGTCTTCTTTCCTCCCTTCCCTTCCCTCCCCCCTCCCTCCCTCCTTCCTTTTTCTTTTTGTTTCTTTCTCTTCCTTCCTTCCTCCCTCCCTCCCTTCCTTCCTCTTTCTTCTGTCCTTCCTTCTTCCTTTCCTTCTTTTCCAATTTTTAAAATCTGAGTATAGTTAACACACAATGTTACATTAGTTTCAGGGGTACAACATAGTGATTTGACTTCTGTGCTGTCTTTCTCATTGCTGCATATGCTTTGTCTTTACAAGAAACAGATTGTGAACTCCTTTAGGTCAGGTACCAGATCTTAAAACCAAAGTTGTAGCAAAACGATAACTAAAACTGGTTTGGCACTTTTGCAACCAACATCTTCTCTTTCTCATAATGGCCCATGTGAGGTAGGTGGGGCCCAGGCATGATCTCCACCAGGCAGATGAGGAAGCAAAGCTCAGAGAGGCTGAGAAATTTACTCATAGTCACACAGCAAGCAAGCAGCAGGGCAAGGAGAGGGCCCCGGTCTTCTGCTACCTGATTCTATCCTTGGCTCCACTACATTCTGCAGTCTCCCTTTTTTTTTTTTTTTTAAAGATTTTATTTATTTATTTGACGGAGAGACAGCCAGCAAGAGAGGGAACACAGGCAGGGGAAGTGGGAGAGGAAGCAGCAGGCTCCCAGTAGAGGAGCCCGACGCGGGACTCGATCCCAGGTCCCTTAATGATCCCAGGTGCCCCTGCAGTCTCCCTTGTGCATTTCTAATTTCCCAAACCTTATCTAAGGGACGTGACAGCCAATATTTGTCTATTTTATAACCTCCAACTTTATTCCAGCTATCATCCTGCTGCCATCGTCACCTGATGTATGCCTGCTATTATAACCTTGGCCACTATCTCCTATGTCAATGCTGCAGGCTCCAAGGGGAAAGCGAACAACTGATGGTGGAGCCGCAGAAGCAGCTGCCCAGTCCTTCATTGGACTGGGTGTGTGTCAAGGTCACACAGCTCTGGAAGAGAGGCTGGATTGGGACCCGGCACATTTGACATTCCAGCTGGCTCTTTCCAGAGCCCGGTGCTGCCTCATATGGGAAAAGCACAGAGGGAGCAGGGAAGAGAGATGCCCCTTGGTGAGATGAGCCCTTACCTAGCAAGACCAGGAGCCCAGAGATCTCCGGCACACATCCACGTACTGGATCCTCTGGGCTGTGTGCAGCCCACCAGAGTTGAAGTCATAAACACCTGAAAAAGTACAACTAAGGCATCATATTGACCTTTGGGTTGGTGGGTGGGATCAGAGCTGTCACTCCATTGCTGATAAAGATGCAGAGATCCAACCCTGAATCATCAAGGCGTCTTGAGGTTCAAGCTCTGTGCTGGGCTCAAGGAGGAGGCTGATGGCAGCCTTTGTACTGTGGCTGAGAGAAAAGGGGAGGCACTGTAGACAAAAATGGCTTTCCCATGAGGACCGTGGGGGCAGAGGGCAAGCGGGAAAATGGTCACGATGGTAATTCCAACAGGAACAGCAGCGGCAGTGCCTTCTTGGCCCTTGCTATTCACCTCCCCTGGGTTGATGGCTTCACGAGCTGTGCTATAGGGGTTAAACATACCCAGGTCTGGAGCTAGTCATTCAGCTTTGAATCCAGTTTCAGGAATCCAACGCTTGTGTCTTATATGACCTTGGGGAACCAACTTCATCTTTCTGACCCTACACTTCCCTAGAAATACAATAATCATTCCCATTCCCACCTCCTTAGGTTGCTTTAAGAATTAGAAAAGATGCCCACAATGCAAACCCTGGAGTCCTGACACGGGTAAGTGCTCAGAGTCTTAGTAATCCTCACAGGCGCCAAGGTAAGCACCATCACCTCCACATCAGTCAGGGAGCTGAGTTGCCCAGATTCCGAGGTGGAGAAGCCCCTCCACCCCCACAGGAGAAGCCCCATTTCTTTCTCAAACACACCCAGCGGTAGAGAGCCTTTGGGCCACTGGGGAAACAGATTGCTTGGCCCAAGGATGTTGCTGCCGGCAGAGGCTGGAGTTGCCCAGGCCTAGAAAGGCCACAGATGCAGCCAGTGCACAGTGAATGGGTACCTCAGCTCTTAACCTCCTCCACACGCTATGGAGCAGCCCACACCTTACACCCCTTTTACACAGGAGGAACCTGAGGCCCACAGAGGGTGGGTAGTTTGCCTGTGTGTCCTGGGGATCTGGGATTCCAGCCCAGGCTGCCTGGACCCAAGGCTTGGAGATCCTGATCAGTGCCTTATTTCCCTCCCTGTTGGGTTTGGGACTCAAAAAACACCTTCTCATCCTGAGTCTTTCTGGTGCCTCCAGAGTCCTGCTCCACCCCACCAACCTCCATAATGATAGACCAGGAAAATGGGTGAACACTACAATGTAAGGATTTATTTTATTATTAAATGTCTGGACTTTAGAAAGCAAAGAAGATGTCAATAGCGTAGATTAAAATTAAAAGTGTGTATGTGTCCATTACATTATGCATAGCATAAAAAAAACTAAAAAAATGAGAACATATACTTCCAGTATTAAAAATGATTCCACAAAGTAAAAAAGCCACAAGTCAAATTCCAACATATAGCTTTGTGGTTTCATACCCTTTTGTAAAAGGAGAACCACCAAAATTCACAGAATAGGCAGAAGATATGAACAGACATTTTAGCAAAAATATAGATAGCAAATGCGTATCTGAAAAAAAATGCTCATCGGGACTCCTTAGGGAGATGCAGTTAAAACACTAAGACGGCACTACACACTTATAAAGAGTTGAAATTAAGAACGACTGACCGAACTACACCATCCGCTTGGACGTGGAGGAAATGCAACTCCCACACACTGCTGGAAGAATGCAAAAAGGTATATTTAGAAAACAATTTACTAATTCCTTTAAGTTAAACATTTATCTACCCTATGACTCAGACTTTCTACTGAGTTACTGACAGAAGGTAAGTGAAACACATATCCATATAATTACACACAAATGTTTTTATCGTTTTTTCCATAGGCAAAAATTAGAAACACCCAAACGTCCGCAAACAAAATAATGGGTAAACTAATACTGCTATCCTCAGAGATAAGAATATTTCTGAGCTAAAAAACAAAAAACGAGCAACTTACATACCACTGATGAATCTATAATTATTTATGCAACATAAAAGTAGGAAAAAAAAAACTTTGACTCCTACTATTTAAATTATAGAAAATAAATTTTCTATTGTACTGGAAAGTAAATCAACGGTGACTTGGAGGGCTGGGAGGGCAGTTAGAGAGATTATTAAAAGACATGAGGTCAATATGCAATGACACATATGATCACTATCATGACTGATGTTCCAGGTTCACATGTCAAAACTTACCAAGGACTACATTTCCAGTATGTACAGTTTATTACATGTAAATTATACCTTAATAAAGCTTCTCAAAATGATTCAAAATAAAAAATCTGTTTGTCCAACTCTTTCTGGAAAATAGGTTTTGCAACCCTACATTCACTGCACATTCTTGCCCTGTGGAGGCCAGTTTTGCTCAGTGAAAGCAAATATAGCGATCAATGAAGGGCTTTTCACCACAGTCAAAAGGACTGCTGGGTGGGTCACAAAAGCCACATCCCTGGACTATAGATCCCCCTTTTCTTGATCTGTTTTCCTGCCCGTGCAGCCATGTTCTTGAGGTGAACATCACTGAGAGGCTGCAGGAATCCAAAAAACCTTTCCATTATCTCCAACGACAATGACATAAGCTACACAAGATAACTATACCTGGAGGTCCACCGACTGGTGCACACACCAGTCTGCAGTCCCTAATACAGTAGTATTTGTGGGTGCACTTTTAGAAGAGGCACATTCCATCTGGGTGGCTGTGGTCTCCTCCACTCCCTATGAAGCCAATGTTTCTGTAGCAGTTCTGGTTTCCCCTGAACCTTATGGCCTTACAACCAATGACCATCACCTACAGAAATGTGGACATTGGGGCATATGGCTCTTTGCAGGACCTGGGGAAGAGGTTCCCCTCAAGAGTGCTGACATCCCCCGTGATATCCTCTGTGAACGAGGGAAAAAATTTATGCTGCTCCCAGAAGCACCTGAGGTTCTCACACCTGATCCTTCTCAGGGTAACCTCTGACACTCCCCAAACTCATAGCATCCAGTCTCAAATGAGGACCAGAAAGCCCTCCCTGCAGTCTTTTCTAGGAGGCCATGGGCAGTACAAATCTGGCAAAAAGCAGTAGGCTATTTTTGGCCACTGTGCTGTCCCCTTGAAGCACAGAAAGTTTAAGACCCTCCCCAGTGAAAGTTGTTCACCCCTTCATGCTTGGAGACCTCAGAATGTTTATAAACCACCATACATGGTAAATAGAACACCCAAGATTAAAGAAGACTTAAACAATAAGGACTTGTTATTGTACAAACCAAAGCAATAGGGACTAGCAGTTCTTGAGTTAGTGACTTGGAAGGTGGAAAAACTAATCAGTAATATCTCCAGAGACCATGTCCCTGCAAATGGTGGTCCTTCTCCACCAGCTGAACTCATGTGATGTTCTCTAGGACAATATGTGTCAGGTCCATGCCAATTAGTCAGAAAAAAGTAAATGTGGGTCCCCTGAAGGACTCAGGTTACTCCTAATTTCCTCCAACAAATGAGAACAGAGGTCAGCTTCCCTGAGCACAGTGGGGTATGACTGATGCATGTTGTAGAGATTTGCCAGGTGGTAGAATTACATAGCTTTGGCCACAGACTGGCAGCGATATTAATCTGGAAAGAGCCCTGGGAAGTTTAAAAAATGCAACATAGCCACACATGCTTCCACGTAACTGAAACTTAAGGGAAATCTCTCCACTACTGGCATTTGGATGTAGTAGATTGAGTTCAGACAAATGGTGCCTCACAGAGAGTATCCTCTGGTGTCATTACACTGAACAAGGAGACTATATATTTCCTACCCAACTAAGGCCTTTCTCCGGTGTGAACTCTCCGATGCTGAGAAAGATTAGATTTTCGGCTAAAAGATTTCCCACATTCACTGCAGTCGTAAGGCCTCTCTCCTGTGTGAACTCTCTGATGATAATGTAAGGTGGAACGAGAGGTAAAAGATTTCCCACACTCACTGCACTCAAAAGGCCTTTCTCCTGTGTGAACTCTCCGGTGAATAATGAGGTGAATTCTTTGGGTAAAGGATTTCCCACATTCGCTGCACTCATGTGGCCTTTCGCCTGTGTGAACTCTGCGATGCCGAATCAGTATGGAGCTATTGGTAAAAGATTTCCCACATTCACTACACTCGTAAGGCCTTTCTCCAGTGTGAACTCTCTGATGATAACCAAGGGCAGAGACAGAAGTAAAAGATTTCCCACATTCACTACACTCATAAGGCCTTTCTCCAGTGTGAACTCTCCGGTGTTTAGAGAGGTATGAATTCTGACTAAAGGATCTCCCACAATCACTACATTCATAAGGCTTTTCTCCAGTGTGAACTCTCTGGTGTTGATTCAACTGGGAACTATCCCTAAAAGATTTCCCACATTCACTGCAGTCAAAAGGCCTTTCTCCTGTGTGAACTCTCTGATGACATCGGAGGGCAGAGGTAGAGGTAAAAGACTTCTCACATTCTCTGCACTCATAAGGCCTTTCTCCAATGTGAACTTTCTGATGGTAACGGAGAGCAGAACCAGATGTAAATGATTTTCCACATTCATTGCACTCATAAGGCCTTTCTCCTGTGTGAACTCTCTGGTGTATATTGAGGTGATTTCTTTGGGTAAACGATTTCCCACATTCACTGCACTCATAAGGCCTTTCTCCTGTGTGAACTCTACGGTGTCGAATAAGTATTGGGCCATTGGTAAAAGATTTCCCACATTCACTACACTCATAAGGTTTTTCTCCAGTGTGAACTCTCTGATGGTAACAGAGGGCAGAGCCGGAGGTAAAAGATTTTCCACATTCACTACATTCATAAGGCCTTTCCCCTGTGTGAACTCTCTGGTGTTGAGAGAGGTAAGATTTGTGGCTAAAAGATTTCCCACATTCACTGCATTCATAAGGCCTTTCTCCTGTGTGAACTCTTCGGTGTATAATGAGGTGATTTATTTGGGTAAAAGATTTCCCACAATCATTACACTCATATGGTCTTTCTCCTGTGTGAATTCTCTGATGATAACGGAGGCCAGAGCTAGAGGTAAAAGACTTCCCACATTCACTACATTTATAAGGTTTTTCTCCAGTATGAATTCTCTGATGATAACGGAGCGCAGAGCTAGAAGTAAAAGATTTCCCACATGCACTACATTCATAAGGCCTTTCTCCTGTGTGTACTCTCCAATGTTCAATGAGATCAGATTTTCGTCTAAAAGATTTCCCACATTCAGTGCACTCATAACTCATTTCTCCAGTGTGAACTGCACGTTGTTGAATAAGGATAGAGTTCTGGCTAAAAGACTGAGCACATACACGGCACACGTAACAATTTTCTCCAGTGTGACTTCTCTGAGGATAAATGAGGACAAATTTTTGGCTAAAGGATTTCCCACATTTGCTGCATTTGTACTGCCTTGGCCCAGTATGAATTCTTCGATGCTGACTGAGGGTTGAGCTTCCCCTAAAGGATTTTCCACAGTCACTACACACATGAAGTTTGTCACCAGTGTGGACTCTCTGATGAATCAGAAGTGAGGATTTGTACCTGAATGTTTTTCTACATTCAGGGCACACAAAACACTGTCTTCCAGTGTGGATACCCTGGTCCTGAACAAGTGTGTGTTTGGGACCACAGGCTTTCTTGCATTCTTCCCAGGTGTGATGACTTTTTATGCTTTGAAAAGTCTCCCCAGACTCAGTGATTTTATTCTCCCCTGTATGAGTGGCCTGTTGTTGGAGATGTTCTGAGGTGGCCAGGAAGTCCTTCGCAATCTCCTCAAAGGTTAAGGGCTTTCCTGAATCATGGAAATTGCTGCTCTTCACAAATGATGCCCTGTCCACACGGCTTCTGAAGGGTTCGTCTCCCATGCGCTGCTTCTCATGCTGTTGAAGGTCTGCACTAGAGTAAATTTGTTTCACACATGCCCCATACTTGAACAGTTTCTGGCTGTTTTGTTTTCCCTGGTGCCCAACCAAGTGGAAAATCTCTCTCAAGACTGAACCACACATCTCACAGGGGTGGGTCTTCTGGGAAGACCGAGGTTCCTTCGGAGTCCTGGCCTGTGATACACCTACAGAAATGCTCTGTTCAAAGGGTGTCTCCACAGCCTCTGCTCGACAGCAGCAACCTGAACACAAAGAAACACTTGTGAAGTACACATTGACTTTACTGGAAGAGAGTAACCCAATTACGAATATACAAATGAAAACCCAAAACGAGCAGGGAAACTATTCTTATGTCAAACAAAATAGACTTTAAAGTCAAAAACTATCATAAGAGACAAAAAAGGTCTCTACAGAATATAAAGAAGTCAATTCATCAAGAGGATATAACAATAACAGGGGCGCCTGGGTGGCACAGCGGTTAAGCATCTGCCTTCGGCTCAGGGCGTGATCCCGGCGTTATGGGATCGAGCCCCACATCAGGCTCCTCTGCTAGGAGCCTGCTTCTTCCTCTCCCACTCCCCCTGCTTGTGTTCCCTCTCTCACTGGCTGTCTCTATCTCTGTCGAATAAATAAATAAAATCTTAAAAAAAAAATTTTAACAATAACAAGTATATACATACCCAGTATTCAAACACCTAAATATATTAAGCAAATACTAACAGATCAGAAATAGACTGCAATGCAGTAACAGTAGAGGACTTCAATAACCAGTAATCAACAATGGACAGATTATCCAGACAGAAAATCAATAAGGAAATGTTGGATTTGAACTGCACTTATAACAAAGGCACCTAAGAGACATATATAGAAGATGCCATCCAACTGCAGCAGAATACATTTTATTCTCAAGTACACATGGAACATTCTCTAGGACTCTTTCACATGTTAGGTCGTGAAACTTTTTTTTTTAAAGATGTTATTTATTTATTTGGGGTGTCTGGGTGGCTCAGTCAGGTAAGTGTCTGCCTTCAGCTCAGGTCATGATCCCAGGGTCCTGGAAGTGAGTCCCACATCAGGCTCCCTGCTCAGTGGGGAGTCTGCTTCTCCCTCTACCCTTCCCCCTGCTCATGATCTCTCTCTCGCAGATAAATTAAGATTTTATTATTTATTTGAGAGAGAGAGAGAGAAAGCATGGGCAGGGGGAGAAGGAGGCTCCCAGCTGAGCAGCAAACCCAATGCAAGGTTCGATCCCAGGACCCTGGGATCATGACCTGAGCTGAATGCAGATGCTCAACCCACTGAGCCACCCAGGTGCCCCATGAAACAATTCTTAACATTTAAGAAGACTAAAATCATATCAAGTATCTTTTCCAATCACATGGCATGAAACTAGAAATCATTAACAGAAGGAATGCTGGAAAATATCACAAACATGTAGAATTTAAACAACATTCCTCCGAACAACAATGGGTCAAAGAAGAAAAAAAAAATATATGTAGACAAATGAAAATTGAAACACAACGCACTAAAAGTTACAGGATGCAAGAAAATCAGTTATAAGAGGGAAGTTTATACAAATAAATGTCTACCTTAAGAAAAAAGAAAAATCTCAAATAAGCAACTTAATACCTCAACATATGAGAAAAAGAACAAACTAAGGTCAAAACAGAAAGAAGCAAATAACAAAAACCGGAGTAGAAATAAATAGACACTAGAAAATCAATAGAAAAAGAGCCATGAAACGAAGAGCTGGATTTTTGAGAAGGTAAATAAATTTGACAATCCTTTAGTTACACTAAGACAAAAAGACTCAAAATCAGAAATGAAAGAGGAAACATCACAATTGATACTGGAGGAATACAATCTATCAAGAGACAATGAACAATTACATGCCAATATACTGGATAACCTAGAAGAAAAAGAAAAAAGAAAAGAAAGAAAAAAACATACAACCTGACAATAATAATGAAGAAATAGAAAATGTGAACAGACTGGTAAAGAGAAAATCTCCCAACAAAGAAAAGCCCAGGACCAAACCGAATCACGGGGAATTCCACCACATATTTAAAGAATTAACGCCATCCTTTTTTTTTTTTTTTTAAAGATGTGTTTATTTTAGAGAGACAGAGCATGAGCATGAACGGGGAGAGGGGCAGAGGGAGAAGGAGAGAGAATCCCAAGCAGACTCGTCACTGAGCATGGAGCCTGCTGCCAAGCTTGATCTCACAACCCTGAGATCATGACCTGAGATGAAATCAACAGTTAGATGCTCAACCGACTGAGCCGCCCACTCATCGCCACCATCCTTCTTAAGGTCTTCCAAACAACTGAAGGGGGAACACCTCCAAACTCATTTTGTAAGGCCAGCACTACCGTGATATCAAAGGCATTTAAGGACAATGCAAGAGAAGAAAGTTACAGGCCAATATCCCTGATGAACATAAATACAAAACTTAAAAAAAAAAAAAAAAAAAAAAAAAAACTCCTTGCAAACCAAATCCAATCGCACATTACAAGCAACATACACTACAATCAATCAGGATTTATCCCTGAGATGCAAGGATAGTTCAACATGTGCAAATGAATACACATAATCCAACACCATAACTGAATAACAGTTTAACAGGTAAAAATCATATAACCATATCAATAGATGGAGAAAAAGCATCTAGAAAATTCAATAACCTTTCAAGATAAAAAATCACCAACAAATTAGTTAAATAAGTAAAGAACCTCAACATATCTGACAGGCCCGCAGCTAACATCATATTCAATGATCAAAAGCTAAAAGCTTCCCTCCCCTGCCCCCAGCCTCTGGCATCAGGAACAAGACAAGGTGCCCACTCGCTCCAATTTTATTCAACACAGCACTGGAAATCCTAGCCCCGAGTAATTAAGGAAGAAAAATAAATAAAAGGCATCCAAATCAGAATGGAAGAAGTAAAATTATCCGTTTGCAGGTGACATAATCTTACATATAGAAAACTATAAAGAATCCACCAAAACACTGGGATGCCTGGGTGGCTCCATTGGTTAAGCGTCTGCCTTCAACTCAAGTCATGATCCCAGGGTCCTGGGATCAAGTCCCACGCTGGGCTCCTTGCTCAGCAGGGAGCCTGCTTCTCCCTCTACCTGCCACTCTTCCTGCTTGTGCTCTCTCTCTCTGACAAATAAATACATAAAATCTTGAAAAAAAAATCTATCAAGCAATGTTCCATCTTAAAAGGAAAAAAAAAAAAAAAGAATCCGCCAAAACACTATTAAATAAATGAATTCAGTAAAGTTGCAGGATAAAAAAAAAAAATTAACATACAAAACTAAGCTGTATTTATATATACTAACAATAAAATACCTGGAAAAAAATTTGAGAAAACAATCCCACTTACAATAGCATCAAAAAGAATAAAATACTCAAAGAAATTTAACCTAGGAGGTGAAAGATCTATATCCTAAAAATTATAAGAAACTGATGAAAGTGGGACGCCTGGGTGGCTCAGTTGGTTAAGCAGCTGCCTTCAGGTCACGTCATGATCTCAGAGTCCTGGGATTGAGTCCAGCATCGGGCTCCCTGATCAGGGGGGAGCTTGCTTCTCCCTCTGTCTGCCTCTCCCCCTGCTTGTGCTCTCTCTCTGTCTCTCTGTCTCTGACAAATAAATAAAATCTTAAAAAAAGAAACTGATGAAAGAAATTGAAGACAGATGGAAAGATATCCAATGTTCTTGGATTGGAAGAATATTATTAAAATGTCCATTTACCCACAGCAATCTGCCCAGAGCAATCTACAGATTCAATGCAATCCATAATAAAATTCCAATGACGTTTTTCACAGAAATGGAAAAAAAGTCCTAAAATTTGTATGGAACCATAGAAAACCCCAAATAGCCAAAGCAATCTTGAAAAAGAAGAACAAAGCTAGAGACATCACACTTCTTGATTTCAAAATATTCCAAAGCTATAGTAATCAAAACAGTACGGTATAGCATAAAATTAGACCAATGGAATAGAACAAAGAGCCCAGAAATAAACCCATGCACACATGGTCAGCCAATCTTTGACAAGGACACCAAAAACACACAATGAGAAAAGGACAGCCTCTTCAATAAATGGTGATGGGAAAACTGGATATCCACATAGAAAAAGGAAAAAGGGACCTCCACACTGGGTTTTAAAATAAGAGGGAAGGTGTGGGGAAAACTTGGCCAACCCTAACAGCAAGTTTGAGAAGCTAGACTAGCTGCTGGTGAATGTGGATATTCTGGGCTTACATCCACTCCCCGCCCAAAGTTTTCCGTATGTATTTTGGGGGACCAGCACTGTGATGAGGCCAAGGCTGTGGATATTCCCCACATGGACATTGAGGCATTGAAGAAAACAAGAATAAAAAATGTAGTCGGGAAGCTGGCCAAGAATTACGATGCATTTTTGCCTTCAATCTCTGATCAAGCAGATCCCATAAATCCTGGGCCGAGGCCTGAATAAGGCTGACAAGTTCCCCTCCTTGCTGACTCATAATGAGAACACGGTAGCCAAAGTGGATGAAGTTAAGTCCATCATCAAACTCCAGATGAAGAAGGTCCTGTCTGGCAGTGGCTATTGGCCAAATGAAGATGAGAGATAATGAGCTTATGTACAACATCCATTTAACTATCAATTTCCTGGTGTTAAGTCTCAAGAAGAATCGGCAGAACATCTGAGCTTTATACATAAGAGCAGCATGGGCAAGCCCCAGAGCCTTTACTAAAACATAGCTTAATAAATCCTAGTGCTACCAATAAAAAAAGAAGAAGAAAGGAAACTGGACCCTTATCTTACATCACTCACAAACATTAACTTGAATTAGAATAAGAACTTAAACGTAAGACTGGAAATTATGCAACTTTTTTTTTAAAAGATTTCTTTATTTATTTGAGAGAGAGCAAGTGCACACACATGTTCAAGTGAGTGGGGGGAGGGGCACAGGGAAAGAAAATTCAGACTCCCTGCCAAGCACGGAGCCCAACACAGGGCTCAATCCCACGACCCACAAGATCACGACATGAGGGGCGCCTGGGTGCCTCAGTCGTTAAGCGTCTGCCTTCGGCTCAGGGCATGATCCTGGCGTTCTGGGATCGAGCCCCGCATCAGGCTCCTCCGTTGGGAGCCTGCTTCTTCATTTCCCACTCCCGTGCCTATGTTCCCTCTCTCCCTGGCTGTCTCTCTCTGTCAAATAAATAAATAAAATCTTAAAAAACAACAACAACAACAACAACAGCAGCAGCAGCACCTGGCTGGCTCTGTAGGTTAAGTGTCTGCCTTCAACTCAGGTCATGATTCCGGGGTACTGGGATTGAGCCCTATGTCAGGCTCTCTGCTCAGCCAGAAGCCTGCTTCTCCCTCTGCCCCTGCCCCCCACTTGTGTTTTCTGTCAAATAAATAAAATCTTAAAAAATCCTCCACAATAACAAGAACAAAACCAAATAATCCAATTAAAAATGGGGGTGCCTGGGTGGCTCAGTCGTTAAAGTGTTTGCCTTCGGCTCAGGTCATGATTCTCGGGTACTGGGATCGAGCCCCACATCGGGGGGGGGTCCCTGCTCAGCGGGAAGCCTGCTTCTCCCTTGCCCACTCCTCCTGCTTGTGTTCCCTCTCTCACTGTCTCTCTCTGTGTCAAATAAATAAATTACATCTTTTAAAAAAAATCCAATAAAAAATGGGCAAAGAACCTCAATAAACATTTATCCAAAGACACACAAATGGCCAACAGGTACATAAAAAGATGCTCAACATCCCTAATACCAGAAAAATGCAAATCTAAATCACAGTATCACCTCACACCTATCAGGATGACTATTATCCAAAAGCAAGAGAGAACAACTGTTGGTGAAGAATGTGAAGAAAAGGAAACCTTTATATACAGTTGGTGAGATAAACTGGTATAGACATTAGTACAGAATGGAAGGTCTTTAAAATTTTTCTCTCTCTGCTCCTCCCCCCACTCACTTGAACATGTGTGCGCACTTGCTCTCTCTCAAATAAATAATCTTTAAAAAAAAATAAAGTTTTATAATTTCAGGTCTTATGTTTAAGTTCTTATTCTAATTCAAGTTAATTTTTGTGAGTGATGTAAAATAAGGGTCCAGTTTCCTTTTTTCTCCTCCTATTTTTTATTGGTAGCACTAGGATTTATTAAGCTGTGTCTTAGTAAAGGCTCTGGGGCTCACCCATGCTGCTCTTATGTATAAAGCTCAGATGTTCTGTCAACAACAAAATGTTATGGTTTATACAATGTCATATTAACAGATTTCTGGTGTTCAACAAATTTAGTTTTCACGATCTAAAGAAACCGTGGCATGGGGAGCGGAGAGAAGCAAAAAAGTGTATGATTCTGGAAAAGACATTAGAAGGAAGTGACTGGGGAAAAGATGTCTCTTTGTATATTAAATAGCTCTAATGTAACTATTTAATGAGGTGTTAATGCTGGCTTGAGAATCTTTTTCTGAATGATTTTAAAGAAAAATTTGGATTTTAAAGGTATTAAAATATTTTTGTTTTGTACAAAAAAAAAAAAAAGAGTTCAACCCATAGAAACAAAGAGTAGAATGCCAGGGGCGGGGGCTACGGGAAACAGGGAGATACTGGTCAGTTACAAGCTTGATTAAGTTCTGTGAATCTAATGTACAGCATGGTGATTATAGTTAGTAATAATGCTGAGTTGTATACTTGAATTTGCTAAGAGAACAGATCTTAAGTGTTCTTACACACCCAAAAAAGGTAAATATGTAAAGTAATAGATATGTCAATTAAGTTGTTTATAGTAATCATTTCATAATGTATATGAATATCGAATCATAACACTGTACACTTTAAATATAAATATATACAATATTATTTGTCAATTATACCTCAATAAAGCTGGTAAAAAGAAAAAAGAAAAAAGAAAAGAAATCTGAACACTATAAAAAGAACAGTACAGGATAGTCTTAAAAAAACAGTCCATGGTCCAGGCAGGTAATGACGATGATAATACCTGCAATTCCCAGCACAGGGAAGCCCAATGAAATGTCAGATAAGAAAAGGAAACAGGGCGCCTGGGTAGCGCAGTCGTTAAGCGTCTGCCTTCGGCTCAGGGCGTGATCCCAGCGTTCTGGGATCGAGTCCCACATCAGGCTCCTCCGCGATGAGCCTGCTTCTTCCTCTCCCACTCCCCCTGCTTGTGTTCCCTCTCTCACTGGCTGTCTCTCTCTGTCAAATAAATACATTTAAAAAAAAAAGAAAGAAAGAAAAGGAAACAAAACCAGGGACACAGAAATAACATAGACCTAGAGAGACAACCTGGCCACGGAGAGGACAAACAAGATGCCACCCACTAGCCTCACTGCAAGACTACTGAACTCAAATTCTTCCTGAGGGTTCAATACAGACAGTATCGGGCCTGTGGGGAGAGAAGAGGACGGCGCAAAAACACAGCCCTACCAAGGACAACAACTATTCAAGAAACTGTTGAAGCAAGCAGTACCTATACTCTATATGTTGAAAAGGACAGAGCACCCCCTGGGAAAAGAGGGGCATGGGGTAATGCAAAACCTAGTTTACATCACTGGAGAGGGGGAGGGTCTTACCCAGGGAGGATATAAGTGCAAAGTTCTCCAGCATTACATCACAGTACAGGCGTCTCTGAGCCTCATTAAGGAGACTCCATTCGTCCTGGGAGAAGTACACAGCAACATCCTCAAAGGTCACGTCACCCTGTCAAGAATGGGACGGATAAAACGATGAACATTCTGTCTCTGAGAACCCACACTCCATCTCCCATACATCTACTCCACATTCATCCTCCTCTGGAGCTCCCCACCCCAGAGGAGGTACCAGGCCTTAGCACCACTGATGGCTGTTCTCTCCTCATGATCCCATTCATCACTATATTCAGCTCTCAGCAACAATAGGCGGGGGCAGATAAATGTCATGTAAGCTCTAGGCCTGGTCTCCAGGGCCCCATCCTTCCTACCAAGCAATTCCCCTACATCTCACAGATTGTACATACAAGACATAGTGAAGCCACATGGATTCATGCTTCACTCTGAGGTCCCCAATACCAGGGCCCTAGGGCCCTCAGCTCATACTTACTCTCAATGTGCACATCATTCAGTAGACCAAACCTCTCACATCTTCAGATCCCTCAAATGCATTCCCATAGCTCTGCCATCTCCGTGCCCCACACCACAGGCATGTCCCTGGACTCACACATGCACTGGGCACGTGGCATCCAGACTGCTTGAAAATTTCAAACATGATCTAGTATAGCCCCTGTCCTTTGATGGATCCCACCGACAAAGAAAGCCCCAAGGGCTGCTTTGAAGGCCTGTCCATCTACTTGTGATCTTTGCTTCAATATTAGTCACCTAGAACCACAAGTAAATTTCAGATACCTATGACCCCTCTGATACTTCTGTGCTGCCCTTGCTGTCCCTCAGCAGCAATAACCCTCCTTTCTCCACTTAACCTTCATTAAAAGCACATCAAAACGCCATTGGTCTCCATGCCAGGCACAGTGACCCTCACAAATGAACATTTCCCCAGACCTTATCCACCAGCAAGACTGAAACACCACAGATGCCATAAAAGCTCACCACAAAATTTGGTGAATCTGTACGGTAGTGAATGAACACCAGGCCTGGACTCACTATCATCTTGATTCAGTTTCTACTTTGCCTCCATAGCTCTCTCATGTCCACTCATCCCAGGGAAGTAGTGGCCGCCTGCCAGATCATCCTCTCTCCCACACTGCTCCCACTATCAAATTTCTCCCTCGGCATGCACCCTCTTCTTTCTAACCCACTAAACAGCATTACCACCACGACACCACAACCTGCCCTCCCATATGTGATCCAGCTCTCCACCTTGCTGCACACAATAGCCATCACTTTTGGATGTCTCCATCCTGGATGTCTCCCAAGATTCCAGACCTGTGTGTCCAGCAGCCCATTTGATTCTTTAGTACTCAATTCTCTGAAACTTCTCAGATTCTTAATAGGGCCAAAAACCTTAGGATATTCCCAGTGGAAATTAACCTTCCACCAACTTCCCCATTCCAGCTGATGGACCTTTCATAGCTTCAGCTGCTAACACCCAAAACCCTGAGATCCTCCCTGAATCCTCCTTTCTCTTCCTCATCTACAACATCCAAAAGTCTACTTGGCCCTTCTTAAAAAATGGACAGAAGTCCAACCCCTTCTTCTATTTCCACAGCCACCACTCCTATCCATCAACACTCATCTGGATTATAGCAATTGCCTCCTCCCGGGCTCCCCATCTCCTTCTTTAACCCCATAATCTGTTCTCCACTGTGCAGCCAGATGGAGCCTGTTAAACCTGGGTATCACCAACTCTTTCCCCCTATCCAAACTTCCCATCACTTCCCTAACAGATGCCCAAGTTTTCAGGCAGCCCACATTACAGGCCTGATTCTTGATCTGCTTTTTGTTCTTAATAGAAAGAATGAAGACCTGCTATACCCTGTTTCTAACTCAGGCACGCCTTCAAGCATTTAAACAAACTGGTATCTGTTCCTGAAATAACCTTCCACACCTGTTTACATTGGCTGACAAAACCGAGAACACCTCCATGTGACCCTTGGCCTGCATTCAGGACCCTGAACTTGGGGTATCTGGAAGGTCCCGGACCCAACAGCTGGAAAAACAAGTGAACGTTTCAGGTTACCACAATCCTATACACCATTGGGGTGGTGTCAGGGCAAGTGAGGGACTGGGAGATCTTCTCCCTCCTTGTGTAGGTGCCTTAAGTGCCTTTTCAGCCTCCAGAAACTGTGGGAAGAGGAAGGCAACCGAGTGAGCTGGGCATCCTCTGTAACCAAGTGACCTGTTATGGGACTAACGTCTGTGCCTCAGTGCTCCTCCTACCAGCTCTAAGACCTTGGTCAAGAACTCAACTCCCAGTGCCTGCCTGTCTTCATCACCCCCATTCCAACCTGTTCTCCCTCGAACAGCTTTTTGGAAAGCTGTTAACACCCTAACACAGACTGTATCCCTATTCTGCTCACGATCCTCTAGGGCCCTAGGAACCAAGGTACCTCACCTCTGCCTGCATTCTACGCGCGATTCCGCCTCACGCTCTGTCGCCTGAGGGCAGAATCCTCCCGTCTCAGGCCCCCTCCAGCCTCTGCCCCAGCCGGCCCCTCAGCCCCGAGCCCACTCCCGCAGCCAGCACGCCGGCGCTCACACACGGGGCCCCCGCCCACCGGCGCCTCCCTGTCCCGGACACTGGGGCCTGGGCCGCAGGGACGCGAGCAGGCGCCCCGCGCTCGGGCCTCTCGGGTCTGGGTGGGGGGACGGCGGGGAGGGCCCGGGGGACGAACATTTACCTGAGCCGGGTCCCTGGGCGCGGCCGCCGCCATCGGACTCTGTGGGCGGAGCGGACCCGCGGTCCCCGTCTCGGCACGGGGCAGCCCGGGCGGCGTCGCTGAGCAGCGGACCCAAGTCTGTGCGGCGGGGACAGCGCCTCCTCCCGCCCGTTCTCTGGTTGCGTCACCACAACCCACACCGGGAGCTCCGGAACCTCCGACCGGGTGAAAGAACCAGCGAGAAGCAGAAATGACCGGGGTGATGACAACCGGAAGTCCCGCCCTGAGGCGATGCGCACGCTCGGAAATCCCTCAACTTGGTCCCTCATTGGCTCATGGCTGCTGGCTCCCATCGCAGGATCTTCTGGGAAATGTAGTAGCTGCAAAGGGCGTTCACAGTGCTCCACCGGAGGATGGTCCAGGCAGCTGCCCGGGAATGCTAGTCGCGCTCCTGCGTCAAAGCAGGGAGGGGTTTTGCTCGTTGTTAAACGCGGCTTACAGACATTATTTCGACTCTATAAAGCTCAGCCTGCTCCATGAGGATAAAAATATTATTTGAGATGTCCCGAAATCCTCTATCTAAATGACATCTCATTTCACAGTGTCGTTCAAACATAAAAGAGTTCACACATAAGTGGAAACATGTTATTGTTCTTCAAATGTATATGGCCTGGAGCATTATTACTCAGTTTTGTATTAATGTGTCTGTCAGGAAGAAGAAAAAAGACTCCATACAGGGTCGTAACAGAAGAGCAAGAAAAGGCATGCTAGGCTGCCCTGAAGCGGGTGGACAAACAGGATTTGTTTCTGGTTCCCACAGAAAACTTCTCCATTACCTGTGTCATCAGTGATTTTGACAAATGGAAGCAAAAATCAACAGAAGTGGAAGTAAAATTGGAAGCTCTATACTAAATCCTCTAAATTTTACAAAGAGCTATTTTATAACTGTGTAATTTTTTTTAGATTTTATTTTTAGGGGCGCCTCGGTGGCACAGGTAGTTAAGATTCCCACTCTCGGTTTTGGGTCAGGTAGTGATCTCAGGGTTCTGAGATCGAGCTCTGCCTGGGGCTCATCCTCAGTGTGGACTCTACTTGGGATTCTCTCTCCCTCTCTCTCTGCCCCTCTCGCTCATGCTCTCTCTCTCTAAAGTAAGTTTTTGTTTTTTTTTTTTAAGATTTCATTTTTAAGTAATCTCTACACCCAAGGTAAGGCTGGAACCCATAACCCTGAGGTCAAAAGTCGCGTGCTCCACTGATTGAACCAGCTACGTTCCCTTGTAGTCTTTTTAGGATAGTATCAATTGTGTCCCCTAACTGTATCTTTTTGGATGTCCAGCTTATTTATTTGGTGAGAACACATTAAATGACAATTTTGTCAGTCTACTGTGACTGAAGTAGCTTAAACAACAGAAATTCATTTTCTCACTGTTCTGGAAGCTGGAAGTTGAAGACGAAGGTGTCAACAAGTTTGGTTTCTCCTGAGTCCTCTCTCCTTGGCTTGTGGATGGCCATCTTCTCGTGCTCTCACAGGGCCTTTTCTTCCCTATGAGCATACTCCCGGTGTCTATTTTTAGAAGAAATCAGTCCTAATGAAGTAGTGCCCCACCCATATGATTTCATTTAACTTTAATTGCCTCTATGAATGCTCATTCTGGCTTAGGATTTCAACATATTGATATTACACTCATAAATGTTTTAGTGGTAATGAAAGGTAAATGACTGACCAAAGACATGTAATAAAGAGGAAAAAGAGCAACTTTTTGAAAGTATCATCCAGGTGCCAATGGTTCACAATAATTACTAAAATTGACTGATAAAAACTAATTTCCAAAAGCTTCCCACTAAATACTGTAAATGCTCTTATAAGATTTAAAACAAACAAAAACCTTTCCATTTAAATAAATATTAAAAGGTGGTAAAATAGGGGCACCTGGGTGGCACAGCGGTTAAGCGTCTGCCTTCGGCTCAGGATATGATCCCGGCGTTCTGGGATCGAGCCCCACATCGAGCCCCACATCGGGCTCCTCTGCTAGGAGCCTGCTTCTTCCTCTCCCACTCCCCCTGCTTGTGTTCCCTCTCTCGCTGGCTGTCTCTCTCTGTCTAATAAATAAATAAATCTTAAAAAAAAAAAAGGTGGTAAAATGGAAAGTTTAATAAAGTAAATTTATTAGAATACTTAAATTTTTATCATTAACAATACTATTTAAGGGGCACTTGGATGGCTCAATCAGTTAAGTGTCTGCCATCAGTTCAGGTCATGATCCCAGGGTTCTGGGATGAAGCCCCACATTGGGCTCCCTGCTCAGCGGAGAGCCTGCTTCCCTCCCTCTTCCTCTGCCTGCCGCTCCCCCTGCTTGTGCTCTGTGAATAAATAAATACAATCTGTAAAAAAACAATACTACTTATTCCACCTGATCAATCCCTCACAAACCCATCATCTCCCTTCCCAAATTTCTGATCATTCTGACAGTTCAGGTGTCCTCTGATACCTGGTAGAAAAAGCCTTGCCCACTTTCTGTGCTTTTCTCACCACTGTCCTCTTCATACACTGTACTATAAATGCATCGATCAAGCCCCGCATCAGGCTACCCGCTCAGTGGGGAGCCTGTTTCTCCCTCTCCCTCTGCTTCTCCCCCTGCTTGTGTTTGATCTCTCTCAAATAAATAAGATCTTTTAAAAAAAGAAAGAAAATAAAGGACACCTTTATGTCCAACATCACTCAGAAAATATTTCCTTCCAAAGCTGCCATGGTTTTAAGGAACTCCTTAGAGACAAGCCCTAAGGAGTTGGCAAAGACAGATTGTTTAACCAAATCTCTCTCTTTTTAAAGATTTTATTTATTCATTTGTCAGAAAGACAGAGAGAGCACAAGCCGGGCAGGCAACTGGCAGAGGGAGCAGACTCCCCATTGAGCAGGGAGCCTGATCCAGGACTCAATCCTAGGACCCTGTGATCATGACCTGATCCGAAGGCAGACGCTTAAGCAACCGAGTCACCCAGAAGTCCTTTTTTTTTTTTTTTTTTTAAAGATTTTATTTCCTCATCTGAGAGAGAGCATGAGCAGGTAGGAGGGGCAGAGGGAGAAGGAGAAACAGGCTTCCCCTGGGAGAGGGAGCCCGCCTCTGGGCTCTATCCCAGGATCCCAGGATCATGACCTGAGCTGAAGGCAGATGCCCAACCAAATGAACCACCCAGGCGCCCCTACGTTGGCCACTTTGAATCAGTTACACTTCACTCTTCCACCCAGTACATTTCCTGCTTCTACCACTTCTCAGTCACACCCTTACAACCTTTTTTTTTTTAAACTCAACTTCTTAAGAATTTTTTTTCTTTTTCTGTTATCTCAATTCCCATGTAATTCTCATTCTATTTGCACCTTTATCTTCACAGATCCAATGTTATGAGCAAACTTCTAAACAGAACAATCACATTTAAGATTTTGGTTAAAAGTCCTCTCACCAGGTCTTGACACCGTTAATAATTTCTGTATTTTTAACTTACTTTTGCTGGTTCTTCATTTTCTCCCAATCAATAGTAATGGAATTCCTGAGGGCTCAACTTTTAGTCACCTCTGTCTTCACTATCTACACACATTTTATTGGCGATCTCATCCGTCATGGCATAAACACCACTATAAGCCAAAAACTTCCAAATTCCTATTTTTGAACATGTACAAAGGGAGCATTTTTTAAAAAAAATATTTTATTTATTTATTTGACAGAGAGAGAGAGACAGCCAGCGAGAGAGGGAACACAGGCAGGGGGAGTGGGAGAGGAAGAAGCAGGCTCCCAGCGGAGGAGCCCGATGTGGGGCTTCATCCCAGGACCCTGGGATCACGCCCTGAGCCAAAGGCAGCCGCTTAATGACTGAGCCACCCAGGCGCCCCCAAAGGGAGCATTTTATCCCTTAATTAAAGTTTTGGGATAACAGGAGGTCATCTCCTCTCTGGGAAGAGATTATTATTTCACATGTAATAATGTGTTTATAGGGACTTGAGATGATCTCAGAAACACTTGTAAAATAATCATATTATTGAGAACTATTAGAAGTGATTACATAATTTATTGAGAGAGAAACTACCAGGCCATAACACATTAAAAATGCCCGGAGGGGCACCTGGGTGGCTCAGTCAGTTAAGCGTCTGCCTTCAGCTCAGGTCATGATCACAGGGTCCTGGGTCGAGCCCCATGTTGGGCTCCCTGCTCAGCTGGGAACCTGCTTCTCCCTCTCCTCCCTACTCGTGCTCTCTGTCGCTATCTCTGTCTCTCTCTCTCAAATGAACAAAATCTTTTTAAAAAAATAAAAAAATAAAATGCCTGGAAAACATTAGATAAAAATGACAGGCAAGACAAAGTAATAATTGAAAGAAGACGGCTAAGACAAAAGATGGGTTTACTGGGGTGTGTTTCTGGTGAACTGAAGTGTTTTACCTAAAAAATATTATTTTAAATTTCTGGTATCTCTGCACCATTGCAGCCTGGATGAAGAAGAAAATAAAGAAGTAGGGAAGACTTGAACATGGACACTTGAAAATGAACATGGACAAAGTAGGTATACTTTTATTCACTACTTCAATAGATACATGTTAAGGGGCGCCTGGGTGGCACAGCGGTTGGGCATCTGCCTTCGGCTCAGGGCGTGATCCCGGTGATCCGGGATCGAGCCCCACATCAGGCTCTTCCACTGTGAGCCTGCTTCTTCCTCTCCCACTCCCCCTGCTTGTGTTCCCTCTCTCACTGGCTGTCTCTATCTCTGTCGAATAAATAAATAAAATCTTTAAAAAAAAAATAGATACATGTTAAGCATGTAATGTTTGTCAAACATTATTCTTGTAAATGAGAAGTATCAGAAGGAAAAGTATCTGGCAAAGAGACTGCCTCTATTAAGCAATGTTATCTTCAGGAAAGATAAACTTCAGGCAAAATAAGTAATAGATAAAATATGCAATATATTTTCAGATGACAGGGGCGCAGACACGAATTCCACAGAGAGATTCTGTCTCTAGACTGTCTTCAGACTAGAACTGAACATCTGTTATTCCCTGGATCTACAGATTGCCAGTTTTCCCCCAATGATCTTGGACTTTCCAGCCTCCACATTTTTGCAAGCCAATTCCTTAAAAATTTCTCTTCCTTTCTCATGTCTCTATTAAGCCAGTATTATTGAGGAAAAAAATGAATATAAATTTCCTCTCTCTCTCTGTCTCTGTCTCTCTCTCTCCGTGTGTCTGGTTATTGGTTCTTTTGCTCTGGAGAACCCTGATGATTAGTCTTTAAAAACTTTCTGTGATCAGTACAAAACTGTATACCCCACGTACTTTCTTATTGGTCCTGGGGAATAGGTTGCACTTTATCTCATCAGTAATTTTATGTCTATAGCAGATTTCTGGGATCAGTACAAAGAAAGTGTTACTGAACCTAAGTTCAGCTGCCAGTCACCTGAAAGATCATTACTCAAGAGACAAGTTTTGATTGGAAAGGAATTTGAGTTTTGTGCAGGAGCCTGGCAACCTGGGAAGGGAAGGCGGCGTCTTGTCCAAAAGCCAATTCTGAGGTTTCTGCCCTGCCCAAGGTTTTTTTTTAAAGGAATTTAGGCTAGTTGTTCAGCAAAAGGAGTGCTGTGGCCTGCAACATTTGTTGGTCACAGGCAGACCTGATGGTGCCAGTTACAAACGTTATCTCAGCGCTCAGGAGTTGGGGGGGGGCAGCTCTTGTTTCACGATGTGCAGAAGTGCTCTGTTCTTTCTGCAAAGAAAGGCAAGTTCTACAGATACACAAAGGGAGGTCAGTAAAATCATTTCTGTGACCTAAAATAAAACATTTTGCTAAAAAAACAAACAAACAAACAAAACCCTGCTAGGCTAATCAGAAAGCCGAGGTGGCTTCAAACAGACTTGTTGGCCTCTGTGGCCTGGGAAATTTCTGGTTCTCCACTCCTCAAGGCTGGTGGTCTGCAAATCTCAAACAAAGTAAATTAGTTCTGTTACAGATCAAGGGCCTCAAGTCAGCAAGTAAGTGTGTCAACTTGAAGAAATTTAACCCTTAAGACCAGATGATGTGCTTCTCATTTAGAATGATAAACACCTCATTTGAGGGGCATCTGGGTGGCTCAGTCGGTTAAGCAGCCGACTCTTGATTTTGGCTCCGGTTATTATCTCGGGGTCTTGAGATCAAGCCCTATGCTGGGCTCTATGCTCAGCAGGGAGTTGGCTTGAGATTCTCTCTCCCTCTCTCTCTGCCCAGGCCCACACCCAGCTCTCTCTCAAATAAATAAATCTTTTTTTAAAAAAATAAACACCTCATTTGCTATAAGAAAGAATGAATGAAACATTGCCAAGCTTAAAGGACAGAAATAATGAAGGTGTATAATGGTGTTAGGGTCTAAGTGTATCTCTGGTACATATAAAATGCTTTGATCGTCCCTGAACATCAGCATCTGCTCCACGTTTGTTAGGATTTCTAAAGTTTGCTCCACTCATTCTGTGAGCAGTGACAACTTAAGTCTCACCTGACCTCCAAAATTTAAACCACGGAGCTGTGAGATGGGGATTCTCCCATCACTCCCACTAAAAATAAGATGTGCCAATTTAGTCCCTAAATGTCCTTCCACAGAAACTGTGTGGTAAAAGACAGGAAACAGGCTTGATTTTTTTTCAAATGACTGCAGTTCTTAATGGGGGTGAGACATGTAACCACAACTGGTCCGGAAATCAAAGATCTTTTGTGATCTCTACGATTTACCCAAATTTTGTGGTTCTGACACCCATTTTTTAAAAAGATTTTATTTATTTGAGAGAGAGCAGAGTGAGAGAGAGCACGTGAGCATGAGTGGGGGGAGGGGCAAAGGGAGAGGCAGACTCCCCATTCAGTAGGGAACCCAACATGGGGATCGATCCCAGGACCTCGATATCATGACCTGAGCCGAAGGCAGCCCCTTAATCCACTGAGCCACACAGGCACACCCTGACTCCTATTTAAATGATATATCTGATGGGGCACCTGGGTGGCTCAGTTGTTAAGCATCTGCCTTCCGCTCAGGGCGTGATCCCAGGGTCCTGGGATGGAGCCCCACATCGGGCTCCCCGCTCTGCTGGGAAGCCTGCTTCTTCCTCTCCCACTCCCCCTGCTTGTGTTCCCTCTTTTGCTGGCTGTCTCTCTCTCTGTCAAATAAAATCTTTAAATAAATAAATAAATACATAAAATATCTGATTATTTAAATTCATTTTGTAATTCCTCTTTATTATAATTCCCCTAGAATTTTTTATTATTTGTATGTATTAATTTCATACACACTTTTTGTTTATCAAGGTTTTCCTTATTATTTTTTCAATATGTATAAAATATTTTTGTTTAGAAAATTTTCAGATTTATGTGCATATACATACAATAAATGGTATTTCCTCTTTCTCCTATTCCACTCCCCAACCTCTATAATGCAAGAGTTAAGTTCTGTAATCAATTGTTGGGCATGCCTCCAGAAATATTTTTTATTTGTTAGCATACATTTGCAGTAACTAATTTGTAATATACCAAACGTCTGATGGTCCCTAAATCTAATTTCAATTAATAATTTATTGTTACTTAATAATTTATTGACTATTAATCTAAACAAGTAAAATATTATTATGGATTTGAAGTGATGCTATGATGAATCCTAATTTGAATTCTCTGATGGGACACCTGGGTGGCTCAGTCATTAAGCGTCTGCCTTTGGCTCAGGTCATGATCCCAGGGTCCTGGGATGGAGCCCTGCATCGGGCTCCCTGCTCAGCGGGAAGCCTGCTTCTCCCTCTCCCACTCCCCCTGCTTGTGTTCCCTCTCTCACTCTCTCTCTCTGTCAAATAATAAAATCTTGAATTCTCTGAGAGCATCTAAATTTTAGGTGGCCAAATTTTAGGCAGTTTAGGTGCTGCTGTTAACTTAAATGTGGCTAATAAAACTATGTTGTTGTTGTGTTTTTTAACATAACCATGAACAGATACCTCACCAAAGACGATACATGGATGGCAAACAAACATATCAAAAGATGGTCGACATCATTTGTTACTAGGAATTTCTAAATAAAACAATGAGATATCACTACATACCTATTAGAAATGGCCAAAATCCAAAACACTGATGGATATGGAGCAAGAGAAACTCTCATTCATTGCTGGTAGGAATGCAAAATGGTACAGCCACTTTGGATGACAGTTTGGTTTCTTACAAAACGAATCATATTCTTATCATAAAATCTGGCATTGTGCCCCCTGGGTATTTACTTAAAGCAGTGGAAAACGTATGTCCACATAAAAACCTGACGATAGATATTTATTTATGAATAAACTATGATCCATCTATCCAATGGGATATTATTCAACACTGCAAAGAAGTTATCAAATCCTGAAAAGGCAGGAAGGAAACCTGAATGCATATCACTAAGTAAAAGAAGCCAATCTGAAGAGAGTACGTACTGTATGACTGCAAGTCTATGACATTCTGGAAAATGTCGAACTATAGAGACATTAAAAGGATCGGTGTTTGCTAGGGGCTAGGGGCAGACCACTGAATAGGCAGAGCACAGATTTGGGGGGCAGTGAAACTAGGTATGATACTGTAATGGTGGATACATGTCATCATACACTTGTCAAAACCCCAATGTTAACTGTGGACTTTGGGTGAAAATGATGTGTCAGTGCAGATTCACTGATTGTAACAAAATATTCCACTCTGATGTAGGATGTTGAGAGTAGGGAGGTCTGTGTTTATGGGGGGGGGGAGGGGTATACGGGAAACCTCTGTGGCTTCCAGGCAATTTTGCTGTGAACCTAAAACTGCCCTAAAAAAACAAGATCTAATTTAAAAAATAATAATCTGGATTTGATTGCCTGCTTAACAAAGAAAAAAATTGATCATAAATACAAAATAATGGCCAACTTAGTAGGGTCTTCTCTTCTTCAGCATGCAAGCTCTACTCATCACATGGCTGACTCTACTCCTTTCACTGCCGTCTCCTCCCAATGTGGAAGCCATGTAAATTGTTGATCCTTGCTTAGGAAAAATGATGAGAAACAGAGTAATAGAAAAAGATGTCACTGTAATACTCTCTCAAAATTGAAGGTTAAACAATGCAACATAAAGAATGGTGCCCTAGAAAATAAAATGAATCGTTTTAGTAAAAAGGGGGAAAACATTTATCTGAATTTGTTAATTATTGAAATTATGACATTTTTAGAACTTCAAATTTTCAGACATCTACAAAAGAGAAAGGGTTAATAAATGAATCATGTGGACCCACAACATAGTTTCACAGGACCCACCCACTGCCAAACTCATTTCATGTATAAACCCACCCAAGTTTCCTCCAAAGCCAATTCATGTTAAGGATAATTTAAGAAGCCATATAATTGTGCCTCTAAACACTTCGGTGAATGTTCATAAAAGAATATTTTCTATAAAAGAATATTTTATTTAACATACAATATCTTTATCACATGTAAGTTATAGTTGCTTAAAATGATCAAATACCAAGACAGTATTCAAATTCTGATATGTTGATTAAATATTCAGAGTTGTTTGTTGGGATCAGCATTCAAATATTTTTCTGACCACTGTATCATATTTATATATTCTCTAGACTTTATTATACTCTACAGATATCCTGTTCCTTTTATCTTAACATATTACATTTTGTGAAAAGACTCCTATATCTTATAGAATTTCATATATATTAATTTGGCTTACTGCTTCCTCATAATGTATTTTAATATAATCCTCAATGCTCCATTGTTCCTTTAAACTGTCACTTAATCAATGGGTGGGATCAAAATTAGATTTGGTATTTGGGTAGAATTATTCACAGGCAGCCATTGCTACTTTTTTCTGTATGACATTCCAAACAAACATAGTACCTCCTTTTGTCTATTTTTGTCAAGTTACCATCAATATATTCAGTACGTTCTTGTAGTATCCCCCCAATCAACCCATAATGACACTGAAGAGAAACAAAAATAAACTTTCCTTCCCTTCTTAGAAAAATAAAGCTACCTGCACAAAATATTGTGACACCTTCTTCCTCTTCCTCTTTTTCACCTAGCGCTATGTTCTTGATTTGCAGCAGTTGAGAGAACCTCCTCGTCATCTCCACACTGTCTAATGCTCCATCCTGGTATGCATCATGATTTATTCAATCAACCTTCCACTGACAAATATCAGATAGGTTTCGATCTTTTTGTTATTATAAAAAAGCACTCCAAAAAATAAATTTGTGTGTATGAAAGACCTGATGTTAATGTTTATACTAAATTGAGTTGAAAAAGTGGGTTATGTGAAAAATCACATCTGAGTATAATGAGAATAAGCCAATTTTATTTTATTTATTAATCAATAGGTTTTTTTAAGTAAGCTTTACACCCAACATGGGGCTCAAATTCATGACCCTGAGATCAAGAGTCCCATGTTCCACCGACTGAGCCAGCCAGGCACCTCAAGCCAATTTTATTTCAAAGTTTGCATATTTCTCCGATTCAAGAAAAATCAACCCCCCCCAAGTCCTCTAAATTGATAAAACTGTTCTAACTTAAATTCGGTTATTTTCTTTCTCAACCATACTAGATCTGGGATCCTTGGAAATGCTTTACTCATTTATCTTTATAATTTTACTTTGTTCACTGCATAGAAGGTGCTATTGACAGACTCAACCAACTTATCTAAAGCTTCTCTCTAATGAGATTTGTCAGCCAATGGCAGCTTTTGAATGGAATTTATTTTCTGGAATGATGTTGGATATTAACCTGTCTTTATTTTCACAGAAAGGGCGGAAGGTTTTTCTTAGCACTACCTGCTTTCTGAGTAGCTTTCAGAACCTTAAGCTTTGCCACAATGCTTCGCAGTGGATGAAACTTAGACTGATGTTCCCAAAGTGTCACTGCTTCTGTTTCCCCTCCTGCACCCTGCATCTCCCTTACATAAATGTACTGCTATGAAAGCAAATGGCTCCAAAAGAAACAAGTAAAAAAACTACTGAAAAAATATATAGTGCCGTTCATTGGATATTCCAGAAATATTATCTCACTGCACACATGCATGTTGTCCTCCACTGACGTTATGTGCTCTGGCCTCATCTACCAAGTGGCGCCCCGTCACTCCCACACAAGCAGCAAATCCAACACATTCATAGCCATGGCCTTTCCCTCAGACCCTTCTGTGAAACCAAAGCCCCAAGCTCCATTCTTGATGGGACAAAAGCCAATCTCATCCTGATGAATACGTTGGTCTCCTTTTACTTTCTTCCATTTTATCTTTTTGAATAGCCCTGATTATGAACCTACGACATGGTCTGATGAACACCTCTACACTGGTCTCTTCAGACTCCCTGACATTCATCCCTTCATGCTATTTGACAGTGACATGTGGGTCTCTCAATTCTGCTCTACCTGCTGGGCAAGAAAAACAAATGTTCCAAGTACAGTCTCTAGGGTTTTAGTTCCCTCAAGAACATCACACTGTTTATTTCATCAACCTTATATATTTGTAGGCTCACATTTCCTATCATTAGTCTTCCAGGATATTTTGATTCAAAATTCAGTAAGAGTGATAGTAAGTCTGCTTCTCTTGCTTATAGTGTGGACAACTATAAGCTACATCTTGAAAGGTCACACTGCCCTGCCATGATGATGACAGATGAAACCACTAACAGTCTACTTCTGAGGAACCACAATCCCTTCCCCAACACATCTACCCTACCATCTATCTCCCAAGCCTCCCAATTTAGACGAGAAATCAGGCCCTGGTACCATCAGTGTTGTTGTCTCCTCATGGTCCCATTGATCACTGCGTTCAACCACCAGCAAGAGACAGGTGGACAAATACATATCTAAGCTGGGGCCTGGCATACAGGAATCCATGACCTCCTGACAAGCAATCCCCCTGGTATGGTCATTGCCTTGTAATTATCAGTGCAGGGCCCTGGGACCATCTGACAATGCTCCCTCTCCAAGGACTCATTCTTGAGACTGCACATCCCTCAGTCTCCATATCCCACAGCTGTATGACCATGACTGCCACCACATCACTGTCCCGCTTCATAAGCACCTGCCTGACCTACCCAGATGTTACTGCTTCCACTTAATCCGACTCTTAGATTATGGTGATGGCCAAACACATGACACCTGAGACTGGACAGAGGAGCCTGACGGCAGTTTATTTATCACAGAAATTCACACCTCTGATTATAGGATACCACTCAGCATAAAGGCCCATATGGGAGCTGCATTCTGAAAAAGAGTGAACAAACAGAGGCCATGAGATGCTATGCTTGCAGAATGAAAGGTTGGGAGCACTCTGAATCCCACAGGAGGATGTGACTGGCTTGTTTGTATAAGCCTGTGGGCTGGTAGGGGACTGAAGCCTGCTACAAAGAGATGAGCAGGAATTGCACCATGTTCCCTTTATGAAAAGGGTTGTTGGGCTAGGAGCTATCATCCCATGAAGCAGTGTGGGGAGGAGAACTTGCACTCAGGCCATTTGAGCAGTTGGTCTCACCAAATGTCAAGAAAGCACATCATGTAGGGTTTAGGCCTTATGCCACACTTTGGCAGATAGCATCCACAGTATTCTTTTTTTTTTTTTTTTAAAGATTTTATTTATTTATGTGACAGAGAGACAGCCAGCGAGAGAGGGAACACAGCAGGCGAGTGAGAGAGGAAGAAGCAGGCTCCTAGCGGAGGAGCCCGATGTGGGACTCGATCCCGGAACGCCGGGATCACGCCCTGAGCCGAAGGCAGACGCTTTAACGACTGCGCTACCCAGGCGCCCCTCATCCACAGTATTCTTGGCAAATTCAAACAGGATCCCATAAGACCACTGACTTCCCCTGGGTCCCGAGAGCAGTGTTACTCCAAATCATTTTATGAAGGCCTCACCCTGTGGCTCTGATCCTTGCCTCAGACTTAGACACACAGAACCATGTGCGGATCTCAGATATTCATAGTTCCATTCTATTTCCTTGATGCACTTGCTGTCACCTTAGCAAATAAAAAATTTCTCTCTCCCCCTGTCATTCCAAGACCACCCCCATTAATTGCCCATCCCAGGCCTAGTGATTCTCACAGGTGACCCTATTTTCCCCTGACCAGGCTGAATGAAACACTTCACACCCCACCAAAGTCCTCACAAAATCTTATTAAGTCTAAAAAGTGGCTAGAAAGTATCAGCTCTGGCCCGAGTGTCATCTTTCGTCCATTACCCCTTGTCTCTGCATCCATCGGAAGGCCACTCTTCCCCTGGAAGCTGTAGACACCTACCAGACTATCCTGTCTGATATACCAAATCTTCATGTCCACTTACCTACATTTGTGAAGACTAATACCATTGCCAGGTATCCAAGCAAGAGTCCTGGGTCCCCACTTTCCACAACTGGCCCCCAAAGAGTTTTGCCTCAAGTTTGCCTCAATGTGACCCACTGCTTACTCATCTCAGTCCACAATGTGGTTACCACATTTTGGATGTCTCTAACCTGAATCCCTCCCCAGATTTCCTGACCTGTATGTTAGTTGTTCATTTGATGCCTCCAGTCAGTGACTTGTGAAACACCTCAGACTCTTAAAATGGTCAGAACTAAGCTCCTAATATCCTCAGTGAATACCAACTTGCTCATCCGAATTTCCCACCAGCTAGATCCCAAGACCTGACCTTTACTTCTCACCTGCCTGTATCCACCAGCCTTTGTCCCACATTTTTCCTTAGGTGCCTCTTTCTAGCTTATCTCCTAACTCAGGCAAAAGACCCAAGAGGCATAGAATCCCAGGAGAGAAACCAACACCACCCCTCAAGCAAAAACTGCCTGGTCAAAGAGCTCTGGCCTCTGGTGGCCAAAATCAGACCAGTTGGAGCTTAACCCCGGACTCATGTGTGTGCAGATGGGCCAGGAAGTGACCAACAGTAACCTTGACCTCATTACAATGCTATAAATCACTCCCCGAGGTGGAGACAACTGCAAATGAAACACCCAATGTATGAAGAAGCATGTTCTGTCAACTGCACCTGCACACCCAACTCCTTGTACTTCCTCACCCCTACGTGCTTAGACAGACATCACTCTTCCTCCACCCCTGGACCTTTAAAACTTTCCCTGGCTATTGTTCGGAGAGCCAGTTTGACACCTTTGTTGTGACTCTGTCTCCCTTCCATTGCAGCTGTTGTCCCCAATAAAGCCTGGTCTGTTTTTAAATTGTAGGTCCAGCCTGTTTCTACCGTTGCCGTGTCCAAGGACCAGAGTCCGGTAACACACTGATACAGCTTCCATTCCTACGGCTACTAAGACCAAAAGCTCTGAGATCATCACTGATTATCTCTTTCATTCCCTCACTGTCCACATCAGAAAGTCTAGTTGCCCCTTTTTAAAAACACACAGCCAGAATATAACCATTTCCTAAGCAACAACCCTGGTCCATTAACCCTCACCTGGACTATGGCAGTAGCCTGCACAATGATTGTCCTTGTGCTCTCTCAAGCCCACAGTCTGTTTTTCACTGTGAAGCCAGATGAAGCCTCTTAAGACCTCGGTAACATCACCTCTTTCCTGTGATCGAAACCTTTTATTACTTCTAGAATAAACACCCAACACCTCAGGCAGTCACCTGACAGGACACCTATCCATTTGCTATTTATTTCTACCTGAAAGAAAGGAGACCTATGGTTTTTGAACATTCCTGACTTCAGTTTTACCTCAAGGCACTTGCACATCCTGGTACCCACTCCTGGGTTAACCTTCCAAAGCTGTTTACAAATGGTTACCAGAAAAGGGAATGCCTGCATATAACCCCTGACATGGCCTTAGAACCCTGGGCTTAGGGGTTCTCCAGGATCACCAGACTCAAGGAGGGAGGAATGGCATGAAGAGCATCAGGACACCACAATCCAGAGAACATGGAGATGAGAGGTTGGGGCCAGTGAGGGACTGGGACACACTCCACTTCCCTGTGTAGGTTCCAAGCACTTCTCCAGCCATGAGAACCTGTGCTGAAGAGGCAGGCGTTTAAGAAATGTGTCCATGGGGGCGCCTGGGTGGCTCAGTCGCTGGGCATCTGCCTTTGGCTCAGGTCATGATCCCGGGGTCCTGGGATCGAGCCCCACATCGGGCTCCCTGCTCAGCGGGAAGCCTGCTTCTCCTTCTCCCACTCCCCCTGCTTGTGTTCCCTCTCTCGCTGGCTTGTCTCTATCTCTGTCGAATAAATAAATTAAAACATCTTAAAAAAAAAAAAAAAGAAATGTCCCTTCAGGAAACTTTTATGCCATGTGTGTGTAAAAAATATTTTATACACACCTATATATATGAACACTGTATATTAATGGGTGCGTAAAAGAAATCGCGATTAAGAAATCTTTTATAATATGTGTGTGTAAGAAATATTTTAGAATATGCATGTATAAGAAATAATGTATACACACCTGTATATATCAACGTCATATATAAATGTGTGTATAAGAAATCTCTGTAAAAAATCTTTTGTAATATGTGTGTATAAGAATTATTTTTCAAAGTGTGTATAAGAAATATTTTATACACACCTATATAAGTCAATACTTCATACTTATTTTGCATAAAACAAATCTCGATTAAGACATCTTTTAAATATGGGTGTATAAGACAGATTTTATACTCACCTATATATATCAATATTTCACCTATAAATATGTGTATAAGAAATCTCGATTTAGGGGCGCCTGGGTGGCACAGCGGTTAAGCGTCTGCCTTCGGCTCAGGGCGTGATCCTGGCGTTACGGGATCGAGCCCCACATCAGGCTCCTCTGCTGGAAGCCTGCTTCTTCATCTCCCACTCCCCCTGCTTGTGTTCCCTCTTTCGCTGGCTGTCTCTCTCTCTGTCAAATAAATAAATAAAAAATCTTTAAAAAAAAAAAAAAAGAAATCTCGATTTACAACGGGGTGCCTAAGAGATTCCTCTGCTATAGAGCAGTACTGGAACTATAACGGGGTGCCTAGGAGGAATCTCTTAGGCACCCCGCTATGGAGCGGTACCTGAACTATAGCTAGAAAGTGCAACATAGCCACACGTTTCCTACATAAATGATATTTGTGGGGGATCCTCCCTCTATGGAGGTTTAGATGTATGAGATTCAAATCAGGCAGATGGCTCCTCACAGAGGCTTTGATCCATTTTGTTACACCAAACAAGGAGATTGCACGTTCCCTCCACAACTAAGGTCTTTCTCCAGTATGAACTCTGCATTGATAATTGAAGGTGGAACTATCGCTAAAAGATTTCCTATATTTACTACACTCGAAGGCTTTTCTTCAGTGTAGACACCTGGTTCTGAGCAAGTGTGCCTGTGTAGCTGAAGGCTTTCTTGCATTCTCCCCAGTTGTGATGACTTTTTCTGCCAACCCACATTTGATGGTTTTGTTCGGCCTCTCCTTCTTGTAGAAATAGCTCGGGGTGGCCAGTAAGTCCTTTCTAACCTCCTCACAGGTAAAGGGCTTCCTTAACACCTGGAACTTGCAGCTCTTCTCACATGAGGCCCTTTCCGTGTTGCTTCTGAGGTTTTTCACCAGTATGCTGATCCTGGTGACACTGAGGGTATGCACTGAAATAAAACTGTTTGGTACATGCTGCCTTCTTGTATACAGTTTCTATCCACGATGTTTTCCATGGTGCTCAGCCAACTGTAAAGTGTGCTTCAAGATATGGATACACATATCACAAGGGGGGGTTTTCTAGATGAAGGGACCTGACTTGGGAGTCCTGATCTGTGCTGCTCCTAGAGAAACACTGTTCAGAAGGTACCTCTTTGCTCTCTGCTACACACCAATAACCCGAAAGCAAAGAAGTGACAGTGCAGTATGTGTTGATTTTACTGGAGGAATATGTCTACACTGATTCACTGAATTACAACCAATTGAATTACTCAATTGAAATGCAACCAGAAATAAGCCCTGGGGATGCTTTTCAAGAAATGGAGTGGGGTTCTGGTTGCAGAAGTGGCTACTGTGCATTACTGGACCCATAAGGTCACGTACTGGGAGCGGCCTCACCAGGAGGACACAAGGACAGGGTGTGTGGCACAGGGAAGCAAGGCAGATGTACAATTTCTTCTTCCACCAAAGGCTTTCAGCAGGAACTTGTCTGCTGGTGGCATTTACAGCTATGCAGAGGTGTGTGAAAGCCCAGGACAATCCAACTGCAACAAACAAGTGGGAGTTCACGGCCAGTATCAGGATACGTGTACACCTCAGGACACAACATGTGCAGGCCAATGTTGCAGAGCACTTCAGAAGGAGTGGTGAGAGGGATGGGTAGGATGCAGAATACAGAAGGGGGAGATTTTCCCTAGGCTTCAACAAGTCAGCAAAATACCAACAATGGAAAGATAGAGGATGCCTGGGTGGCTCAGTCGGTTAAGCTCTGCCTTAGGCTCAGGTCATGATCCATCAAGTTCCATATTGGGCTCCTTGCTCAGCAGGAAGACTGCTTCTCTCCCTCTGCCTGCTGCTTCCCCTGCTTCTACTCTCTCTCTGACAAATAAATACATAAAATCTTGGAAGGAAGGAAGGAAGGAAGGAAGGAAGGGAGGGAGGGAGGGAGGGAGGGAGGGAGGGAGGGAGGGACGGACTGGGGTGCGGCCACTGGCAATGGCACCAAAACCCTGGTTGAACAAGACAGGGTGCTGGTGTGATCTGAAGTGACAACACACTCCCCCCAGCTGCCATCTACCAGGTCCAGGCCCCCTCTGAGCCCAACCTGCTGTGGCTTGGGTCATGTCCAACCTGTGATGCGGAAAGAACTCTTCCAGGTCCTAGTTGAGCAACTATGGGGGAAAAAATGCCAGATGAGTGGCTAGTACTGGGCCAGGGCAGGTCAGCACACAACAGACCACAGAAAAGAGATCTAAACACTATAAAGAGAAGTGAGTGGGAGGCTTGAAAAACAGCTCATGGTCCAGATAGCAGCAGCCATGAGAATACAAGTAATTCCTGGCACAAGCCAGCACAAGGAGATGTCAGCTGAAGTAAGGAAGCAAAACCTAAGGTACAGACGTGCCATGGACATAAATACAGTCACCAGCCAGGGAGAACGCAAGCAAGGCAGGATCCTTCAGCTCACTGTAGGAGTACTGATGCTGAATCTTTCCCTGTGAGGCTTCTGGGCAGCAGATGTTGGGGCTGTAGGGGAGGGAAGAGGTCAGTGCAAACAATCCAGTCCTATCAACCACAGGGCCTGCCCAGGGAACTGGGGATGGAAGCAGTGTCCGTAGTCCTGATGTGAGAAGGAAGAGCACCCTCTGGGGAAAGCAGGGTTGGAGAGGGGGGATGTGAAGCCTAGATCAGGGCACCGGGGAGGGTATGAGTGCCTTGCCCAGTGAGGATATGAGGATAAAGTGCAAAGTTCTTCCGATTCACATTGTGGTACAGGCATCTCTGAACCTCATCCAGGAACCCCCACTCCTCCCACAAATATATAAGCATGTCCTCAAATGTCATAGCACCTGTCATGATAGGGACAGATGAAATCAGGAGTAGCCTCTCTGAGGTCCCACAATACAAACTCATCTTCCTCCAGAGATCCACATCTCTGAGGAGATAGCAGTCCCTGGTCCCACTGATGCCCATGCCCTCCTAGTGGTCACATTAATACTCTGCTCAGACCTCACCACCAACAGGCAGGTAGGCAGATGCCATCTAAAGAGTGGGGCTGGCCTTCAGGGCCCAAACCCTCCTGCCAGGCAATAACCCTGGGGTCCCCAAGATCATGACTCTCAGATACAACCAAACCTGGCTTCACAGTTTCATCTTCAGTTCCCAATAGCAAGGCCCTGGAGACATCAGGTCACGCTTTCTTTCTACATGCACATCATTCTGTGGACCATACTTTCTCACACCTCCAGACACCAAAGTCACATTTTAACGTCACCACCACCTCCCCCTGTCCCACTCCACAGGCATCTCCCTGGACTCACCCAGGTGCTTGGCACATGGCATCCAAAGAGTGCTTGACAAATTCAAACACCATCCAGCACAACACCAGACCTCTGATGGATCCCACGGCCCAGGAAAGCCCTGAATGCTGCTTTGAAGGCCTCTCAGCCTACCTCTGACCTTTCTGCAGTATTAACCACTTAGAACTCCATGTGAGTTTGAGACACCCATGCCCTCTTCCACTTCTGTGCTGCACTTGCTCTCCCCTCAGCAGCCATTATCCATTATTCTCTAAGAAATTTTCATTAAAATCCCAGCACCACTGGTCCCTCTGCCAGGTATAGTGACTCTCACAGATGACCACCTTTGCTCCAGATCTTATCCACCAGCAAGACTGAAAAACCCCAGACCCCACCAAAGCTCACTACAAAATTATGCTGATTCTGTACAGTTGTGAGTAAGCAGGAACCTGGCAGTGTCCTCTTGTCTCAATTACTCCCATGCCTCCACAACTGTCTCATGATGACGCATCCCATGGAAGCCTTGGTCACCTGCCAGACAATCCTCCCTTCATCTTTCTGTGCCCACCACCCTCAACCATGTGCCTGAGCAACAGACTCAGTCCTCTTTACCATCTTCCTAACCTATTAAGAGCATCACCATAACATGAATTCCCCCTCCTCCATGTTAATCCAAAGCTCTATCCTGGTCCACACCATAGCCACCACTTTTGAATGTCTGCTTCTTGAACTGCTCCCCAGGTTTCCAGTCCTGTGTATCCAGCTGCCTACTTAATGACTTCACTCACCATTCTCTGAAACATCATAGATTCTTAACAGGGCCAAACAAAACTCCTGATAGTCCCAATGAAAATTAACCATCTACCAACTTCACCATTCTAGTTCATGGAGCTTCCTTTGCTTCGGCTGCTAGGACCAAAACGACTGGGGCTCTTTTTGACTCCTCCTTTCTCTCCCTCACCTACGATATCCAAAAGTCTACTTGGCCCTTCTTTAAAAATGGACCCAGAATCCAATCCCTCCTATCACTTCTACAGCCACCATCTGGTTCAACAACCAGTTCACCTGGACTATTGCAGTAGCCTGCTTCTGGGGCTCTGCTTCCTCTCTTAACCCCATACATAATTCTGCTCTCCACTGTGCAGGCTGTCACTCAGACCCTGTTACTCTATCACAGCTAGAACCTACAACACATTTGAGGAAAAGAAAAGTGATTCTGAGAGTTTCAAAAACCAATCCTTCAGGGGCGCCTGGGTGGCTCAGATGGTTAAGTGACTTCCTTCAGCTCAGGCCGTGATCCCAAGGTCCTGGGATCAAGCCCAGCGTTGAGCCCTGCATAGGATTCCCTGCTCATCCAGGAGTCTGCTTCTCCCCCTCCCTCGGCCCCCCCCATCTCAAATAAATAAATAAATAAAAACTAAAAAAAAAAAGCGCAAAGAAAAACCAATCCTTCAAGTGGAGCTTTCTTTACACTTAGACAAACTGGAGTTTTGTGGGTATTTTTTTTTTTTAAGATTTTATTTATTTATTTATTTAAGTAATCTTTACACTCTGCCTTCAGCCCAGATCATGATCCCAAGATCCTGGGATGGAGCCCGGCATCTGGCTCTCTGCTCAGCAGGGAGCCTGCTTCTCCCTCTCCCTTGGCTGCTCCCCCTGCTTGTAAAAAAAAAAAAAGCAAGGTTCTCTCCTTGATAATTCAAATGAAAAGAAAAATTCTAACTTTTAGAAATGAAGATGTTTGAACTGTTCTCTTTTCAGTGCCCCCCTTAGACCTCAACATCCTTGAATATGTTCAAGATTCTGTCTCTGAGTGATCAGAGACCAGCCCTGGGGCCAGGTAAAAGAATCCTGGGGGATTACTTTCCTTCCTCCCCACCCTGGCAGGCAGAGCTTATCCTCAAGACACAAACTACTGGACAAGTCAACCAGCACTTCAGGCATCATGGTCACCTGGAGGCGAAAGTGGACAGCTGCCTTTTGGCCCCTGACCCAGAGCCTGTCTTTGGAGGGATGTGCCCATGTTCATTCAGGGAAGTCAGATGCAGTCTTTACGTGGAAGACGGGGTGTGTGTGTGTGTGTGTGTGTGTGTGTGTGTGTGTGTGAAAGAAATCCTGCTTGGGTGTCAGGCGACCTGCATTCTGGCCTCAGGTCTTACATAACTTGTATGACATTGGGGAAGTCCCTTCCCCATTCTCTCACAGAAAGATATACCTCGGGGCGCCTGAGTGGCTCAGTCGTTAAGTGTTAATCTTCTGCCTTCGGCCCAGGGCATGATCCCAGGGTACTGGAATGAGCCCCTCATCGGGCTCCCTGCTCCGCTGGGAAACCTGCTTCTTCCTCTCCCACTCTCCCTGCTTGTGTTCCCTCTCTCACTGGCTGTCTGTCAAATAAATAAAATCAAAAAAAAAAAAAAAAAGAAAGAAGAAAGAAAGAAAGAAAAAGAAAGAAAGAAAGAAAGAAAGAAAGAAAGAAAGAAAGAAAGAAAGAAAGAAAGAAAGAAAAGACAGACCTCTCTGGGTCCCCTTTTGTACAAGAAGGCTAGGCTGTTGATCCTAGTGACCATTTAAACAAGCTAGTTCTCACTTCATTGAAGCACAATTTAAAAACAATAAAGTGTACCCATTTTAAATACACAATTCATGGACTTTTGACAAATGTTTGCACTTGCGTAGCCATGACTGTATATTTGGTGTCAAATCCAAAAAAATCATTACCAGGACCAATGGCAAGGAGATCACCCACATGTTTTCTTCTAGGAGATTTATGGTTTCAGGTCATACATTCAAATCTTTCATCCATTTTGAGCTGATTTTCATTTATGGTATAAAGCTGGGGTCCAGATTCATTCTTTTTTTTTTTTTTTTTAAGATTTTTTATTTATTTATTTGACAGAGAGAGACAGCCAGCGAGAGAGGGAACACAAGCAGGGGGAGTGGGAGAGGAAGAAGCAGGCTCCCAGCGGAGGAGCCCGATGCGGGACTCGATCCCAGAACGCCGGGATCACGCCCTGAGCCGAAGGCAGACGCCCAACGACTGCGCTACCCAGGCGCCCCAGATTCATTCTTTTGCATGTAACTGCCCAGTTTGGCCAACATAATTTATTGAAGAGACTATCCTTTCTGAATTGTACATTCTTGGCTCCTTTGTCTAACTAAATAGACAAACCCATATATGCACAAGTTTATTTCTGGGCTCTCTATTCTATTCCACTGATCTTTGTGTATTTCTAAGCCAGTGATGAAATTTAAAAGATTGTTTAATTCCAAACCTTCATATTTTTGGAGTATGATCTCATATTTATAAAATTATACACACCTTGTAAATATTTATCGGGTTAATTTCATGCAATATTCTGTGATGGGGCTGTATCCTTCCAATACCTCCCATTCACAGAACTTTCACAATCAGATAAAGGGTGTGTTTCATTAAACACAATGACCTGAATGTTTTCCAACTAGCTAAACAGGTGACCAACTGACTTTTGTACTCTATAATTCTAAGGTCATTTCTGACCTAGTCATACCTGCATAATTTTATGATGAAATATCAATATAAAGTTATACTTTTGCCTGATGACAGTTAATGGGTACTGCTAAGCAATGAAGTCACAGTAAATAAAGCAGTTTACTTACCAACACTGACCCTACTATGTCACACACAGGGAGAAACTTTATAAAGAAGTGAGCCCTCATTGACTTGCTCTATGTCTTTTTCAATTACTTCATTTTTTTTAAAGATTTTATTTATTTATTTGACATACAGAGAGATAGAGTACAAGCAGGGGGAGCAGCAGGCAGAGAGAGCAGCAGGCTCCCCACTGAGCAGGGAGCCCGATGTGGGACTCGATCCCAGGACCCTGAGATCCCGAGCTGAGCCAAAGGCAGACGCTTAACCGACTGAGCCACCCAGGCGCCCCTCAATTACTTCATTTCTTTGCATGTCTGTTCTTCTAGTCCTTTTCTATTGTTCCTGTAACAAATTACTATAAACTTAGAGCCGTAAAAATTATTGCACAGCTTTTGTAGACAATACATAGTTGGATCTTGGTTTGGGACCCACTCTGAAAATCTTTTACTAGTTTTTTGCCATTCAAGGTGATTATTGAGGGGCGCCTGGGTGGCTCAGTTGGTTAAGCGTAGGCCTTTGGCTCAGGTCATGATCCTGGAGTCCCAGGATTGAGCCCCAATCTCTGCTTCTCCCTCTGACCCTCCCACATCTTGTGCTCTCTCACTCTCTCTAATAACTAAAATCTTTTTAAAAAAGTGATTACTGATATAGTCAGATTAATATATACCATATTTGTTACCAATTTCTATTTGTCACCTTTTTTGTTGTTCCACTTTGTCTTCCACTCTTTTCCTGCTTTTTGTGGTTTTAACTGAGCATTTTATATGATTCTGTTTCTTTGTTTCTTAGCATATCAATTATGCTTTTTTTTTTACTTTTTTAATTAGTTGTCCTAGAGTTTTCAATAAACACTGACAACTAATCCAAATATACTTTTCAAACACTATACCACTTCACGGATAATGTGAGTACCTTGTAATAACAAAATAATCTCAATTTCCCCCTCCGGTCCCTTGTACCATTGATGTCATACATCCCACGAATACAAAAGCATGATAAGAGCACACACACACTAAGATAATCATAAATAACAGAATATATTGTTGGTGTTACTACTGCAAAAAAATTGTTCTGTTACATTAAGAATTAAAAAAAGTAACACTCTTGGGGCACCTCTTTGGCTCAGTTAGGAGAGCATGCAACTTTTAAACTCAGGGTCATGAGTTCAAGCCTCATGTTCAGTGTGGAGCCTACTTAAAATTAAAAATAGTAATAACAATAGGGGCACCTGGCTGGCTCAGTTAGTTAAGCATCTGACTCTTGATGTCACCTCAGGTCATGATCTCAGGGTCCTGAAATCGAGCCCCGGATCAAGCTCAGAACTAAGCAGGGGAGTCTGCTTGAGAATCTCTCTCCCTCTGCCTCCCTCACCCCACTCTAATAAATCAAACTTTTAAAATAATAATAAAAGAAAAATACTTTTTATTTGACCTTTACTTATTCCTCCTGCAATGATCTTCCTTTATGTAGATCCAAATTTCTGACCTGTATCATTCTCCTTATCTCTAAACAAGTTCTTTTAACAATTCTTGCATGGAAGAGCTCATTGTCACCCCCTTTCCACAAATCCATATGATGAAATCCTAACCCCAAAATGTGATATTATTAAGAGATGGGGCTTTGGGAGGTGCTTAGGTCATGAGGTTGGACTCCTCATGAATGGGTTTACTGAAAGAGGTTCCACTGGCACGCCTGGGTGGCTCAGTCAGTTAAGCATCTGCCTTTGGCTCAGGTCATGGTCTCGGGGTCCTGGGATCCAGGTCCCACACTGGGCTCCCCGCTCAGCAGGGAGCTGCTTCTCCCTCTCCATCTGCCCCTCCCCCAGTTTGCAAGTGCGCACACCCTCTCAAAAAAAATTTAAGGAAAAAAAAAAAAGGTTCCACCAGGATCCCTGATTTCTTCAATCATGGAAGGACACAGAAAGAAAAGCAAACTATGAACCAGGAGAAGGATCTTGACCAGAGAACTCACCCAGGCTGGCACCTTGATCTTGGACTTCCAGGCTGCAGAACTGTCAGAAATGAATGTTTATCTTTATAATAAATTACCTGGCCTCTAGTATTTTGTTATATCACCCCAAATGGACTAAGATGGCAGGTTTATTGGCAACAAATTCCCTAGTTTTTCTTTTAGAAAGCCTATTTGCCCTGCACTGTTGAAGGATAATTTTGCAATGAACAGAATTCTAGCCTGATCAGTTTTTCTCTCAAAACTTCAAATATTTAACTCCTCTCCCTTTTTGCTTGCATGGTTTCTGAGAGGATGGATGTAAGTCTTAGTTCTTCTGGAGCTAAGGTATTTTTTCCCTCAGGCTTCTTTCAAAACTTTATGATTTCAAGGAAGTTGAAAATAATATGCCTACATTGGGGTATTTTTTGGCATTTATCCTGCTTAGCGTTCTCTAAGCTTTCTGGATCTATGGTTCATTTCGTGTTATTAATTTATCTCTTAACAATATATTTTGAAACATAATTGCTATGGAGATTGAGTCCCTAACTGGCTCAAAGACTGAATACCATTTGTACATGCCATCGTCTCCAGGCCACATGGTCTGTGATGTGTCCCTCAGGGGACATCTGGGGAAAGAGCAGCTGGAGCTCTAGGCAGGGCATTGCCTTAGGGACCCACAGTGGGAAATCTGCCTCCAGAGGAAGAAAGGAAACTCAGCCCATAGGGTCCCGCCTAAATCGCATCCCCAGGCGTGCTCCCTCCAGGTGTCTACTCCAGTCCCCATGAACCACCCCTGCCCTCCCACCTAGCATGGTGGTCTACCGGCATGTTCTACCCTGCTCCCCACATGGCTCAACCCCTTTCTTACTGTCCCAATTGAGATGTGACCACACTCACACTTGGGTCTGCAAAGGAAAAGACCTCACCAAGTTGCTGTACAGAATCCTACCCCCATTCCCTCCTTCTGGGCAAGGCCCTGGCCCCACCTGACAAGTTGGGCACCAAAAGACCAACAACATCCCTAAGAGATTTGGTTTTTCTCTGCAAGACACCACCCAGAACTCAGATCACATACTGTGGATAAATACTGGGTCACATCCATGCCTTAACTTAGAAGGGAATGAGAAGTTCCAGTTGTCCATAATTTCCATCAACAATGACAAACCAGAGAGCTCAGCATCCTTAAGTATGTTAGGATGGTGACTGATGTACATTATTGGGAACTGCCAGGTGGCAGAAGTTAAACTTCTGCTACAGAAACGGTCAGTGACTTCAATCTAGCAAGGACTCTGCACACATCAGAAAGCACAATGCCTCCTAAATTTTCCCCAAATAGCTGGAACTTATGGGAAGTCACTCCACCGTAGACATTCAGGTGAACAAAGTTCAATTCAGGAAGGTGGCTGCCTCACTAGGTTCTCCCCCATTGGAATTACACAAAGTAAGGAAACATCACCTTCTGTGTTATTTTAAAGCCTTTCTGCAATGTCAACTCTCCAATATGGAATGAATAGAGATGACTGGATAAAGGAATGGTGTCATTCACCTTATCCCAGTATGAATTCTGATTTTTCTAAAACCGTATCTTTGGCCAAACGATCACCTATATTCTTCACATTTGTCTTCCCTCGGGCTGCCCTAAAAACATCATAAATTAGGTGGCTTGTAAAAACACAAATTTATTTCTCAGTCCTGGGGGCTGGATATCTGGCGTTACACTCCTTATAGGGTCTAGTTCTGTGTCTGGTGAGATCCTGATTTATAGATTATCTTCAAAAATGGTCCTTACATGATAGAGGAAGCAAACTCTCTCAGAACTCTTATGAGGACAATAATCCCATTCGTGAGGGCTCCACACTCATGACATATTCTAACTGCAATTCCCTCCCAAAGACATCACCTCAACTCCTAATCCTATCACACTGAAGTATAGGAATTTAACCTATGAATTTTAGTAAACATAAAGATTCAGTTCATAATATCACTCCTAACGACGTATCAACTACGTACTTTTTGCTTTAAGGAGACTGGAGCTTTGGCTGAAAGGTTTTGCACATCCCAGCACTCCTAAGGCCTTTCTCCAGTGTAAACTCTTTGATGATAATTAAAAGTAGTATGACCAGTAAGAGATTTTCCACATTCATTGCACTCAAAAGCCTTTCTCCTGCATGAATTCTCTAGTAGTGAATGAATGCTGCCCTCTACTTAAAAGATTTCCCACATTTGGGGCACCTAGGTGGCTCAACTGGTTAAGTGTCCAACTCTTTGTTTCGGCTCAGGTCATGATCTCCTGGGTCATGGAATCAAGCTCGATTCTGGCTCCAGGCTCAACAGGAGTCAGCTTGAAGATTCTCTCCATTTGCCCAACCCTTCAGTGTTCTCTCCCTCTATAAAACAAATAAATGAATCTTTTAAAAAATAACACATTTCCCACAACCATTACACTTCTAAGGTCATTCACCTCAGCAAATCTTGAGGTTGCTTTTCTGGAAAAAGTACCTTCCACAGTCATGCACACAAAAGGCCTTTCTCCAATGTAAACTCTAGTGAGTAAAGATGCCAGTCCTGGCGATAAAAGACTTCCCACATTCACTGCACACATAAGGTATTCCCCCACTCTGAGCTCTCTAATGATAATGGGGGGCAGACATAGTGGTAAATGATTTGGCACAGTCACTACACTTACAAGGCCTTTCTCCAGGACGAACCCTATTAGTAATCAATACTGAGCTACGGTTAAGACATTTTGCACATCCACTGCAAACAGTTTTCTCTACTGTGCCATCTCTGAGGATGAATGAGGACGGAAGTATACAACAATGTCCTCAAAGGTCACACCACCCTGTCATGAAAGGGACAGATGAAACCATGAACATTCTCTCTCTGAGAACCCATAATCCAATCCACCACACATCTACCCATCTCCGTACCTCAGAATAGATGCCAGGTCCTGGTGCCACTAATGCTGCTCTCCTCTCACCTCCCATCAATCACTGTGCTCAGTCCACAGCAGTAACAGGCAGGGGGACACGGAGACACAATCGAAGCTCTGGGTTTGGCCTGCAAGGTCCCATGCCTCTGACACGATATTCCCAGGGAGTCTCCCAGACTGTGCCCTCAAGGCAGACAATTATAGGCCCTACTTTCCCAGGAAGCCTTCAATACCAGAGCTCTGAGGCCCTTAGCTCATGCTTCCTCTCCATGTGTACAGGATTCTGTAGACTGTACCGCTCTCACGACCTCAGACCCCAGGATGAACTCCCACACCTTCCTGCCCCACACCAAAGGCTTCTCCCTTGACTCACACTTGTACTTGTCACATGACACCCAAAGGATATTTGACAAACTCAAGCAGGTTCCAGAATCACCCCAGTATTCTCCTGGATCCCCACTGAGGGAAAGCCTCAAATGCTACTGAGAAGCCCTCCTTATTTGCCTCTAATCGTCGCTTCAGTAACAGACACTCACAACCACAGTCAACACAGAATACTCGTAGACCCTCTTCTACTTCCCTGCTGCCCATGCTGTCCCTACACAATCAGGAACCAACCATCCTCCACTGAAACTTGTGAAAACCCCAGTCCTCGAGTTCTCCCTGCCAGGCACAGCAAACCACAAATAACATTTGACCCAGAGCTTTTCTAGCAGGAAGACTCTGAAACACTCCAGACACCATAAAAGCTGACCACAAAATTCCGGTGAAGCCCTAGAACACGGAATACAGAGCAGCCCCCAACCTGTCACCTTGTCTCAATCTTAGATGTCCTCAGCCATCTCTTCCAATCACCCCAAGGAACCCTGGACATCATCTGCCAGATCTTTCTCTCTCTTTCTCCCATGTCAACAATGCCCATCAACCACACCACGGGCTGTGCAAGAGAACCATTCTTGAGCACATCCTTGAGACCTACTAGCAGCACTGCCACTACACTCTGCATTCCCTTCCTAACTGTGATCCAAATCTCCGCCCTGGTCCACACAACAGCCATCACTTTTCAAACCCTCAATCTTGAAACTTTCCCTTAATTTCCCAAACGTTGCTGTCCAGCTCCCTAGTTCATTCCATGACTCACGCTTTTCTGACACATCTGAGACTGTAAACAATTCAGTCCATCACAAAGGTCTTGGGTTATAATGCAAATTCACACACAAGTTGGAGTATTCATATATATATGTATGTCGATATTATTTATTTGCGATTATCAGCTCAGAGACACAGCAAGTTTGGGATGCAATGCACTCTGCTCTTTCCTTCATGATGGGAAAGCACAATCCTGCTTTGAAATCACCCCTTAGAGGGGGGCCTGGGTGGCGCAGTCGTTAAGCCTCTGCCCTCGGCTCAGGGCGTGATCCCGGTGTTCTGGGATCGAGCCCCACAACAGGCTGCTCTGCTGGGAGTCTGCTTCTTCCTCTCCCACTCCCCCTGCCTGTGTTCCCTCTCTCGCTGCCTGTCAAATAAATAAAATCTTTAAAAAAAAAATGAAACCACCCCTTAGAGTGCACACAATGTCTAAGACTAAACGTAATTAAACAAAGACGGCATTTACTAATGCATAAATCAGAGCAACACGTGGCACTCAAGTCCTGTGTGGTGATTTGGAAGCTGCAGAGTCATCAAAGCATCACGAGACCAACAACATCCCCATTGGATTTGGCCTTCCTGTGCCAGTCACCACCCAGAACTCAGATCACTCACTGTGGATCAACACTGGGTCTCATCCATGCCATAACGTAGAACAGAACGAGGAGTTCCAGTTACCCACACTTTAGATGAGCAAATGAAAAAGCAGACAGGTCTGCATCATTAACCATGTTGGGGTGGTGACTTATGCACATTATTGGGAACTGCCAGATGGCAGAAGTGAAAGGACATCTGCCACAGACACTGACAGTGACTTCCATCTTGCAATGACTGCATTCACAGCGAAAGCACAGTGCAGGTTCTGAATTTTAACAAAAACAGCCGGAACGTAGGAGAAGTCACTCCACTGTGGATATTCAGGTGAACAAAGTTGGATTCTGGTAGGTGGCTGCCTCACAGTGCTATTTTAAATCCTTCATGCACTGTGTAGACTGTAATGATATCTAAACCATTATGACTGATAAAAAGATTTCCCACATTCATGGCATTCTAAGGCCTTTTTCCAGTGTGAAGTCTCTGGTGACGGTGGAGGGCAGAACTAGCAGTAAATGATTTTCCACATTCATTACACTCATAAGGCCGTTTACCTGAGTGAACCTTTTTGTGTACACTGAGGCTATCTTTTCGAGGAAAGGATTTGCCACATTCACTGCATTCATAAGGCCTCTCTCCACTGTGAACACTCTGGTGAGTACGATGTTGATTACTAGTGATAAAAGATTTCCCACATTGATTGCACTGATAAGGCTTCTGTCCAGTGTGAAGTCTCTGGTGATAACGGAGGGCAGAACTAGCAGTAAATGATTTCCCACATTCATGGCATTCATAAGGCCTTTCTCCAGTGTGAACTCTCTGGTGACGACGGAGGGCAGAACTAGCAATAAATGATTTCCCACATACGTTACACTCATAAGGCCGGTCACCTGAGTGAACCATTTTGTGTACACTGAGGCTACCTTTACGGGGAAAGGATTTGCCACATTCGCTGCATTCATAAGGCCTCTCTCCACTGTGAACTCTCTGGTGAGCACGATGTTGATTACTAGTGATAAAAGATTTCCCACATTCACTGCACTTATAGGGCTTTTGTCCAGTGTGAAGTCTCTGGTGATAACGGAGGGCAGAACTACTGGTAAAAGATTTCCCACATTCATGGCACTCATAAGGCCGTTCTCCAGTGTGAAGTCTCTGGTGAGAACGGAGGGTAGAACTAGCAGTGTAAGATTTCCCACATTCACAGCACTCATAAGGCCTTTGTCCAGTATGAAGTCTCCGATGAGAAGATAGGGCAGAACTGAAAGTAAAACATTTCCCACATTCACGGCACTCATAAGGCCGTTCCCCAGTATGAAGTCTCTGGTGTGAACGGAGGGCAGAACGAGCAGTGTAAGATTTCCCACATTCACAGCACTCATAAGGACGTTCTCCAGTGTGAACTCTCTGATGATGACGGAGGGCAGAACTGGCAGTAAAATTCTTCCCACATTCATTACACTCATAAGGCCGTTCACCTGAGTGAACCTTTATGTGTACACTGAGGCTAGTTTTTCGGATAAAGGATTTTCCGCATTCACTGCACTCATAAGGCCTTTCTCCAGTGTGAACTCTCTGGTGATAACGTAAGATAAAACTACCAGCAAAAGATTTCCCACATTCGCTGCACTCGTAAGGCCTTACTCCACTGTGAACTGTTTGATGATAACGTAGGGCAGAACTGCCAGCAAAAGATTTCCCACACTCATTGCATGTATAAGGCTTTTGTCCAGTGTGAACTCTCTGGTGAGAACGGAGGGCAGAATTACTGGTAAAAGATTTCCCACATTCACTACACTCATACCGTCTTTCTCCTGCATGAGATCTCTGATGATAACAGAGGGTAGACATAGAGGGAAAAGATTTTGCACAGGCACGACACTTGTAAGAGCTTTCCCCAGGTTCAACCCTACGGGTAATCATCTCTGAGCTACAGCTATCAGATTTTGCACATCCACTGCAAACATAACTCTTCCCTCCACTGTGCCATCTCTGGGGGTGAATGAGGACAGATTTCCGACCTAAAGATTTCCCACATCTGCTGCACGTGGGCTGCCTGGATCCACTGTGACTCTTTCCATGTTCATTCAGGGTTGATCTTTGCCTAAGGGATTTTCCGCATTGCCCAAACTCGTATCTTTCTCCAGTATGATATCTCTGGTGTATAGCAAATAAGGATTTGTACCTGAATATTTTCCCACATTCACTGCACACAACGGACTGTCTTCCAAAGTGGACACCCTGGTCCTGAGTATCTGTGTGTTTGGGACCAAAGGCTTTCTTACATTCTCCCCGAGGATGATGACTTTTCCTGCTTTGTAAAGTTGTCCTGCACTGGGTGATCGTGTGTGGCTTCTCCCCAGTGTGAGTGGCCTCTGGCTGCAGATGCACGGAGCCAGAGAGGAAGTCCTTCTGAACTTCTCCACAGGTAAAGGGCTTTCCTGAACCATGGAATCCCCAGCTCTTCACAACAGAGGCCCCGTCCACACAGCTTCTGCAGGGTTTTGCTCCCAGGTGCTGTTCCTGCTGCGGCTGAGACTTTGCACTGAAATAAAATTGTTTCCCACATGCCCCACACCTCAACAGTTTCTGGCTGTTTCCTTTTCCCTGGTGCTCAGCCAAGTGGAAAATGTCTCTCAAGACTGGACCACACAGCTCACAGGGGTGGGTCTTCCGGGAAGACACAGCTGCCGTGGGCGTCCCGGCCTGTGACGCGCCTACAGTAGTGCTCTGTGCAAAGGGTGCCTCCTCACCCTCTGCTCCACAGCAGCAACCTGAAGGCAAAGAAACGCTGGTGAAATTCGTGTTGACTATCGCGAGGGGCTGAGCCCATCACACGCATGCACCCGATTCATCTAGGCAGGAGTGTACGGCGTGCTTTTCCACACAAAGGAGATGGAATTCAACTGAAGGAGTGGCCACTGTGCGTAACTGGGCCCAACTGGTCAAAGTATTACGGAGAGCAGCCTAGAAGGACAAAAACCTAGGGTATGACACAAGAAAGCAAGCCAGGGTCTGCAACTTGTTCTCAGCCCAAAGGTTTGTGTAGAAGCGTTTCTGCTACTGGTGTCTGGCTGAGTAAAAGGCTGCGGCACAATCCAGTATCACGAAACTGACTTCAGTCAAGGGGAGTTTAAGGACATGTGAATATCTCATTTCAAAATGTCTGGGGGTGAACACTGAGGTACACAGAAAGAGCAGTGACAGAAATAGGTGGGACATGGGTGCCTGAGATGCAAGGATTATCCCTGTACTGGCATTCACGGAATTACCAAAGAGGTAGAATCCACTTGACACAAAAATGTCAACAGCAAGGAAGGAAAGACAGAAACGGGGTGTGGCCATCGGCAATGGCACCGAACTCTGACTGAACAAACAAAGGTGCCCGGTATGACCTAACACAGGTCGGATATCACACCGTTGCCGGCTGCCACTCATGACAGACAGGCTCCCTATGAGCGCACCTGGTCATGTCTGGAGCATGGCCATGCTTTGATACACAAAGCACTCCTCCCTGTAAGCCCTAGCTGAGCAACTTCGGGGTACCAGGAAGATAGAAAGACTGTACGAAAACAGGCCAAGTGGACCGCCAGCACTGTTACTCAGTGCTACTCAGGACACAACAGACACAGAAAAATGTCCCACGGGGCTGTTATCAGCAGCAAGGTAGAATCAGAGATACCACCCTAAGCCCCAAGGAAAATCAATGCAACAGCTGTCCATGAATGACATTAGCCTCGGAGGGCTCAACAGTCCAATTAAGACAGACTAGTATACAGAGGAGCATAAGAGAGGGCACAAGCACACAGAAAAGTCGGCTGGAGACTCCACTGGCAGAGCCGTGGGTGATGGGTGCGAAATAAGGGCTGGGGCTATCTCCGCCAGCCACAGGGTGGGTGCCACTGCAGTCCTTGCTCAGAAGAGCCTCCAGCTTCCTGCTCCACAGAGGGCACTGGACTATTTGCCACCAAGTCAACCAAAGCCTAAAGCCAAAGCAATCTTCAGAGAGAAGATCAAATCTTTAGGCAGCACATTTCTGATTTCAAACTAGATTACAAAGCTATACAATCCAAAACAGAACAATGGAATGGAATGAAAAGCCTGTAAGGACAGCCACACATACACAGTCGACTACTCTTTGACAATTATGCCAAGAACTACACTGGGGGAAAAAATAACCTCTTTCCTACTGCTGTGAACTCTCAGTACACAAATGAAAAAACAGTAAGAGTGGATCCCCATCTTACAGCACCCCTTGGAATGCACGTATCATTGACTGAAGACTGAAACCTATGACCTGAACCCTAAAACTCCCAGCAAAAACAGAGGGAAAAGCCTCTTCAACCTTTCTGCTGGCAATGATTTTTTGAACAGGACACCCAAAGTTTATATAACGAAAGCAAAAGCAAACAAGTAGGACTATACTAAATTTAAAAGTTGCAGCAGGGGGCGCCTGGGTGGCTCAGTTGGTTAAGCGACTGCCTTCAGCTTGGGTCATGATCCTGGAGTCCCAGGATGGAGTCCCACATCCGGCTCCCTGCTCAGCAGGGACTCTGCTTCTCCCTCTGACCCTCCCCCCATCCTGCTCTCTCTCTCTCAAATAAATGAATACAATCTTAAAAAAAAAAAAAAAAAGTTGCAGCAGAGCCAAAGAAACACAAAAGAGGGAAAAGGAGATGTTCAAGGGCCCAACACGAGCTCACAATCACTGATCATCAGAGAAATGAAAACCAACACAAGGTATCACCTTGTACTTATTACAATGGCTAGTAAAAAGACAAGACCAGTTGGTGAGGATGTGGAAAAGAGCGAATCCCTGAATACCTTTGCTGGGCATACACATTAGGAAGTCATGATGGGACACATTAGGAAGGGTACACAAAAAGTTAAAAACAGAACTGCAATATATTCCACCACTGCCACTTCTAGCTATGTGTGTATCCCCAGGCAACAAAATCAGTATCTCCACAAACTATCTGCACCTCCGTATCCACTGCAGTACTGTTCATAATACCCGATATACAGCAACATCTTTAGGTGTGGGTCAGGGTTTAAAGACACAAAGAACATTTTGGGGCCCTGGCATGCACAGTAAGTAGAGCATGAGACACTTGATCACGGAGTTGTGCGTTTTAGCCCCACATGGGGTGTAGAGATCGCTAAAAAACAAAACAAAAAACAAAAACAAAACCAAAAAAAAAACAACTTAAAAATCTTAAGCAAAATAGTAATGTGACAAAGAACATTTGGGAAACATGGGACGCCTAGACGGCTCAGTGGGTTAAGTGTGTGTGTTCCGCTCAGGTCATGAGCCCAGGGACCTAGGATCTAGTCCCACATTGGGCTCCTAGCTCAGCGGGGAGCCTGCTTCTCCCTCTCCCTGTCACTCCCCCTGCTTCTGCGTGTGCGCGCGCGCTCTCTGTCTCTCTCTGACAAATAAATAAATCTTAAAAAAAAACACACAAAAAAAAGAACGTTTAGTAAACACATATGTGCAGGAAAACTCAGACATATAAAAGGCAACACTGCCACTTGCCACAACATGGATGAACTTGGAAAACATTATGCTAATTACATGGATATCCTTTTTTTTTTTTTTAACTTATTTATTTGTGAGAGAGAGACCGAGGGAGCGCGTGTGCACATGAGGGGGAGGGCAGATGGTGGTCAGGGATACACATTTTCATTTACAAGATGATACACTTCTGAGGAACTAACATACAGCATGTCTACACTTAATACTGCACTGCAGAGCTGAAATTTGCTAAGAGGGTAGATACTAAGCTTTCTCACCACCACCAATAAAAAAAGTAACTATGCCAAGTGATGGCTGTGTTGATTAACTTCATTTTGGTAATAACTTCATAATGTTTAAGTACATGAAATCATTATGCAATACTTTTAATAATACAATTTGATTTCTCAAACACTTGTCACAAACTTGAAGGAGAGGGGCAGGCAGAAGAGAGGTAAACATTACAAAAAGATCCATACAGCACATTCTTGTGAAGTAGCCCAAGGTCCACTAAAGTAGTGACAGGACCAATGCCTCCAATTTCAGGCAGAGGCAGGCACAAGGAAATATCATCTAAGGGAAGGGTCAACACCTACGCCATCCAAAAGCCATGGATCTAGATACACGGACCCAGCCAGGGAGAGGGCAAGCAAGGTGCAATCCATCAGCCTCACTGCATGACCACTGACCTCTAATCTTAGCCGATCAGGGCTCAGCACAAAGGATATGGGGCCTGCAGGGCAGAGGAAAGGGCAGACCAACAACTGAGAGCTAGCAAAAAAAGCAACTACCCAGAAAGCTGGGGAACCAAGCAGTGCCCACAGTCCACACGAGAGAAGGACAAACCTACCCTGGACAATGGAGAGGGGGAAGCGGGAGTACAGAGTCTAGTCCAGGTCAAAGGGGAGGCTGAGGCTCTTACCCAGTGAGGATATAAGCGTAAAGTTCTCCAGCATCACATGGTGGTACAGCCGTCTCTGAGCCTCATCAAGAAGCTTCCATTCCTTCCAGGAGAAGTACACGGCAACGTCCTCAAAGGTCACACCACCCTTTCATGAAAGGAACAGATGAAACCGTGAACATTCTGAGAACCCACAATCCAATCCCCCACACATCTACCCCAGTCTCCCCACCTCAAAATAAATACCAGGTCCTGGTGCCACAAATGCCGCTCTCCTTTCACCTTCCCATCACTCACTGTGCTCAGTCCACAGCAAACAGAGGCACGGGGACACGCAGACGCAATCGAGACTCTGGCTTTGGCCTGCAAGGTCCCATCCCTCTGACACGATATTCCCGGGGAGTCTCCCAGATTGTGCCCTCAAGGCAGACAATTATAGTCCCTGCTTTCCCAGGAAGCCTTCAATACCAGAGCCCTGAGGCCCTTAGCTCACGCTTTCTCTCCATGTGTACAGGATTCTGTAGACTGTACCGCTCTCACGTCTTCAGACCCCAGGATGAACTCCCACACCTTCCTGCGCCACCCAAGGATTCTCCCTTGTCTCACACTTGTACTTGTCACATGACACCCAAAGGATATTTGACAAACTCAAGCAGGTTCCAGAATCACCCCAGTATTCTCCTGGATCCCCACTGAGGGAAAGCCTCAAATGCTACTGAGAAGCCCTCCTTATTTGCCTCTAATCCTCGCTTCAGTAACAGACACTCACAACCACAGTCAACACAGAATACTCGTAGACCCTCTTCTACTTCCCTGCTGCCCATGCTGTCCCTACACAATCAGGAACCAACCATCCTCCACTGAAACTTGTGAAAACCCCAGTCCTCGAGTTCTCCCTGCCAGGCACAGCAAACCACAAATAACATTTGACCCAGAGCTTTTCTAGCAGGAAGACTCTGAAACACTCCAGACACCATAAAAGCTGACCACAAAATTCCGGTGAAGCCCTAGAACACGGAATACAGAGCAGCCCCCAACCTCACTGTCACCCTGTCTCAATCTTAGATGTCCTCAGCCATCTCTTCCAATCACCCCAAGGAACCCTGGACATCATCTGCCAGATCTTTCTCTCTCTTTCTCCCATGTCAACAATGCCCATCAACCACACCACGGGCTGTGCAAGAGAACCATTCTTGAGCACATCCTTGAGACCTACTAGCAGCACTGCCACTACACTCTGCATTCCTTCCTAACTGTGATCCAAATCTCCGCCCTGGTCCACACAACAGCCATCACTTTTCAAACTGTCCATCTTGAAACTTTCCCTTAATTTCCCAAACGTTGCTGTCCAGCTCCCTAGTTCATTCCATGACTCACGCTTTTCTGACACATCTGAGGCTGTAAACAATGTCAACACAATGTACGACATCCCCAAGGAAAATCAACCCACATTACCCTCAATCCAGGTAACGGGAGTTTCCATCCCTTCAGCTGCTAGGAACTATGAAAATTAACAACTGGAACCTTCACTACTATGGACTTGGGAGGTTGCAGCATAGGGAGCTCTCAGGCACTGCCACAGTGACCAACTGCAGACCACAGAGGAAGAGACAGACTTGACCTTATGTGGGGATACTACTTCACTAGCACAGAGCCAAAATACACGATTTCCTGATCATCCCAAGCAACAGCTCAGCCAATGAGAAGCCACAACTCCCACCTTACTCCAGTGGACTCGTAGTTTATAACAACAGCCTTCCCAACTTTGCCCCTTTCCCCTTTAAAAAGACTACCCTTCTTTTGTTCTCCACATTGGCCTACTGTTTTGGCTCAGCTTGGTTACTCCGAATTGTAGTTCACTTTCCTTTCCATATAAACCCACTTCTGAGGGTAAAAGAGCAATTTTTAAGGTTCACAGACCAAAAGTCCTGGGGTTTTCCCTCACTCCCCCCATTCTCCTCCCACCTGCAACACCTACAATTTGCCTTAGACCTTCTCAGAAGGTAGACCAGTAGTCAACCAGTTCTCCAGCATCCAAGGTGCACAAGGCAGCAGTCCGTGGACAATACCAGCGACCACTGCAACTCCCTCCTCCTGCGCTCCCTGCCTCCTCGCTCACCCCCGCCGCGGGTTCTCGTCTCTGCGGCCAGGGAAAGCCTATTGACACCTGGCTTAGACCACCTCTCGTTACCGCCATGAGACATGGACTGCTCAGGCAGCGAGGGGACAGGCCTCGCTGGCCGCGCCGCACCTTGCTGCTGACACAAGGCAGGGAGACGTGCTGTTCCCCGCTGGGGGCGCAGACCGCCTCCAGCCTCTGCCCCAGCCGGCCCCTCAGCCCCGAGCCCGCTCCCGCAGCCAGCACGCCGGCGCTCACACACGGGCCCCCGCCCTCCGGCGCCTCCCTGTCCCGGACACCGGGGCCTGGGCTGCAGGGACGCGAGCAGGCGCCCCGCTCCGGGCCTTTCGGGTCTGCGTGGGGGGACGGCGGGGAGGGCGGGGACGAGCGTTTACCTGAGCCGGGTCCCTGGGCGCGGCCGCCGCCATCGGACTCGGTGGGCCGGCAGCGGGGCCGGAAGGGAACGGACACCCGGACTCAACGGTGTGCGGCGAGGACAGCGCCTCCCCTCGCGTCCTCACCGTCAGTCACCCCGGGCCGGAACCCGCGGTCAGGAACCTTAGCGGATAAAAGGACCTAACCTGAGGCTAAAAGACCGCCAGCGGGGGATGAGAGCGGAAGTCCCGCCCCCAGAGGATGCGCTCGGCTAGGAAGGCCGTGTCCCCTTCCCTCATTGGCTCTGCGCTGCACTGCGCCCTCAGAGGCCAGGCTCTTCCGGGGGGTGTGGCTCCCGGAGCTCTGGCGGTCTCAGAAAGGGGTCCTCCGCCCTGGGCTTCCGCGCTTAGGTCTCCCTACACGTCAGTAAAAGCTAAAAGACAGGCATCACCTCGGAGACCTCTTAGGAGAGGGCTTCACAAGTCCAGGAAAAGATGGAATCACACAGAGCGGGTCACCGTGCTGGACCAACGTGCCTGGACTTGGTGAAGCTTTTTATCATCACAATGTGACTTCTGTCATTCTTGAAAACTCTGAGGCATACTACTGCCAACCTTAAGTATAAATAGCCAGTTATTTTACTAGCAAACCGAGTTTCTTCAGGAACAGAGGAATCTCAACTCGGGATAAGTACACCGTGGCCAACCACAAGCAAGTCTGAAGAGAAAAAGGGAAAGTCAGCTTTTATTAGGTCTTAGAAGGAGTTTAGAGAGGGTGGCTTTCAAGAAAAGGTCATTCAAGAAAAGCGTCTGAGGTCCTGGCAGTGTTTCATTGCCTGCATGCCAAGGTTAGTGTGTCCTTGCTGGGACAGGAGAGATCATCCCTTCTTTCCTTAAAAGAAGATTACAATCCTACCAAGAAAGCATCCTCCCTTATCAAGATAAAAAGTATCGGGGCGCCTGGGTGGCTCAGTCGTTAAGGGTCTGCCTTCAGCTCAGGGCCCAATCCCAGGATCCTGGGATGGAGCCCCGCATTGGGCTCCCTGCTCTGCTGGGAGCCTGCTTCTCCCTTTCCCACGCTCCCTGCTTGTGTTCCCTCTCTCGCTGGCTATCTCTCTGTCAAATAAATAAATAAAATCTTAAAAAAAAAAAAAAGATAAAAAGTATCTTCCTTCCTCCTGCTGATTATACATGTCCTACCTGTGAGGGAGCTCCCCATTCAGGGCCAAGTGACTCCATTTTAAATGGGGCTTCCTTTACTAATTTTCACAGTACTTTGGAGGGAGAAGTAAAGGGGACATTTAGAGCAACCGGAAAAGTTAAACCGAAAGGAGAATGCAAATGTCATATTTATTCACTGTTCTACCCAACGTGCATTGAGTTCATACTGAGTTTTCAGGAACTTTGGATTGGTGTATGGGAGACATGCAAGCACAAAAGAAGCGCTCCTGCCTTCGTGTGGCTTTTAGTATGTTCAAGGAAGGACAGGAAACATGAATGCAGAAATACGAAGTCGGTGTTAGAATGTGGCAGGTGTAATGGGAACAAGGCTAGGGGAGTTTATAAGACGAGGGGACTCCATATAGTATTTACACTGGGTGCAAAGAAAACCCTTGTCCATAAGAACACCACTGAGCAAAGATGAGTCATTTGGGTCTTTATTTTTATCAGTTCTGTTAAAGGATAAAGTGATCTACATTAAAATTTCCAAAAGGTAGCTCTTTCTCCCCACCTGTCCTTTCCCCATGCTTTAATAAAATCACCTTTTTGGCACCAAAAATAATTTTTTTTTTTCCCAAAGAGCTTATTTGAGGAAACAGCAAATCCATTCAGGCAGCACCAAACGAAACTAGGGGTCAAGCTTTTGTAGACAAAAAACAAGAATCCAAGCAAAGAAGTATATGATTGTCTAGAACATAAGGAATTGCCCATTTCAGAAAGCCTACTTCTCTGTGATTGGGTGTTCTTAGGTTCCATTGCCATTTCTTACCCTGGAGGTTTTTACAAGAATTCGCTCCAGGTTTGGTGTCTGTTCGCTTTTGTAGGTGGCTAGCGCAGGGAACCACCTGCGTCTAACAGACTCCTTCTGGATGTAGACTTGGAAGCAAAAGAAGGAGCTGGCTAGGTGGCTTCTGTGGAGTCTTCAGCAGTCGAGAGCCTGGAACTCCAGCCCCATAAGGCTTGGATCACTGCAGAGGCACTGAGCATATGTGCAACTGGAACCCTTCAGTAGTCGAGAGCCTGGAACTCCAGTCCCATAAGGCTTGGATCACTGCAGAGGCACTCAGCATGTGTGCAACTGGAACCCTTCACTCTGCTGCTCATTACAGTCTGTACATTTACAGTCTCCCTGTACTGGAGCCTGGAGGGAGACAGTTTCGTCTTCCCTAAAAACTTTTTTTGACAGAGAGAGACAGCCAGTGAGAGAGATAACACAAGCAGGGGTAGTGGGAAAGGAAGAAGCAGGCTCGCAGCAGAGCAGAGAGCCCCATGCAAGGCTCGATCCCAGGACCCCGGGATCATGCCCTGAGCCGAAGGCAGACGCTTAACGACTGAACCACCCAGGCGTCCCTAAAAACTTGTTTTCTGTGCACTGACCCTATCAACATCTCCTCATTAGAAATGGTGATTCTCTGCCCACAACTGAGACCTTTTGACTCAGACTTTTGGGGGGTAATTAAACAATCCCCCCCTTTTTAAAACAAGCTTCCGGATGAGATAGACACACAGTAAAACATTCCATCTCCTTCCTGTGGTTCCTGTGGACAGGGCACCTGATAGTCTTGTGATTCACAAGAATTTCCTCGACCGGTACAGGATTTCATAACCTAGGCTGCAAAACGTACCAGCACACATTTATTTCCTTCCTTAAAAAAGTAATGTCTAAAATGTCTACTTTTCTCTTATTAAGGGATTACTACTCTTTTATGAACAGAGAAAATGTTTACTGGAAAGGAATATGAGTTTTAATCAGGAGGCGGGAGAAGGTGGACTCTTGTACAGAGGCCAACTCCAAGGTTTCTGCCTCACCCTTGGGTGTTTAAAAAGCTTCGGGCAGGCGCGCGCTCAGCAGCTTCAGCGGCTGCTTTCACCTCAGGTCATGATCCCAGGAGATCAGGTCATGATCTCTCAGTAGAGAGCCTGCTACTGCCTCTCCCTCTGCCTGCCACTCTGCCTACCTGTGCTCTCTGTCAAGTAAATAATGATCTTTAAAAAAAATAAAAAGCTTAAGGTAGTTAACCAATAAAGGGAGTACAAGGTCTGAAACATTTCTCGACTACATGCACACTCAGTGGTGCGGCTACAGATGTTCCCACAGCGCTGGGAGACTGTACAGGGGGGTCTGGTTCCATAATGCCTAGGGGTCGTGCAAAAGGGTCTGTTCTGTTTTGTGGCATGCAGAATGCTCAGCTCTTTCTAGGAGAGAAAGCATGACCTACAGATGAACACAGAAAGGTTAATCAATCATGGAGGCAAATAGGGCGCTTGTTAAGCCTTCAGGATTACGAGGTTGGCTGGAGGGCCCGAGGCGACTTCACCCATACACACTGCTTTACTTAGCACTGAAAGGGGACCTCGCCTGCCCCCATGTTGACCTCAAACTTTCTAGTTGGGTTCTTCTTTTCAGCTTGCCTCTTGACTCAGTTGGAAGACCCTGCTGGCAAGGCATCCCCTGATGGGAACCAATAAGTACCCCCTCAAACTCTAAGGGTTGCCCTAGGCCAGCAAGTCCCCACCAATGACTGACTCCAGGACAATGATCTATTTGACTTTCACTGCCTACCTGCATGTAGCCACTCACCTTACCCCCGGGTTTTCCCCTCTACAAACCTGGAAGTGTTCTTAGCACTTTGGAGACAATCTTTGAGAGCTTAGGCCATTGTCTTCTCTGTGTTGGGCTCCCTGAGATTCCTTTCTTGTTTAGCACCACTCCTTTCTCTGCCTTTGGATTTAGTCACCATGGAGTGGCCAAACCAAGTCTGTCTGGGGCCCCCAGACTAGGTGCTCTTGCACCCTGTGCTAACACTACAACAAAGTCGTCTTTGTTGACCAACCATAATTTGTTGACGTCTTTTCCCCTGAAGAGAATCGTGGACAACCTAATCTGCTGAGTTTAGTCCAGACTTCGACACCCCATCGGTATCAGAAGGCACCAGTGGTCATGTTGGTGCACGTGGGAGGAATTCAGGACTCACCTCTGGACTGTGCTGCATCTCATACCTGGACAAGAATGGCTGGAGCTCTGGGCAGGGCATTACCTTAGGGATCCACACGTGGGAACATCAGCCCCAGAGGAAGTAATGGACTCCGCACAGAGGGTCCTTCCTGAATTGCCTCCAGGTGTGTCACCCTCCTGCAGGTGCTCCCCTGTCCCTGCACACTTGCCCTCCCACCCAGCACCGTGGTCCCCCTGTAGGCCTCTTCTTGGCTGATCCTCCCGGTTGAGAGGGAGGTTGATCTCACCTGGGGACAAGGCAAAAAACTTCAGCCGATTCCCAAACTCGTGCCTGACCTGGGGACCCTATGCCTCCGGTAGAGGCCCTACTCTGCCTGAACAACCGTCCTTCCAGTGGAGAGGAAGGCCAGTACTGAGCCCAACCTTCTAGGTAAGGCCTTGCTTCACCTGTCTCCCAATCCTTCAAGGTAAGGGGGCAGCCAGAAGGCCCTAGTGTTCCTTCACAGTCTTCCCGGTCAGCTGTCCGCAAACACAGCCCACAGAGGTGGTGAGCCGCCGAACATAGACTCCTTTGTGGACCAGAAAGAGAAGGAATTTAATCATTTGGGGTAATCACGTAAGAGGAAAGTCCTTCCAAGGTACTGGGTGGGATCGGAGGAAGCAACTCTGACCTGAGCGGGTGTACAAGACAACCTTGTCACACTACGCTGAGACCACCCAGATTTTCAGTCACCAGTCAGGGGTGTTCAGGGACGTCCCTCCTCTCTGGACGGACGAGATTAGTCTGCTTGTGAGGCTCCTGCAGACCTCCAGCCAGCTCACACCCCCCACGCTGTTGTCTGCCAGGTGTTGTGAAGTCTCCCGCCTACACAGGCCAAAGTTTAGTTTTCCCCAAACACCCAAGTAGTTGTTCAACACCTTCTCTGAGCATATCCGCTCGTATGGGAGAAGTTATACTTTGGAAATTGGCAGAAGCACTACAAAGCGGGATGCATTTTCTATTCTGAGCGCCTGGACTTTAGAAGGGCATTACGTAGCGGTAGGAATGCACTGAACAACTAAACAAGTAAGGTATTTTGGGCCATTACATTTTGCGGGACACAAAAAATCTGAGAAAAAATGAAGAAGAAATAGAATTCCAGAATTACTGAGACTCCATTGAGATAAACATCACACCATGTGCAAATGAGGACATTCCATCGCATATCTGTTAGTATACATGTCTTATTTGTAAATGAAAAGGAACTAGTCATAACTCGTATGAAAGAAAACGGGCAAATGTAAACAGAAATTGTACCAAAGAAGACATATAGGTGATAAAGATAACACATGAAACAATGCTGGAAGGCAGAAAGCCGTAGGAAATGCGATTACGACATAGCACTACACATGTACTAAAAGGGCTGACATGGAACACTGACCCTCTCAAGTACTAGAAGGGATGAAAACACTGGAACTCTCATACGTAACCGGAGGGAATGCAGTAGTGAACACTTCAGACCCCATTTTGGCCCTTGATTCATGACAGTGTTAACACTCACCTACCTGTGCCTACCATGGTGCTTTGATTTTTAGCAGAAGAGAAATGAAACCTCTATCCTCATAAGGAATTACAATGAAAATATATAGAGGGAATCGTTTGTGAAAAGGAAACACAGGAAATAATCACGTGCTCCAAACAGATGAAGAGATTGGTATACATCCAGAGAAGGAAACAGTACCACGGAATGAAAGGGACATACATGCACAAACTCCAACACTTCAGACCGAAGAAAAAGGCTGAGAAGTCCACCTTGAGGAGAAATGGTTTTTTCAAGGACTTTGGGACAGATCTTGAGCAACCGTGAATAGGAGTAGGACTCTGCACCACCACCTCCAGAAAGACCTGTGTTTTTCACCCTAGGCCTGGAGACGACCTGGGAGACAACCTGGGACGAGGATGTTTCAGAACAGGCGTCTGCCATAGCCCTTTAGGACACCAACAAGAATGCTGGCCGGGCGGGGTCACTAAAGCTACATCTGGAAACTATGAATTCTCTCCTGCCTTTTACCTGTGGGCAGCATAACGGTCTTCACATATATGCACCGGAGAGGATATGGGAATTCAGGGACGTTTGGATTATTTTATAATGACCTGTTATACAGGATGCATGTGTCTGAAAGTGGAGAATTTCTGTGCACACTGACCCTGCCAGCAAATCAGTACAACATCTATGGATAAACTTTTATAAGACTTACACTCCATTAGGGGCCTGACGCGGCAGTCCTCTAAGTACCTAATTACCCAATCTCCTAGATTACCAATTACAGTTGCCCCGCCCCTGTGGTGTTACAAGTGAATACTGTATACCAGATCACACGGTTCCTTTGAAGGATCTGGGATAGAGATTCCACTCAGCAGTGCCTGGGATCCCGTGCTGTCAGCTGAGGACAAGCAAATACTCCTGTTGTTTCCACATGCGCTGGAGATGATCTCAACTGCTCCCCTCTTCAAGGTGACCTCTGAGCACACAAAACATGCTGGCATCAACACCACAAAACCCAGATATGGATCCCAGAAGACTGTATTAGCTAGAACTGCCATAACACAGTACCACACAATGGGTGATCAGACGACAGAAAATTATTTTTCCACGAATCTCGAGTCTCGAAATTGAAGATAAGGTGTCAACAGGGATACTCTCTTCTGAGGCCTCTCTCCTTGGCTTGTAGTGGGGATTCCTTGTCTTCACATGGTCATCCCTGTGTCCTTGTATCCTCATCTCTTCTCATCTTGAAGCCAGCCATACTTCATAGGAGTCCATCCTAATAACCCATTTCAACTTCGTATCGCTTTAAAGATGCTGTGTCTAACTATAGTCACACTGTGAGGTACTGGGGGTTATAACGTCAAAATAACAGATTTTGGGTATACAATTCAGCCCATCACAATGGTCTTGGGTTATAATGCAAATTCACACACAAGCTAGAGTATTTATGAATCTATGTATGTCAATATTATTTATTTGCGATTATCCTCTCAGAGACAGAGCAAATCTGGGATGCAATGTAACCTGCTCTTTCCTTCATGGTGGGAGAGCACAGTCCAGCTTTCAAACCACCCCTTAAAGAGTGCACACAATGTCTAAGACTAAAGGTAATTAAACAAAGACGGCATTTACTAAATGCATAAATCAGAGCAACACGTGGCACTCAAGTCCTGTGTGGTGACTTGGAAGCTGCAGTCATCAAAGCATCATGAGACCGACAACATCCCCACTGGATTTGGCCTTCCTGTGCCAGTCACCACCCAGAACTCACATCACTCACTGTGCCGTAACGTAGAACAGAACGAGGAGTTCCAGTTACCCATAATTTAGATGAACAAATGAAAAAGCAGACAGGTCTGCATCATTAACCATGGTGGGGTGGTGACTTACGCACATTATTGGGAACTACGAGGTGGCAGAGGTGAAAGGACATCTGCCACAGACACAGTGACTTCCATCTTGCAATGACTGCGTGCACAGCGAAAGCACAGTGCAGGTTCTGAAATTTTCCAAAAATAGGGGGAACTTATGCGAAATCACTTCATTGAGGACATTCGGCTGAATCAAGTTCAATTCAGGTACGTGGCTGCCTCACAGAGGTTGTCATGCGGCCTGAACTATACTGATCAAAGAAGTATCACCTTCCACGCTATTTTAAACCCCTCCTGCAGTGTGAAGACTCTTATGATATCTAAAACCATTAGGAGTTATAAAAGATATCCCACATCCAGGGCACCTTAAGGCCTTTCTCCAGTGTGAACACTCTGGTGCGAACGGAGGCCACAACTAACAGTAAATGATTTCCCACATTGATTACACTCATAAGGTCTTTCTCCAGTGTGAACTCTCCGGTGGTAACGGAGGGTAGAACTGGCAGTAAAAGATTTCCCACATTCAGAGCATTCATAAGGCCTTTCTCCAGTGTGAACTCTCTGGTGACAACGGAGAGCAGAACTAGTACTACAAGATTTCCCACATTCATTGCACTTATAAGGCTTTTCACCAGTGTGAATGCTCCGGTGACAAGCAAGGGCAGAACTACTCCTAAAGGATTTGCCACATTCATGGCACTTATAAGGCTTTTCTCCAGTGTGAACTCTCCGGTGATAACGGAGGGCCTCACTAGTAGTGTAAGATTTCCCACACTCATAGCACTCATAAGGCCTTTCTCCAGTGTGAAGTCTCTGGTGAGAACGGAGGGCAGAATTACTAGTACAAGATTTCCCACATTCATTGCACTCATACCATCTTTCTCCTCCATGAGATCTCTGATGACAAGAGAGGGCAGTCTTAGAGGGAAAGGATTTTGCACAGGCACGACACTTGTAAGACCTTTCCCCAGGATCAGCCCTATGGGCAATCATCTCTGAGCTACATCTAACAGATTTTGCACATCTACTGCAAACATAACTCTTCCCTCCACTGTGCCATCTCTGGGGGTGAATGAGGACAGATTTCCGACCTAACGATTTCCCACATCTGCTGCACGTGGGCTGCCTGGATCCACTGTGACTCTTTCCATGTTCATTGGGGGTTGATCTTTGTCTACGGGATTTTCCACATTGGCCAAACTCGTATCTTTCTCCAGTATGATATCTCTGGTGTATAGCAAATAAGGATTTGTACCTGAATGTTTTCCCACATTCACTGCACACAACGGACTGTCTTCCAATGTGGACACCCTGGTCCTGAGTATCTGTGTGTTTGGGACAAAAGATGTTCTTACATTCTCCGCAAGGATGATGACTTTTCCTGCACTGGAAGATTTCATTTGGCTTCTCCCCAGTATGAGTGACCTCTGCCTGCAGATGCCCGGAGCCAGAGAGGAAGTCCTTCTGAATTTCTGCACAGGTAAAGGGCTTTCCTGAACCATGGAATCCCCAGCTCTTCACAACAGAGGCCCCGTCCACACAGCTTCTGCAGGGTTTTGCTCCCAGGTGCTGTTCCTGCTGCTGCTGAGACTTTGCACTGAAATAAAATGGTTTGCCACACGCCCCACATCTCAACAGTTTCTGGCTGTTTCCTTTTCCCTGGTGCTCAGCCAAGTGGAAAATGTCTCTCAAGACTGGACCACACAGCTCACAGGGGTGGGTCTTCCGGGAAGACACAGCTGCCGTGGGCGTCCCGGCCTGTGACGCGCCTACAGTAGTGCTCTGTGCAAAGGGTGCCTCCTCACCCTCTGCTCCACAGCAGCAACCTGAAGGCAAAGAAACGCTGGTGAAATTCGTGTTCACTATCGCGAGGGGCTGAGCCCATCACACGCATGCACCCGATTCATCTAGGCAGGAGTGTACAGCATGCTTTTCCACACAAAGGAGATGGAATTCAACTGAAGGAGTGGTCGCCGTGCTTTACTGGGTCCAACTGGTCAAGTATTGTGGAGAGCACTCTAGAAGGACAAAAACCTAGGCCATGACACAAGGAAGAGAACCAGGGTCTACAACTTGTTCTCTGACCAAAGGTTTGTGTAGGACCATTTCTGCTATTGATATTAGGCTCAGGAGAGGCTGCGGGAATATCCAATCCCTAGAAATTTGCTTTTGTTCAAGGTAGTTTAAGGGCATGTGAATAGCTCATGGTAAAACTTTCAGGAGTGAATGTCGGACTACTCGGAAAAAGCAGTGAGAGATATCGGCAAGACGTGGAGATTCGAGAAGCATTTATTACCCCTAAACTGGGTATCATGGAACCACCAAACAGTAGAATTCAGAAGTCCACAAACTGTCAACAGTAAAGAAGGAAAGACAGAAGTGGGGTGTGGCCATAGCAATGGGACCAAACTCAGGTTGAAAAAACAAAGGTGCCCAGTATGATCTCAACACAGTGCGATACCACACCTTTCCCAGCTGCCGTCCACCAGAAACAGGCTCCCCATGAGATCACCTGGTTACTTCTGGAGCATGTCCATGCTATGATACACAAAGGACTCTTCCCTGTAAGCCCTCCTGAGCAACTACAGGGTACCAGGACGATACCAATACTGTAGGAAAACAGGCCAAGTGAACCGCCAGCACTGTCCTACAGCGACTCAGGACACAACAAAGAAAAACATCCTATGTGACTGATGTCAGCAGGATGGTAGAAAAGCAGAAATCATCCCTCACCCCAACAAAAGAAATCAATTCTACAGCTGTCTATGAGTGGCTTAGCCTGGAAGTGCTCAAGGGCCCATTAACACTGACTAGAACACAGCAGACCATAAAAGAGGGCACAAGCACACAGAAAAGTCGGCTGGAGACTCCACTGGCAGAGCCGTGTGTGATGGGTGGGAAATAAGGGCTGGGGCTATCTCTGCCAGCCACAGGGTGGGTGCGACTGCAGTCCCCGCTCAGCAGAGCCTCCAGCTTCCTGCTCCACAGAGGACACCGGCATCTTTTGCCATCGAGTTAACCAATGTCTGAAGCCAAAGCAATTTGAGAAAGAAGATCAAGCTGAAGGCAGCACACCTGTCATTTCAAACTAAATTACAAAGCTATAGTTTTTAAAACAATAGGGTACTGGCATAGAAACAGACCAGTGGAATGGAATAAAGAGCCCAGAAGCAAAGCTACACATGTATGGACGACTAATCTTTGACAATGAGGCCAAGAATCAACACTGGGGAAAGAATAACCTCTTTCATGCTGCTGTGAACTCAATATCCAAATGAAAAACCAGGGATCCTGGATCCCTATCTTCCAGCACTGAAGGAAATGAACTTAAAATTGACTAATGACTTAGAGATACGATCTCAAACCCTGAAATTCCTAGAAAAACATAGGGAAAAGCCTCCTTAACCTTACTCCTGACAGTGATTTTTTGAAAAGGACATCTAAAGCATACACAACAAAAGCAAAAACTAACAAACACCACCATACCCCATTGAAAAGTTGCGCCAGAGGCGATGAAACACGCGAGACAGTGAAAAGGATGTACAAGTGACTAACACGTGCTCACAATCACGAATCCTCCGGGAGATGAAAACCAAAACCACAAGATATCACCTCCTACCTGTTACAATGGCTATTACCAAAGGACAAGAGGCAACAGGTTGGTCAGGATGTGCAGAAAAAAATAACATGTGAATACTGCTGCTGGGAATGTAAGCGGGGAATTCACTATGGAAAATATTAGGAGACCCACCAAAAACTGAAAATAAAACTACCATATAGTCCACCACGGCCATTTCTAGTATGTATCCGAAGGAAACAAATCAGTATCTCCACAACGTATCTGAACATGAGTATCCGCTGCAGTATTGCTCACATAGCCAATACACGGAAACATCAGTAAGTCTGTGAGTGTTTATACTGACAAACGGGGGGCACGTGGCCTACTCAGTCCACAGAGCATGCAACTCTTGATCTCAGGGTAGTGGATTTAAGCCCCATACTGGGTACGGACTCTATATGAAAAGAGAGAGAGAGAGAGAGAGAATAAAAAAACAAACTGTAACTAAATAGAGAAATAAATAAATAAAGTGACAAAGAACATTTAGTACACACACAACATGCAGGAATATTCAGCCATAAACACGAAGGCAACACTACAATGACCACGAAACAGACGAATCTGAGAAACACCATGCTAAGTCAAATGAGCCACACAGCAAAACACAAACCCTGTACGTGGATACAGGGTACAAACCCACTTATGTGGATACTTATTAAGACAAGAAGTCAGTCAAACTTAGAGAAACAGAAAGTAGAATGCCAGAAGCTATAAACTGAGGGAAATGGGGAGCTGCTGGTCAGGGGTACACACTAACATTTACAAGGTAAGTCCTGAGGATCTAATATACAGCATGTTGACTGCAGTTGATAATATTCTATCGTACGCTTGAAATTTGCTATTGGAGTAGATACTAAGCTTTCGAACCACCACTAACAAAAAACGTAATTATGTCAAGCGATGTTGTGTTCAATGGGTTCATTTTGTCAATAATTTCATATGTAAGGGCACCTGGGTGGCCAGTCAGTTAAGCGTTCAACTCTTGGTTTCGGCCCATGTCTTGATGTCTGGGTGGAGAGACCAAGCCCTGCCTCAGGATCCGAGCTCAGGGCAGAGTCACCATGGGTTTCTCTCTCCCTCTCCTCTTCCCCTTGGCTTGCGCGCGCTCTCTCTCTCTCAAATAAATAAATAAATCTAAAAAAAGTTTCCTAATGTGTATCAAATCGTTATGCACTCTAATTTCAATAATATAATTTTATTTGTCAATCATACCTCAACAAAGCGCATGGGAGGGGGGCAGGTGGTAAAGATGTAAACACTACAAAAAGAACCATACAGGACAGTCTTGAGAAGTAACCCATGGTCCACTTAAGTAGTAAACATGACAATGCACAGCAAGGCACAAGGAAACGTCACCTACATGAAGGGTTCAACCCGGGCCACAGAAATGGCAAGGATCTGAACACACGGACCAAGCCAAGAAGAGGGCAAGCAAGGTGCACTCCATCAGCCTCACTGCATGACTACTGACCTCCAATCTTACCCTATCAAGGCTACGCATGGAGGGTGCTGGGGCTGCAGGCCTGAGAAAAGGACACACCAACAAATCAGTTAGCGACAACATCGACTACCCAGAAAGCTGGGGAAGCGAGCAGTGCCCACAGTCCACACGAGAGAAAGACAAACCATCCCCTGGAAAATGGAGGAGGGGGACGCCGAATACAGAGTCTAGTCCAGGTCAATGGGAACCGTGAGGGACTTACCCAGCGAGGATATAAGGGTAAAGTTCTCCAGCATCACATGGTGGTACAGCCGTCTCTGAGCCTCATCAAGAAGCCTCCATTCCTTCCAGGAGAAGTACACGGCAACGTCCTCAAAGGTCACACCACACTACCATGAAAGGAAAAGTTGGCAGCCTGAGCATTATTTCTGACAACCCACAATCCAACCCCCACACATCCACCCAGTCTCCCCTGCCACCCCAGCTCCCCACCTCAGAATAAATACCAGGTCCCCGTGCCTCTAATGCTGCTCTCCTCTCACCTTCCCATCAACCACTGTGTTCAGTCCACAGCAGTAACAGGCAGGGGGACACACAGATGCAATCTAAGCTCTCGGTTTGGCCTGCAAGGTCCCATTCCTACCCCATGATATTCCCGGGGAGTCTCCCAGACTGTGCCCTCAAGACAGACAATTATAGGCCCTGCTCTGCCAGAAAGCCTTCAATACCAGGGCTCTGAGGCCCTTAGCTCACACTTCCTCTCCATGTGTACAGGATTCTGTAGACTGTACCTCTCTCACGTCTTCAGACCCCACAGATGAACTCCACACCTTCCTGCTCCACACCGAAGGATTCTCCCTTGACTCACACTTGTACTTGTCACATGACACCCAAGGGATGTTTGACAAACTCAAACAGGTTCCAGTCCCAGTACTTTCATGGATCCCAATTGAGGGAAAGCCTCAAATGCTACTTAGAAGCCCTCCTCACCTCCCTGTAATTCTCCCTTCCGTAACAGACACTCCCAAGCACTGTTCACTTACGACACTCACGGACCCTCTTCTATATCTGTGCTGTCCATACTGTCCCTCAACAATCAGAAGGTACCACTTTCCACTGAACCTTTGTGAAAACCCCAGCGTGAAAGGTCTCCTTGCCCAGCACAGTGAATCACAAATGACAACTGCCCCAGACCTATTCCAGCAGCAAGACTTTGAAACACTCCAAACACTATAAAAACTCATCCCAAATTTCTGTTCAAACCCTACACCACCGAATAAAGAGCATCCCCAGACTCTCAAATGCTCCTGGGCAGGGGGCACCGGCATGCCTCAGTGGGTTAAGGGTCTGACTCCTGCTCTTAGCTCAGGTTTTGATCAGCATCCTGAGTTCAAGCCCCATGTTAGACTCTACACTGGGTGTGGAGACTACTGGGGGGGGAAAAAACAACCACCTCCTAGGTGTCCTAGCTATCTCTTGTCCCATCATTCCATGCAAGGCTTGTCCATGTATCTGCCAGATCATTCTTTCTCCTTCACCACCTGTGTTGGCAATGCCCAGCCAATCCAACCAGGTGCTGAACAAGAGAACCACTCGAGCACACTTTATCCAGACCCTCCGACCTACTAATAGCATTGCCACGATACTCTGCATTCCCTTCCTAAATGTGATCCAAATCTCCACCCTGGTCTACACAATAGCCATCGTTTTTCTAACTCTCCATCCTGAATCTTTCCCCCAGTTTTCCAAAATTTCCTGTCCAGCTGCCCACCTTCTGCTATCACCCACACTTCTCTGAAACGTCAGAGATCGTGAACAATGTCAAAACAACTTAGGTATCCCCATGCACAATCAACCTACTGATAACTTCCATCCGGATGATGGGAGCTTCCATCTCTTTGGCTGCTAGGACCTGTGAAAACTGAGAATGGGAAACCTCACCGAAATGGAGGCAGAGGTTGCAGCTGGGAGACTGCTCAGACACTAGTACCATGATGAACTGCAGTTCCACGAGGAACAGACGGACTTGACCTTATACTGCCACAGTACCTCACTACCCCTGACCCAAAAAGACAGGCTTTCCTGATCACCCCACCCAACAGCTCACCCAATGGGAAGCCACGGTTCTTCGAACTCCCAGTTTACTCCAATGGACTTGGAGTCTGTAACAGCCTTCAAAACTTTGCCCTCTTCCCCTTAAAAAATCCTACCTCTCCTTTGTACTCCTGTCCTACTGTTTGGCCTAAGCTTGTGTGTTCTGAATTGCAGTTTCTTTCATTCCCAAATAAACCCATTTTTTGTGGGTAAAATAACTGCCCGTTTTTGTTTCACGTTTAAGGTTCAGACACCAAAAGCCCTGAGGTTTTCCCTGACTCCCCCCTTTCTCTTGTCATCTGCAACACCCACAATTTGGTTTAGCTCTTCTCAAAAATGGACCATAATTCAACCAATTCTCCAACAGCCACAGTGGTCATTCTACTCCAACTCTAACACTGAAGCGCCCCGGTGACTCAGTCCCTTGAGGGCCCCACCCTTGGGTTTTGGTTCAGGTGAGGATCACCGCATGTAGCCCGAGTTGGTCTCCTCTCTCAGCCGGCGTCGGCTGGGATTCTCTACCTCTCCTACCCCCCGACGCGCGCATACTCTCTCCAGGTCAAATAAATAAAATAGCTTTTAAAAAATAAGTAAATAACATCCACTTTGCAACTCCCTCCTCCTGCGCTCCCTGCCTCCTCGCTCACCCCCGCCGCGGGTTCTCGTCTCTGCGGCCAGGGAAAGCCTATTGACACCTGGCTTAGACCACCTCTCGTTACCGCCATGAGACATGGACTGCTCAGGCAGCGAGGGGACAGGCCTCGCTGGCCGCGCCGCACCTTGCTGCTGACACAAGGCAGGGAGACGTGCTGTTCCCCGCTGGGGGCGCAGACCGCCTCCAGCCTCTGCCCCAGCCGGCCCCTCAGCCCCGAGCCCGCTCCCGCAGCCAGCACGCCGGCGCTCACACACGGGCCCCCGCCCTCCGGCGCCTCCCTGTCCCGGACACCGGGGCCTGGGCTGCAGGGACGCGAGCAGGCGCCCCGCTCCGGGCCTTTCGGGTCTGCGTGGGGGGACGGCGGGGAGGGCGGGGGACGAGCGTTTACCTGAGCCGGGTCCCTGGGCGCGGCCGCCGCCATCGGACTCGGTGGGCGGAGCGAGGCCGGGGGCGGCGGGGGGGGGGGGGGG
>NW_024424341.1:42547549-42737155 GCF_017311325.1 Ursus maritimus
GAACCAGGGTCTACAACTTGTTCTCTGACCAAAGGTTTGTGTAGGACCATTTCTGCTATTGATATTAGGCTCAGGAGAGGCTGCGGGAATATCCAATCCCTAGAAATTTGCTTTTGTTCAAGGTAGTTTAAGGGCATGTGAATAGCTCATGGTAAAACTTTCAGGAGTGAATGTCGGACTACTCGGAAAAAGCAGTGAGAGATATTGGCAAGACGTGGAGATTCGAGAAGCATTTATTACCCCTAAACTGGGTATCATGGAACCACCAAACAGTAGAATTCAGAAGTCCACAAACTGTCAACAGTAAAGAAGGAAAGACAGAAGTGGGGTGTGGCCATAGCAATGGGACCAAACTCAGGTTGAAAAAACAAAGGTGCCCAGTATGATCTCAACACAGTGCGATACCACACCTTTCCCAGCTGCCGTCCACCAGAAACAGGCTCCCCATGAGATCACCTGGTTACTTCTGGAGCATGTCCATGCTATGATACACAAAGGACTCTTCCCTGTAAGCCCTCCTGAGCAACTACAGGGTACCAGGACGATACCAATACTGTAGGAAAACAGGCCAAGTGAACCGCCAGCACTGTCCTACAGCGACTCAGGACACAACAAAGAAAAACATCCTATGTGACTGATGTCAGCAGGATGGTAGAAAAGCAGAAATCATCCCTCACCCCAACAAAAGAAATCAATTCTACAGCTGTCTATGAGTGGCTTAGCCTGGAAGTGCTCAAGGGCCCATTAACACTGACTAGAACACAGCAGACCATAAAAGAGGGCACAAGCACACAGAAAAGTCGGCTGGAGACTCCACTGGCAGAGCCGTGTGTGATGGGTGGGAAATAAGGGCTGGGGCTATCTCTGCCAGCCACAGGGTGGGTGCGACTGCAGTCCCCGCTCAGCAGAGCCTCCAGCTTCCTGCTCCACAGAGGACACCGGCATCTTTTGCCATCGAGTTAACCAATGTCTGAAGCCAAAGCAATTTGAGAAAGAAGATCAAGCTGAAGGCAGCACACCTGTCATTTCAAACTAAATTACAAAGCTATAGTTTTTAAAACAATAGGGTACTGGCATAGAAACAGACCAGTGGAATGGAATAAAGAGCCCAGAAGCAAAGCTACACATGTATGGACGACTAATCTTTGACAATGAGGCCAAGAATCAACACTGGGGAAAGAATAACCTCTTTCATGCTGCTGTGAACTCAATATCCAAATGAAAAACCAGGGATCCTGGATCCCTATCTTCCAGCACTGAAGGAAATGAACTTAAAATTGACTAATGACTTAGAGATACGATCTCAAACCCTGAAATTCCTAGAAAAACATAGGGAAAAGCCTCCTTAACCTTACTCCTGACAGTGATTTTTTGAAAAGGACATCTAAAGCATACACAACAAAAGCAAAAACTAACAAACACCACCATACCCCATTGAAAAGTTGCGCCAGAGGCGATGAAACACGCGAGACAGTGAAAAGGATGTACAAGTGACTAACACGTGCTCACAATCACGAATCCTCCGGGAGATGAAAACCAAAACCACAAGATATCACCTCCTACCTGTTACAATGGCTATTACCAAAGGACAAGAGGCAACAGGTTGGTCAGGATGTGCAGAAAAAAATAACATGTGAATACTGCTGCTGGGAATGTAAGCGGGGAATTCACTATGGAAAATATTAGGAGACCCACCAAAAACTGAAAATAAAACTACCATATAGTCCACCACGGCCATTTCTAGTATGTATCCGAAGGAAACAAATCAGTATCTCCACAACGTATCTGAACATGAGTATCCGCTGCAGTATTGCTCACATAGCCAATACACGGAAACATCAGTAAGTCTGTGAGTGTTTATACTGACAAACGGGGGGCACGTGGCCTACTCAGTCCACAGAGCATGCAACTCTTGATCTCAGGGTAGTGGATTTAAGCCCCATACTGGGTACGGACTCTATATGAAAAGAGAGAGAGAGAGAGAGAGAATAAAAAAACAAACTGTAACTAAATAGAGAAATAAATAAATAAAGTGACAAAGAACATTTAGTACACACACAACATGCAGGAATATTCAGCCATAAACACGAAGGCAACACTACAATGACCACGAAACAGACGAATCTGAGAAACACCATGCTAAGTCAAATGAGCCACACAGCAAAACACAAACCCTGTACGTGGATACAGGGTACAAACCCACTTATGTGGATACTTATTAAGACAAGAAGTCAGTCAAACTTAGAGAAACAGAAAGTAGAATGCCAGAAGCTATAAACTGAGGGAAATGGGGAGCTGCTGGTCAGGGGTACACACTAACATTTACAAGGTAAGTCCTGAGGATCTAATATACAGCATGTTGACTGCAGTTGATAATATTCTATCGTACGCTTGAAATTTGCTATTGGAGTAGATACTAAGCTTTCGAACCACCACTAACAAAAAACGTAATTATGTCAAGCGATGTTGTGTTCAATGGGTTCATTTTGTCAATAATTTCATATGTAAGGGCACCTGGGTGGCCAGTCAGTTAAGCGTTCAACTCTTGGTTTCGGCCCATGTCTTGATGTCTGGGTGGAGAGACCAAGCCCTGCCTCAGGATCCGAGCTCAGGGCAGAGTCACCATGGGTTTCTCTCTCCCTCTCCTCTTCCCCTTGGCTTGCGCGCGCTCTCTCTCTCTCAAATAAATAAATAAATCTAAAAAAAGTTTCCTAATGTGTATCAAATCGTTATGCACTCTAATTTCAATAATATAATTTTATTTGTCAATCATACCTCAACAAAGCGCATGGGAGGGGGGCAGGTGGTAAAGATGTAAACACTACAAAAAGAACCATACAGGACAGTCTTGAGAAGTAATCCATGGTCCACTTAAGTAGTAAACATGCCACTGCCTGCAATTTCAGGCACAGCAAGGCACAAGGAAATGTCACCTACACAAAGGGTTCAAAACCCGGGCCACAGAAATGGCAAGGATCTGAACACACGGACCCAGCCAGGAAGAGGGCAAGCAAAGTGCATTCCATCGGCCTCACTGCATGACTATTGACCTCCAATCTTACCCTATCAGGGTTCCACATGGAGGGTGCTGGGGCTGCAGGGCTAAGAAAAGGGCACACCTACAACTCAGGGCTAGCGACAAAAGCAACTCCCCAGAAAGCTGGGGAAGCAAGCAGTGCCCACAGTCCATACGAGAAAAGGATAAACCATCCCCTGGAAAATGAAAGGGGGACGTGGAATACAGAGTCTAGTCCAGGTCAATGGGAACCGTGAGGGACTTACCCAGCGAGGATATAAGGGTAAAGTTCTCCAGCATCACATGGTGGTACAGCCGTCTCTGAGCCTCATCAAGAAGCCTCCATTCCTTCCAGGAGAAGTACACGGCAACGTCCTCAAAGGTCACACCACACTACCATGAAAGGAAAAGTTGGCAGCCTGAGCATTATTTCTGACAACCCACAATCCAACCCCCACACATCCACCCAGTCTCCCCTGCCACCCCAGCTCCCCACCTCAGAATAAATACCAGGTCCCCGTGCCTCTAATGCTGCTCTCCTCTCACCTTCCCATCAACCACTGTGTTCAGTCCACAGCAGTAACAGGCAGGGGGACACACAGATGCAATCTAAGCTCTCGGTTTGGCCTGCAAGGTCCCATTCCTACCCCATGATATTCCCGGGGAGTCTCCCAGACTGTGCCCTCAAGACAGACAATTATAGGCCCTGCTCTGCCAGAAAGCCTTCAATACCAGGGCTCTGAGGCCCTTAGCTCACACCTCCTCTCCATGTGTACGGGATTCTGTAGACTGTACCTCTCTCACGTCTTCAGACCCCACAGATGAACTCCACACCTTCCTGCTCCACACCGAAGGATTCTCCCTTGACTCACACTTGTACTTGTCACATGACACCCAAGGGATGTTTGACAAACTCAAACAGGTTCCAGTCCCAGTACTTTCATGGATCCCAATTGAGGGAAAGCCTCAAATGCTACTTAGAAGCCCTCCTCACCTCCCTGTAATTCTCCCTTCCGTAACAGACACTCCCAAGCACTGTTCACTTACGACACTCACGGACCCTCTTCTATATCTGTGCTGTCCATACTGTCCCTCAACAATCAGAAGGTACCACTTTCCACTGAACCTTTGTGAAAACCCCAGCGTGAAAGGTCTCCTTGCCCAGCACAGTGAATCACAAATGACAACTGCCCCAGACCTATTCCAGCAGCAAGACTTTGAAACACTCCAAACACTATAAAAACTCATCCCAAATTTCTGTTCAAACCCTACACCACCGAATAAAGAGCATCCCCAGACTCTCAAATGCTCCTGGGCAGGGGGCACCGGCATGCCTCAGTGGGTTAAGGGTCTGACTCCTGCTCTTAGCTCAGGTTTTGATCAGCATCCTGAGTTCAAGCCCCATGTTAGACTCTACACTGGGTGTGGAGACTACTGGGGGGGGAAAAAACAACCACCTCCTAGGTGTCCTAGCTATCTCTTGTCCCATCATTCCATGCAAGGCTTGTCCATGTATCTGCCAGATCATTCTTTCTCCTTCACCACCTGTGTTGGCAATGCCCAGCCAATCCAACCAGGTGCTGAACAAGAGAACCACTCGAGCACACTTTACCGAGACCCTCCAACCTATACTAATAGCATTGCCACGATACTCTGCATTCCCTTCCTAAATGTGATCCAAATCTCCACCCTGGTCTACACAATAGCCATCGTTTTTCTAACTCTCCATCCTGAATCTTTCCCCCAGTTTTCCAAAATTTCCTGTCCAGCTGCCCACCTTCTGCTATCACCCACACTTCTCTGAAACGTCAGAGATCGTGAACAATGTCAAAACAACTTAGGTATCCCCATGCACAATCAACCTACTGATAACTTCCATCCGGATGATGGGAGCTTCCATCTCTTTGGCTGCTAGGACCTGTGAAAACTGAGAATGGGAAACCTCACCGAAATGGAGGCAGAGGTTGCAGCTGGGAGACTGCTCAGACACTAGTACCATGATGAACTGCAGTTCCACGAGGAACAGACGGACTTGACCTTATACTGCCACAGTACCTCACTACCCCTGACCCAAAAAGACAGGCTTTCCTGATCACCCCACCCAACAGCTCACCCAATGGGAAGCCACGGTTCTTCGAACTCCCAGTTTACTCCAATGGACTTGGAGTCTGTAACAGCCTTCAAAACTTTGCCCTCTTCCCCTTAAAAAATCCTACCTCTCCTTTGTACTCCTGTCCTACTGTTTGGCCTAAGCTTGTGTGTTCTGAATTGCAGTTTCTTTCATTCCCAAATAAACCCATTTTTTGTGGGTAAAATAACTGCCCGTTTTTGTTTCACGTTTAAGGTTCAGACACCAAAAGCCCTGAGGTTTTCCCTGACTCCCCCCTTTCTCTTGTCATCTGCAACACCCACAATTTGGTTTAGCTCTTCTCAAAAATGGACCATAATTCAACCAATTCTCCAACAGCCACAGTGGTCATTCTACTCCAACTCTAACACTGAAGCGCCCCGGTGACTCAGTCCCTTGAGGGCCCCACCCTTGGGTTTTGGTTCAGGTGAGGATCACCGCATGTAGCCCGAGTTGGTCTCCTCTCTCAGCCGGCGTCGGCTGGGATTCTCTACCTCTCCTACCCCCCGACGCGCGCATACTCTCTCCAGGTCAAATAAATAAAATAGCTTTTAAAAAATAAGTAAATAACATCCACTTTGCAACTCCCTCCTCCTGCGCTCCCTGCCTCCTCGCTCACCCCCGCCGCGGGTTCTCGTCTCTGCGGCCCGGGAAAGCCTATTGACACCTGGCTTAGACCACCTCTCGTTACCGCCATGACACACGGACTGCTCAGGCAGCGAGGGGACAGGCCTCGCTGGCCGCGCCGCATCTTGCTGCTGACACAAGGCAGGGAGACGTGCTGTTCCCCGCTGGGGGCGCAGACCGCCTCCAGCCTCTGCCCCAGCCGGCCCCTCAGCCCGGAGCCCGTCCCGCAGCCAGCACGCCGGCGCTCACACACGGGCCCCCGCCCTCCGGCGCCTCCCTGTGCCGGACACCGGGGCCTGGGCCGCAGGGACGCGAGCAGGCGCCCCGCTCCGGGCCTTTCGGGTCTGCGTGGGGGGACGGCGGGGAGGGCGGGGAGGCGAGCGTTTACCTGAGCCGGGTCCCTGGGAGCGGCCGCCGCCATCGGATTCGGTGGGCCGGCAGCGGGGCCGGAAGGGAACGGACACCCGGACTCAACGGTGTGCGGCGAGGACAGCGCCCCCCTCCCGCCCCGTCTTTGCGATCAGTCACCCAAATCCTGAATCCTCTCTGGAACCGTAGCGATAAACCAACGCAACAGGTAGCAAAAGTACCTACGGGGCTTGAGGCCGTAGTCGCGCCCCCACAGGACGCGCTCCTTTAGAAATGCCGCGTCTTGTTCCCTCATTGGCTCCGCGCTGTGTTCTGGGGGCGGAGGCTCTTCCCGGTGATGTGACTCCTAGAGCTCTGGCAGTCGCCCTCAGGGGGTCCTGCGCCCTGGAGTACGTGGGCTTTGTTCACTTGGCATCCTGAGGTTTGGTGTAAAGAACTGTTGGCACCCAGGGGAACCGGCTTTGCTCCTTAAAGCTGGAGAAGAGCCCTAATTTCAAACTCTATGACTCTCTGCTTCCAAAGGAGAAGACTATTTTAGATGCTCCCAAATCCTTTTACTGAAATAGTTAAACTTTTCCGTACAGAAGTTCAGAAATAAATGAGATCTTATATAGCTGCAAAGATGTTGCTGTTCCTCAAATGTTTGCATCCTGAAACATTAGGGTCAGTTTCCTAAGTTTCAGTAGTACTGGTTGGGAACTATAGATTAGTTCCTTTTAAGCAACCAAATATTCAACCAATCACACTGTAAAGGTCTGTTGGTTTTATTCAGTGATTTGAATTGGGCAGTATCCCATCTAGCAAGCAGAAGGCAGCTCCAAAGTGCTACAGAAAGGGAAAGGTTTTTAAAGGTAGGACAGGAATATCATAAGCAGAAAAAATGATAGTGTCAGGTGAGGTCAGCTTATTGTCGGGACAAGAATCTTATTAGGGGAATGCCTCACCTTTTGGGTGACAGGGCCCATCAATGTGGCCTATTACCTTTTTGGTGCTGACCAGAAAAATCCTGACTGAGCAGTGGAAACTGAATTTCTGGGGGAGGTTGAAAGTGCAATGAACTTAGGTATTATGCCCTGGTTTTGTGACATGGCCTAGGGAAGTGACTCTGTTTGGGGTCCCTGGTTTCCTTTTTCACACCCTATGCAGCGTGGTGACATAAATAGAGGACGGGAGGAGGGATGGTAGGCCACCTAGATTATGGGGACAATGATGAGGTCAGCCTCTGGTTCCACACTAAACCTCTCTTGCCTGTAGAGTGATTGTGTCCCATCTATGAAGGAACACTTTTGTCCACATATTTCTTACTTCATATTTGCAGATATACTAATTTCCTTTTAAGAGTCTGATATCACCTCAAACACAGAGCAACTTAACCGATGCTGGTTTTTGTTCCAAACACATTGCCATTTTCAGTTGGAACATGTGTGCAAAGGGAGAATCTGAACCCTGAAATAAAGGATTATCTGAACCCAATGAGCTCATCTTCTTGCTAGGAAGTGACCCTTCTTTCTTCAGGAATTGGCAGTAGTGTTGCTTTAGGAATTGAAGTTATCTCAGAAAACTGTGGTGAAATGCACATTTCAGATGTTTAAAGACAGTGGCAGAAATAGCTATGGGGAAATCCATATTCCATCTCCCTACACATCACTAAAGGCTAAAAAAAGTTATAGGTTCATAGACCTTTTAGGAGAAGGTTTAGCAAATCTGAGAAAAGATAGAATCAAACAGATCATTCACTGTTCTAGACCAATGTGCCTGACACTGTGAGGCTTTCATCTCCAAAATGTGATTTTTTTCATTCCTGAAAACATTGAGCTTGCTACTATCAACCTTAACAATAAAAAGCCAGGGTTTTTGTTTTGTTTTGTTTTTTTACAAGCACACTGAGTTTATTCTGGAATAACACTGGAATTTCAACTTGGGATAAGCACACTATGGCAAACCAGGACAATTCAAAGAGACAAAGGGAAGTCAGTTTTTATTAGGTCTTAGAAGATTGAGAAGGATAACTTTGAATAAAGTGTCCTTGAAACACAGGAGATTGAGTCATGGCAGTGTTTCATTGGCTGCATACCAAGGTTAGTGTGTCCTTGACTGGGCAAGGAGGGGCCATCCTTTCTTCTGTTAAAAGCAGGAGATTAAAATCCTCCCCAGGAAAGTGCCCTCGTTTGTCAAGATAAAAATTATCTTCCTTCCTCCTGCTGATCTGCAGTTCCTACCAGTGTGTACCCTGTGCTTCCTTAATCCATTTGCAATGAGTTTAAAAGAGGACATTTAGGGTACCAAAGAACGAAGCATTTCTACCAATAACCTAGCTTCTGGAAGGGAAGGTAGATACAATTAAATGTCCTTATAATCTGCAGCCTCCAAGAAGTTCCCAACCATCTTAATGTTAACACCTTGCTAGAGGGGAAAACAACCTTAACTTGACCATGGCAAGGCCTCTGGTATCCTGTGAATCTTCTTTAATATATGAAAGTATTTTCTCAACCTCCCTGTTTCCTTACCTCCCCCAACCCCAAAGTATATAATCAGCCACCCCTCACAACCCAGGGCAGCAGCTCTTTCTGCCCAAGGGTCCTGTCCCCGTGCTGTAATAAACCACCATTTTGCACCAAAGACGCCTCAAGAATTCTTTCTTGGTCGTCGGCTGCGTACTCCACCCCACTGAACCTCACCTAGATTCCACAACCTCATCAAAATGACAGGAAAATTGAAATGTCATGTTTATTCACTCTTCTACCAAATATGCATTGGGGTTTTCAGGAACTTTGGTAGATGCATGGGGGAAATACAGGCATAAGGCAAGCAATCCTGCCTTCACGTGGTGTTTTTTTAGGTTCAGGAAAACACAGGAACCACGAAAGCAGAAATACTAAGTTATATTGCATATTAGATTGTAGCAGGAGCAATGGAACAAGGCGAGGTGATTTTGCGAAAAGGGGATTGGATGGACTATCGCACTGGGCTGTAAGGAAGCCCTCCTTATAAGAGCACCACTGAACAAGAATGAGTCCTGCCAGTTTTAATTTTTATTAATTCTGTTAAAGACAAAGTGAGTTTCATTTAAATTTCAAAGAGCTTATTTCAGCAAACATGAAAACTGAAGGAGGGGAAGAGCTTTTGCCAACAAAAAAATGGAAGCAAAGCAAACAAGTTATATGATTGGCTATGGCTTAAGGAATTGCCTTATTTGGGAAAGCCTAGGTAGCTGTTTGTGATTGGGTGAATCACTGTTTGGGATTCTTTGGTTCCATGTCTTACCCTTGAGACTTTTAAAAGAATTTGCTGGAGGTTAGGTTTCAGTTTGCCTATGTAGGTGGTAGGGCATTGGAGCCTCGTGGGTCTAATGTCCTGCTTGTTGATTTCAGTTGGAAGCAAAAAAAGCAGGTGGAGAGTGACTTTGAGTGGGGTCTTCCACAGTGGAGACCCTGGGACTCCAGCCCTTTAAGCCTTCAGCGTGCTTGGCTCACCACAGTGACACTCAGTGGGTGTCCATGAGAACCTTTCACTCTGCTGCTCATCACAGTCCGAAGGTCTACAGCCTCCCTCTACTGGAGTCTGGAGGGAGGCAGCCTGGCCTTCCCTAAAGAACCTGTTTTCATGGTTTCATCTCTGCACTGACCTCTCCATCAGTTTCATCCCAACTCATGAGAAATGCTCATTCTCAGCCCACAAGACAGACCTACTGACTCAGGGACTTTGGGGGTAGCCACAGAATTGAGTGTTTTAAGAAGCCTCGGGTGAGATAGATACACAGTAAAACATTGCATCTGCTCGCTGTGCTTCCTGTGGACAGGGCACCTGATACTCTTCTGATTCACACCAATCTGCTCGACAGCGGCAGGATCTCATAACCTAGGCAGCAAAATTTATCAGCACACACTCGTTTCCTTCATTAAAAAAGGAAAGTCTAGAACATCGGATTTTCTGTTGTTTATTAACAGATACTACTCCTTTGTGAACACAGAAAATAAAAAGCCACTAATCACTCTGATGTGAACAAAGAAAAAGAGAAAAAATTAAAGTTCCTTACAACTTACACCCCACTGACAAGTACTTGGGACAGGCAGGGTGACCTTCTTCCAGGAACTCCACTCACTCAATTTCAGTATTTTCTAAAGGAAAAAGACAACCTTAGCTTGACCTTAGCCAGAACTCCAGGATCCTGTAAGTCTATTTACCATATGCATATCCCTTTGGAAGCTTCCTTTAGTTCTACCCATCCCCCCCCCCCCCAGGTATACAAGAGCAATTATTCTCTAAACAAATAGCCCACAGATACACATCTGAAGGGTCTCAATTAAGGTTTTAGTAGATGACCTTGACCTGACAACAACTACCATCCGTGCAGCCACTATCCCTACTCCCTCCCAACTGGAAATAACATAATCAGTCACCTCTCACAACCCCAGTGCAGCTCTGACCACAGGTCCCGTGCCTGCGCTTTAATAACCCACCTTTGTCTCATGGAGACATCTCAAGAATTTTTTCCTGACGGTGTGATCCCTCACCCCGTTTCTTCTCTTTTCTTTTCTTTTCTTTTCAATATTTTATTTATTTGACAGAGAGCACAAGCAAGGGGAGCGGCAGGAAGAGGGAGAAGCAGGCAGAGGGAGAAGCAGGCTCCTCATTGAGCAAGGAGATGGATGCGGGGCTCCATCCCATTAAGGCAGATCCTTAACTGACTGAGCCACCAGGTGCCCCTCACCCCAACATTTCACATCAACTCTACCTCGTGCAGAAAAGCAATTATTTGCAGTATGGTATCCTTTTAAAATTGCTTTGGCACATGGAAGAGTTGCTGTGTGTGTATGAGGGGCTCTGTGTTCAAATATGTTCCTATGTTATCAAAACCCAAGTTTGTTTGCACACTGCTCCAAAAATGATACTCAAGAGACAAGTACTGACTGGAAAGATATATGAGCTTTAATCAGGAGACCAGCCACGTGGAGAGAAGGCGGGCCATTGTACAAAGGCCAACTCCAAAGTATCTGCCTCACCCAGGGGTTTTATTTTTTATTTTTTAAAGATTTTATTTATTTGAGAGAGAGTAAGCAAGAGAGAAAGAGAGAAAACAAGCTGGGGGAGAGGCAGAGGGAGAGAGAGAGAAACAGGCTCCCCACTGAGCAGGGAGCCTGATGCTGGGCTCATCGCAGGACCCTGGGATCATGAACTGAGCTGAAGGCAGACGCTTAACCAACTGAGCCACCCAGGTGCCCCACCCAGGGGTTTTTAGAGGAGTTTGGGGCAGTTAACCAGTAAAGGGCGTACAGTAGTCCTTAACACTTCTTGACTACATGCAGACTCTACGGTATTAGCTATAGATGCTATCACAGCACTGGGAGGTTGTACAAGGGGTCTGGTTCCTTAGTGCCTAGGGGTCATGCAAGAGGGTCTGTTCTGTTTTGTGTCATGCAGAATGCTCAGCTCTTTCTAGGAGAGAAAACATGACCTATAGATGAACAGAGAAAGGTTAATAAATCATAGAAGCTAAGGGTGCTTCTTTAACCTTAAGATTACTAGGTTGGCCCAAGGGCCCAGGGTGCCTCTACCCATACGTACTGTTTTTCTTAGTACTTAAAGAGGACCTTGGCTGCCCCTATTTTGACCTCAAACTTTCTAGTTGGATTCTTTTCACCTTGTCTATTGACTCAGATGGAAGACCTCGATGGCAAAGCATCCCCTGATAGGAAACAAAACTACCCCCTCAAGCACTTAGGATTGCCCTGAGCCACCAAGACCCTACCCATGATTGACTCCCGGACAATGATCTATTTGACTTTCACTGCCTACCTGCTTGTAGCCACCCACCCTTGGCCGATATTTTCCTTATGTAAACCTGAAACTACTTTTGTCTCTTTGGAGTATTCTTTGAGAGGTTAGTCTAGTGTCTTCTCTGCATTGGCCTTGCTGAGAGAGATTCCTTCCCTGTTCACCACCACCTCTTCCTCTGCCTTTGGATTTTTTTTTTTTTTTTTAAGATTTTATTTATTTATCTGACAGAGAGACAGACAGCCAGCGAGAGAGGGAACGCAGGCAGGGGGAGTGGGAGAGGAAGAAGCAGGCTCCCAGCGGAGGAGCCTGATGCGGGCCTCGATCCCACGACACCGGGATCACGCCCTGAGCTGAAGGCAGACACTTAACGACTGCGGCACCCAGGCGCCCCCTGCCTTTGGATTTTGTCACTAGGGAGCAGCCAAACCTAGTTTGTTTGGGACCCTCAGGTTAGGTGCTCTTGCATCCCTGTGCCCTGACAGTACAACAAAGTCATAATCAGTATGGGACAGGTGGTGCTTGGTAGGGATATATAGATAGGGGGCTCCATGATCAGGCTCACAGAAATCCACAAAATGTGGAGGTGTAAGGAAACCAGAGTTAAGGGAACATTCCAGACCACCCCGCCCCAGGTATCTGAGGGAGAAGTCTTACTTCTGACAGTCTCCTGTGATCAACAGAAAATAACCAAACCCTAAAAGAAGTAAGCCACTAAAGATGTTATCAGTAGTCCTTAATCAGAGGTGCTGCCAGTAGAGAAGTCAAAAAGATTTAAGTTCTCCGGTTGGCTTTCTACGAAAGACCAACCCTAAAAGCCCTTAGTGGCAACCCTGCTGGGACCCCTCTCACTCCTGAGAACTTTTTCTGTATTCTTGCTTAATAAACTTCTATCACTTTACTCACTCTCCCTCGTCCACAAGATCCATTCTTCGATTCTGTGAGACAAGAACCTCGCTCTACCGCTTCAATAATTTGTTGACCAACCTGCTCTCAGGTTTTTTTCCCTTAAGATTATCATGGACAATCTAATCCACCGAATTTAGTCCAGACTTCTACACCCCATCACCGCTAGGAGGCACCAGAGTGGCCATGCTGCTGTTGGAGGAAGGAAGGACTCACCCGTGTACTGTGCTGAGTCCCTGAGGGGCCTACCAGGTCTAGAATGGTCCTTAAGGCAATGCCTTAAGGATCAGCGGTGGGAACATAGGCTCCAGAGGAAGTATGGTAACTCAGCCCAGAGGCTCCTTCCTAAATCTTCTACCCAGGATGCTGACTCCCTCCAGGTGTCTTCTCTGTCCCTGAGCCACCCCTGCCCTCCTGTCTGGTGCCAAGGTCCTCGGGAGACCCTACCCCGATCTCCACATGCTCAGCCCCTTTCTCACTGACTCCCCAAGATGCCATCGTGCTCACACTAGGGTCCGGAGAAGAAAAGGCCTCTGCAGTTCCAATACTAGCACCAGACCTGGGTATACTCTTCATTGTGAGTGAAGATGTACCCCTTCTGGCCTTCCTTTTTCCCCCTTTCTTCCTCTCCTTTCCTCTCTCTTCCCTTTTTTTCTTCCTTTCTCTCTTCCTCTCTTTCTTCCTCTCCTCTTCCCTTTTCTTCTTTTTTCTTCCTTCCCTCTCCTCTCCCCTTTCTCTTTCTCCCTCCCTTCCCTCTCTTTCCCTTTCTTTCCTCTTCCTTTCTTTCCCTCCCTTTCCTTTTTTCCCCTTCCTTCCTCTTTTCTTTTTTCTCTCTCCCTCCCTCCCTTCCTCTCTCCTTTTCTCTCCCTTACTTCTTCTTTTTACTTTCTTCGTCCCTCCCTTTCTTCCTTTTCTTTTCTTCCTTCTTTTCTTGAAAAATAAAAACACTAGTAACTTAAATGAATTTATTTTCACCCATTGGCATTACAGCCCACGCATTAAAGGCAGTCTTAAAGAGATTTACACTGGCTGTCTCCCTCTCCTCCCCTCTCTTGCACAGCTGGCAATAGTCAGTGCCAAACTTCTAGAGTCCCAGAACTAGTGCACCATAAGTGATATGGCTCCCTGCGGTAGTCACTAAGCTCTAGGTGAGGGGAGCTGAGACCTGTCAGAGCCCAGGTGGCAGCTTCAGGCTGAACTGGGAAACCTGACCTTCCTGTGCATCTCCCAGCCTGAAACTACAAAGGATCTTTCTGACATGCAAGCCCTTGAGTGGAAGGGCTGCCCCTTGGCATGGAGGCTGAAAGTGGATCAGGTCAAAAGGGATAGTTCAAATGAAAGGCCAAAGTCACCACCTAGAAGTAACATCAAAAACTGCACCAACACTGATCCCAGATCTATTCTGAGACAGGCCCTGCCCTACCTGGCTCCCAGTCCTTTCAGGATAGGAAGTGGCCAGAAATGACCCCAGCATTCACCCCCTCCCCAGGCCCAGCAGGCTTCCCCTGAGACAGCTGTCTGGAAACACAGCCCAAGGCTGTGGTGAGATGCACAGAATGTAGACTCCTTTGGGGACCAGCAGTCAACTATTAAAAAAAGAAAAGGAAGGAGACTGGTGGCTCAGTTGGTTAAGTGTCTGCCTTTGGCTCAGGTATGATCACAGGGCCTTGAGATCTAGACCCCCATCTGGATCCCTGCTCAGCAGAGTCCCTGCTTCTCCCTCTGCCACTGCCCCCACTTGTGCTGTCAAATAAATAAATAAATAAATAAATAAATAAATAAATAAATAAATAAATAAAATAAAATCTTAAAGAGAGAGAGAGAAGGAAATAAATCACATGGAGGATGGCACTCCAGGGTGAGTTCTTTCAATGTACTGGGTGGGATGGGAGAAAGCAACTCTGAACCTGGTGGGTGTGCCTAACAACGTTGTCACTATCAGGGTGAGGCCAGACAGATTTTTAGTCACTCATCAGGGTGTTCAGGGACGTCCCTCCCCTCTGGCCTGTTGGGATTAGTCTCCTGCCTTTGGGGCTCCTGCAGACCTCCAGCCAGCTCACAGCTCCCACAGTGAACAGTTTTCCACCAAACACCCATATATAGTTATTCAGCACCTTTTCTGAGAATATCCCACTCTCACAATGGGAGAATTTACACTCTGGAAACTGGCAAACACTACAGAGCAGGGATGGATTTTTGTTTTTCTGAATGCCTGGACTTAAGAAAATGATGACATAATGGAATGAATGAATGTACCCTAGACTTAAACATGTGAGGTGTTTTGGTCCATGACAATGGGTAGGCCACAAAAATCTGAGGTAGTTAATGAAGTAATAGCCTTTTAGTATTACCATGACACCATAGAGAAAAATGTCACACCGTGTGCAAATGAGGAAAATTCCAACGTGTACCTTTGTTGTATGCATGTCTTATTTGTAATTGAAAAGGGAACTAGCCATTATTCACATCAAAGAAAATAGGCAAATGATACGAACAGAAAATGTACCACATGGGGCGCCTAGGTGGCTCAGTCGTTAAGCGGCTGCCTTTGGCTCAGGGCGTGATCCCAGGGTCCTGGGATTGAGCCTCACATCAGGCTCCTTCCCTGGGAGCCTGCTTCTTCCTCTCCCACTCGCCCTGCTTGTGTTCCCTCTCTCGCTGGCTGTCTCTATCTCTGTCAAATAAATAAATAAAATCTTTAAAGAAAAAAAAAAAAAGAAAATGTACCACAAAAGACACATAGGTGGTAAAGAAACACATGAAACAATGATGAAAGCATAGCACTACACATGTATTAAAAGGGCTGACATTAAAGGCTGGTCCTATCAAGTATTGTCAAGGACTGAAGATACTGCAACTCTCACATATGCCTGGTGGGAATGCAATGGTGAACAGTTTAGATGCCATTTTGGCCCTTTCATGAAAATGTTAACACTCACCTCCTCTGTTAAACCTATAATTCATAAGGAATTATAATGAAACTATATAGAGGGATTCCTCTGTGAAAGTGAAACACTGGCAATAACCCAAGTGCTCCGAACAGATGAAGAGATCAATCGTGGTATACATCCAGAAAACAGTACTGTTGACTGAAAGGGACATATATGTAAAAACGACCTCAGAGCTGAATGACGAAAGTAAAAAGGTGAGAGGGGTGTCTGGGTGGCTCAGTCAGTTAAGCATCTGCTTTCAGCCCAGGTTGTGATCTCAGGGTGCTGGGATAGAGGCCAACATCAGGCTCCCTGCTCAGCAGGGAGTCTGCTTCTCCCTCTGCCCCTCCCCCAGCCCATGCTAATAAATAAATAAATAAAATCTTAAAAAAAAAAGGGTGAGAAGTCCAGCTTGAGGAAGAATGGTTTAAATTTTTTTTATTTTTTTATTTTATTTTTTTTTAAAGATTTTATTTATTTATTCATTCGACAGAGATAGAGACAGCCAGCAAGAGAGGGAACACAAGCAGGGGGAGTGGGAGAGGAAGAAGCAGGCTCATAGCAGAAGAGCCTGATGTGGGGCTCGATCCCATAACGCCAGGATCACGCCCTGAGCCAAAGGCAGACGCTTAACCGCTGTGCCACCCAGGCGCCCCGGTTTAATTTTTTTTTAAAGATTTTATTTATCAATTTGTCAGAGAAACAGAGAGCAAAGCAGGCAGAGGGAGAAGCAGGCTCCCCACTGAGCAAGGAGCACAAAGCAGGATTAGATCCCAGGACCCTGGGATCATGACCTGAGCCAAAGGCAGACGCTTAACCAACTGAGCCACCCAGGCATCTCAAGGAATGGGTTATTTAAGGACTTCTGAACAGAAGCAAGACTTGGGCAACCTTAACAGAAGTAGGACTCCACAACACCACCGCAAGTCCTGCTTTTATAGCCCTAGAGGCTGGGGTGTACCTGGGAGACAAGCTGGGAGGAGGATGGTTCAGAACAGGTGTCTGCCATAGCTGTATATGATACTAAGAAGAATGCTGGCTAAGCAGGGTCACAGTTACATCCCTGGACTATGAAATCTGTTTTTGTCCTTTTCTGGCCTGCACCACAATGGCCTTGGCATGTAAGCAACACAGAGGATAGAAGAATTCAGAGACTTTTGGATTATTTTGACAATGTGTCTCTAAAAGCACAGAATTTCTGTGCACATTGATACTTCCCAGTCACTACAACATCTGTGGATACACACCACATAGGTGGCCGATGTCTCCTCTACTCCCTAATTACCCAATCTCCTAGATTACCAATTACAGTTCCCCCGCCCCTGTGGTGTTACAAGTGAATACTGCACATCAGGTCACATGGCTCCTTTGAAGGACCTGAGGTAGAGATTCCACTAACAGTGCCTGGCATCCTGTGCTATCAGCTGTGGACAAGCAAAATATTGTTGTTGTTTCCACAAGCACTGGAGATGGTCTCAACTGCTCCCTCTTCAGGGTGACCTCTCAGCACACAAAACTTGTTGGCATCCAGACCACAAAAGCCAGATATGGATCCTAGGAGGCTGTATTAGCTAGAAGTGATATAACACGGTACACAAACTAGGTGATTAGACAACAGAAATTTATTTTCCCACAAATCTGGAGTCTAGAAATTGGACATAAGATGTCAGCAGGGTTAATTTCTTCTCAGGTCTCCCTCCTTGGCTTGTAGATGAAGATTCCCAGTCTTCACAGTCATCCATGTGTGCTTGTACCCTCGTCTCTTCTTATCATGAAGCCAGCCACATTGCCTAATAGTCCCTCCTAATAACCCATTTCAACTTCACAATCTCTTTGAAGATGTTATGTCTAACTATAGCCACAGTGTGAGGCTCTGGGGGTTATAACTTCAGAATATGAATTGTGGGTGCACATTCAGCCCATCAGTTAGGTTTTAGAGTTAATGCAAATTAAGGCCCAGGCTGGAGAAGAGTAATGTTGTACGTATGGAGGTTATTACCCTCTCTGGGACACAATAAATTTGGAATGCAATGAAATCTGTTCACTCCTACGTGTGGGCAGAGCCCAATTCTGCTTTCAAACCACTCCTTACAGTGAACACAACACCTAAGATTACAGATAATTAAATTTAAAAAAACATATTAATGCATAAACCAGAGCAAAAGTGGCATTCAATTCCTGTTACTGACTTGGAAGCTGCAAAGATTGATCAGAAGCATTGTAAGACCAACAAATCCCTAAGAGATTTAGTCTTCTTGTGCAAGTAACCCCCCAGAACATAGATCAGGTACTAACGGTCAACACTGGGTCACACACATGACCAAAATCAGAAATGAAGAGGTTCAATTACCCGTAATTTCCATCAGCACATAACAAAGGAGAGGTCAGCATCATTAAGCATATTGGGTGGTGACTGATATAAGTTACTGAGGCCATCCGGGTGGCAGAGATGAAATGACTTCTGCCATGGATTCTGGCAGTGACTTCTAGCAATAACTTCAGACACATCAGAACATGATACACACCTTCTGAATTTTTCCCAAAAGGCTGAACTTATGGAAAGTAACTCCACTCTAGACACTCAGGTGAACAAAGTTCAATTCAGGAAGTTGGCTGCCTCAAAAAGATCCTTCTCCAGTGTAAATACACTAAAGAAAGAAATATTACCTTCTACGTTATTTTAACTCTTTCTGCAGTGTGAACTCTCAAGTGTGGAATGCATACAGATAACTGGCTAAAGGAATTGTGTCATTCACCTACTCATGAGGCCTCGCTCCAAGGTTAATTCAGATTTTTATGAAACTAACTTTGAATCATCTCCCAAGACATCACCTGCTACTCCTACTGCATTACAGCATAGGGATTGAACATGTCAATTTTAATGAACATAAACATTCAGTTCCTAATATTGCCCATAAGGACTCTATTGTGTATTTCCTCAGGTTGAAGGAGACTGAAGATTTAGCTGAAAGATTCCCCACAACAACAGCACCCCTAAGGCCTGTTGCCACTGTGAACTTTGTGATGATAACTGAGAGCACCATGACTGAAAAAAGATTTCCCACATTCACTGCAAGCAAAAGACCTTTCTCCTGTATGAAGTCTCTGGTGTTTTATGAATGTCGACTTACACTTCCAAGATTTCCCACATTCATTACACTTATAAGGCTTTTCACCAGAGTGAACCTTTACATGTACATTGAGGCTATTTCTTCTGACGAAGGACTTGCCACATTCACTGCATTCATAAGGTCTTTCCCGAGAGTGAACTCTCTGATGAGAACGAATGACAGAACGAGCGGTGAAAGATTTCCCACACTGACTGCACTCATAAGGCCTTTCTCCAGTGTGAAGTCTCTGGTGATCACGGAGGACAGAACTAGTGGTAAAAGATTTCCCACATTCACTACAATCATAAGGACTTATTCCAAGGTGACTCTGACGATGATACCGGAGGGCACAGCTATGACTAAAAGACTTCCCACATTCACTGCACAGATAAGGCTTTTCTCCTGTGTGAATTCTCTGGTGTTGAATGAACGTTGACTTATAGTTCAAAGATTTCCCACATTCATTACATTTATAGGGTCTTTCACCTGAGTGAACCTTGACGTGTACATTGAGGCTATTTCTGTGGAGGAAGAACTTGCCACATTCACTACACTCATAAGGCCTTTCTCCAGTATGCACTCTTCGGTGAGAACGGAGGGCAGAACTAGAGGTAAAAGATTTTCCACATTCACTGCATTCATAAGGCCTTTCTCCCGTGTGTACTCTCTGGTGAGAACGAAGGACAGAAGTAGCAGAAAAAGATTTCCCACATTCGCTGCACTCATAAGGTCTTTCTCCTGTGTGAATTCTCTGGTGTTGAATGAATGTTGACTTACACTTCAATGATTTCCCACACTCATTACACTTATAAGGCTTTTCACCTGAGTGAACCTTCAGGTGCACACTCAGGCTATTTCTTCGGACAAAGGACTTGCCACATTCACTGCATTCATAAGGTCTCTCTCCACTGTGAACTCTGTGGTGATAATGGAGGGCAGAACTTGTGGTAAAAGATTTCCCACATTCACTGCACTCATAAGGCCTTTCTCCAGTATGAAGTCTCTGGTGATCACGGAGGACAGAACTAGTCGTAAAAGTTTTCCCACATTCACTGCACTCATAAGGCCTTTCTCCAGTGTGAACTCTCTGGTGAGAATGAAGCACAGAACTAGTGATAAAAGACTTCCCACATTCACTGCACTCATAAGGCCTTTCTCCTGTATGAATTCTCTGGTGTTTAATCAGTGATGACTTACACTTCAAAGATTTCCCACATTCATTACATTTATAAGGCCTTTCACCTGAGTGAACCTTTCTGTGTACCTTGAGGATATTTCTTCGGACAAAGGACTTGCCACATTCGCTACACTGGTAAGGTCTCTCTCCTGTGTGAATTCTCTGATGATACCGTAGGTCAGTCCTAGAGATAAAGGATTTCCCACATTCACTGCACTCATAAGGCCTCTCTCCTGTGTGAATTCTCTGGTGTTTAATGAATGTTGACTTAAACTTAAATGATTTCCCACATTCGTTACACTTGTAAGGTCTTTCACCTGAGTGAACCTTTATGTGTACATTCAGAGTATTTCTTCGGAGAAAGGACTTGCCACATTCACTGCATTCGTAAGGCCTTTCTCCTGTGTGAATTCTCTGGTGCTTGACGAATCCTGACTTACATTTCAAACACTTCCCACACTCGTTACACTTATAAGGCCTTTCACCTGAGTGAAGCTTTAGGTGTACTTTGAGGCTATTTCTTCGGAGAAAGGACTTGCCACATTCACTGCACTCATAAGGCCTTTCTCCAGTGTGAAGTCTCTGGTGAGAACGGAGGACAGAACTACTCGTAAAACATTTCCCACAATCACTGCACTCATAAGGTCTTTCCTCTGTGTGAGATCTCTGATGATAACGGAGGGTAGACATAGAGGGAAAAGATTTTGCACAGCCACGACACTTATAAAACCTTTCCCCAGGTTGAACCCTATGGGCAATCAACACTGAGCTACAGCTAACAGATTTTGCGCATCTACTGCAAAAATATCTCTTCACTCCATTGTGCGATCGCTGGGGATGAATAAAGACAGATTTGTGGCCTAAGGATTTCCCACATTTGCTGCACGTGTACTGCCTGGATCCACTGTGACTCTTTCCACGTTCATTCAGGGTTGATCGTTGCCTAAGGGATTTTCCACATTGGCCAAACTCGTATCTTTCTCCAGTATGGTATCTCTGGTGTATAGCAAATAAGGATTTGTACCTGAAAGTTTTCCCACATTCACTGCACACAAAGGACTGTCTTCGAAAGTGGACACCCTGGTCCTGAGTATCTGTGTGTTTGGGACCAAAGGCATTCTTACATTTTCCCCAAGTATCAAGACTTTTCCTGCACTGGAAGATTTCATTTGGCTTCTCCTCAGTATGAGTGACCTCTGGCTGCAGATGCCCGGAGCCAGAGAGGAAGTCCTTCTGAACTTCTCCACAGGTAAAGGGCTTTCCTGAACCATGGAATCCCCAGCTCTTCACCACAGAGGCCCTGTCCACACGGCTTCTGCAGGGTTTTGCTCCCAGGTGCTGTTCCTGCTGCGGCTGAGACTTTGCACTGCAATAAAATCGTTTCCCACACGCCCCACACCTCAACAGTTTCTGGCTGTTTCCTTTTCCCTGGTGCTCAGCCAAGTGGAAAATGTCTCTCAAGACTGGACCACACATCTCACAGGGGTGGGTCTTCCGGGAAGACACAGCTGCCGTGGGCGTCCCGGCCTGTGACGCGCCTACAGTAGTGCTCTGTGCAAAGGGTGCCTCCTCACCCTCTGCTCCACAGCAGCAACCTGAAGGCAAAGAAACGCTGGTGAAATTCGTGTTCACTATCGCGAGGGGCTGAGCCCATCACACGCATGCACCCGATTCATCTAGGCAGGAGTGTACAGCATGCTTTTCCACACAAAGGAGATGGAATTCAACTGAAGGAGTGGTCGCCGTGCTTTACTGGGTCCAACTGGTCAAGTATTGTGGAGAGCACTCTAGAAGGACAAAAACCTAGGGTATGACGCAAGGAAGGGAACCAGGGTCTACAACTTGTTCTCTGACCAAAGGTTTGTGTAGGACCATTTCTGCTATTGATATTAGGCTCAGGAGAGGCTGCGGGAATATCCAATCCCTAGAAATTTGCTTTTGTTCAAGGTAGTTTAAGGGCATGTGAATAGCTCATGGTAAAACTTTCAGGAGTGAATGTCGGACTACTCGGAAAAAGCAGTGAGAGATATTGGCAAGACGTGGAGATTCGAGAAGCATTTATTACCCCTAAACTGGGTATCATGGAACCACCAAACAGTAGAATTCAGAAGTCCACAAACTGTCAACAGTAAAGAAGGAAAGACAGAAGTGGGGTGTGGCCATAGCAATGGGACCAAACTCAGGTTGAAAAAACAAAGGTGCCCAGTATGATCTCAACACAGTGCGATACCACACCTTTCCCAGCTGCCGTCCACCAGAAACAGGCTCCCCATGAGATCACCTGGTTACTTCTGGAGCATGTCCATGCTATGATACACAAAGGACTCTTCCCTGTAAGCCCTCCTGAGCAACTACAGGGTACCAGGACGATACCAATACTGTAGGAAAACAGGCCAAGTGAACCGCCAGCACTGTCCTACAGCGACTCAGGACACAACAAAGAAAAACATCCTATGTGACTGATGTCAGCAGGATGGTAGAAAAGCAGAAATCATCCCTCACCCCAACAAAAGAAATCAATTCTACAGCTGTCTATGAGTGGCTTAGCCTGGAAGTGCTCAAGGGCCCATTAACACTGACTAGAACACAGCAGACCATAAAAGAGGGCACAAGCACACAGAAAAGTCGGCTGGAGACTCCACTGGCAGAGCCGTGTGTGATGGGTGGGAAATAAGGGCTGGGGCTATCTCTGCCAGCCACAGGGTGGGTGCGACTGCAGTCCCCGCTCAGCAGAGCCTCCAGCTTCCTGCTCCACAGAGGACACCGGCATCTTTTGCCATCGAGTTAACCAATGTCTGAAGCCAAAGCAATTTGAGAAAGAAGATCAAGCTGAAGGCAGCACACCTGTCATTTCAAACTAAATTACAAAGCTATAGTTTTTAAAACAATAGGGTACTGGCATAGAAACAGACCAGTGGAATGGAATAAAGAGCCCAGAAGCAAAGCTACACATGTATGGACGACTAATCTTTGACAATGAGGCCAAGAATCAACACTGGGGAAAGAATAACCTCTTTCATGCTGCTGTGAACTCAATATCCAAATGAAAAACCAGGGATCCTGGATCCCTATCTTCCAGCACTGAAGGAAATGAACTTAAAATTGACTAATGACTTAGAGATACGATCTCAAACCCTGAAATTCCTAGAAAAACATAGGGAAAAGCCTCCTTAACCTTACTCCTGACAGTGATTTTTTGAAAAGGACATCTAAAGCATACACAACAAAAGCAAAAACTAACAAACACCACCATACCCCATTGAAAAGTTGCGCCAGAGGCGATGAAACACGCGAGACAGTGAAAAGGATGTACAAGTGACTAACACGTGCTCACAATCACGAATCCTCCGGGAGATGAAAACCAAAACCACAAGATATCACCTCCTACCTGTTACAATGGCTATTACCAAAGGACAAGAGGCAACAGGTTGGTCAGGATGTGCAGAAAAAAATAACATGTGAATACTGCTGCTGGGAATGTAAGCGGGGAATTCACTATGGAAAATATTAGGAGACCCACCAAAAACTGAAAATAAAACTACCATATAGTCCACCACGGCCATTTCTAGTATGTATCCGAAGGAAACAAATCAGTATCTCCACAACGTATCTGAACATGAGTATCCGCTGCAGTATTGCTCACATAGCCAATACACGGAAACATCAGTAAGTCTGTGAGTGTTTATACTGACAAACGGGGGGCACGTGGCCTACTCAGTCCACAGAGCATGCAACTCTTGATCTCAGGGTAGTGGATTTAAGCCCCATACTGGGTACGGACTCTATATGAAAAGAGAGAGAGAGAGAGAGAGAATAAAAAAACAAACTGTAACTAAATAGAGAAATAAATAAATAAAGTGACAAAGAACATTTAGTACACACACAACATGCAGGAATATTCAGCCATAAACACGAAGGCAACACTACAATGACCACGAAACAGACGAATCTGAGAAACACCATGCTAAGTCAAATGAGCCACACAGCAAAACACAAACCCTGTACGTGGATACAGGGTACAAACCCACTTATGTGGATACTTATTAAGACAAGAAGTCAGTCAAACTTAGAGAAACAGAAAGTAGAATGCCAGAAGCTATAAACTGAGGGAAATGGGGAGCTGCTGGTCAGGGGTACACACTAACATTTACAAGGTAAGTCCTGAGGATCTAATATACAGCATGTTGACTGCAGTTGATAATATTCTATCGTACGCTTGAAATTTGCTATTGGAGTAGATACTAAGCTTTCGAACCACCACTAACAAAAAACGTAATTATGTCAAGCGATGTTGTGTTCAATGGGTTCATTTTGTCAATAATTTCATATGTAAGGGCACCTGGGTGGCCAGTCAGTTAAGCGTTCAACTCTTGGTTTCGGCCCATGTCTTGATGTCTGGGTGGAGAGACCAAGCCCTGCCTCAGGATCCGAGCTCAGGGCAGAGTCACCATGGGTTTCTCTCTCCCTCTCCTCTTCCCCTTGGCTTGCGCGCGCTCTCTCTCTCTCAAATAAATAAATAAATCTAAAAAAAGTTTCCTAATGTGTATCAAATCGTTATGCACTCTAATTTCAATAATATAATTTTATTTGTCAATCATACCTCAACAAAGCGCATGGGAGGGGGGCAGGTGGTAAAGATGTAAACACTACAAAAAGAACCATACAGGACAGTCTTGAGAAGTAACCCATGGTCCACTTAAGTAGTAAACATGACAATGCACAGCAAGGCACAAGGAAACGTCACCTACATGAAGGGTTCAACCCGGGCCACAGAAATGGCAAGGATCTGAACACACGGACCAAGCCAAGAAGAGGGCAAGCAAGGTGCACTCCATCAGCCTCACTGCATGACTACTGACCTCCAATCTTACCCTATCAAGGCTACGCATGGAGGGTGCTGGGGCTGCAGGCCTGAGAAAAGGACACACCAACAAATCAGTTAGCGACAACATCGACTACCCAGAAAGCTGGGGAAGCGAGCAGTGCCCACAGTCCACACGAGAGAAAGACAAACCATCCCCTGGAAAATGGAGGAGGGGGACGCCGAATACAGAGTCTAGTCCAGGTCAATGGGAACCGTGAGGGACTTACCCAGCGAGGATATAAGGGTAAAGTTCTCCAGCATCACATGGTGGTACAGCCGTCTCTGAGCCTCATCAAGAAGCCTCCATTCCTTCCAGGAGAAGTACACGGCAACGTCCTCAAAGGTCACACCACACTACCATGAAAGGAAAAGTTGGCAGCCTGAGCATTATTTCTGACAACCCACAATCCAACCCCCACACATCCACCCAGTCTCCCCTGCCACCCCAGCTCCCCACCTCAGAATAAATACCAGGTCCCCGTGCCTCTAATGCTGCTCTCCTCTCACCTTCCCATCAACCACTGTGTTCAGTCCACAGCAGTAACAGGCAGGGGGACACACAGATGCAATCTAAGCTCTCGGTTTGGCCTGCAAGGTCCCATTCCTACCCCATGATATTCCCGGGGAGTCTCCCAGACTGTGCCCTCAAGACAGACAATTATAGGCCCTGCTCTGCCAGAAAGCCTTCAATACCAGGGCTCTGAGGCCCTTAGCTCACACTTCCTCTCCATGTGTACAGGATTCTGTAGACTGTACCTCTCTCACGTCTTCAGACCCCACAGATGAACTCCACACCTTCCTGCTCCACACCGAAGGATTCTCCCTTGACTCACACTTGTACTTGTCACATGACACCCAAGGGATGTTTGACAAACTCAAACAGGTTCCAGTCCCAGTACTTTCATGGATCCCAATTGAGGGAAAGCCTCAAATGCTACTTAGAAGCCCTCCTCACCTCCCTGTAATTCTTCCTTCCGTAACAGACACTCCCAAGCACTGTTCACTTACGACACTCACGGACCCTCTTCTATATCTGTGCTGTCCATACTGTCCCTCAACAATCAGAAGGTACCACTTTCCACTGAACCTTTGTGAAAACCCCAGCGTGAAAGGTCTCCTTGCCCAGCACAGTGAATCACAAATGACAACTGCCCCAGACCTATTCCAGCAGCAAGACTTTGAAACACTCCGAACACTATAAAAACTCATCCCAAATTTCTGTTCAAACCCTACACCACCGAATAAAGAGCATCCCCAGACTCTCAAATGCTCCTGGGCAGGGGGCACCGGCATGCCTCAGTGGGTTAAGGGTCTGACTCCTGCTCTTAGCTCAGGTTTTGATCAGCATCCTGAGTTCAAGCCCCATGTTAGACTCTACACTGGGCGTGGAGACTACTGGGGCGGGGGGGGGGAAAACAACCACCTCCTAGGTGTCCTAGCTATCTCTTGTCCCATTCCTCTCCATGTGTACAGGATTCTGTAGACTGTACCTCTCTCACGTCTTCAGACCCCACAGATGAACTCCACACCTTCCTGCTCCACACCGAAGGATTCTCCCTTGACTCACACTTGTACTTGTCACATGACACCCAAGGGATGTTTGACAAACTCAAACAGGTTCCAGTCCCAGTACTTTCATGGATCCCAATTGAGGGAAAGCCTCAAATGCTACTTAGAAGCCCTCCTCACCTCCCTGTAATTCTCCCTTCCGTAACAGACACTCCCAAGCACTGTTCACTTACGACACTCACGGACCCTCTTCTATATCTGTGCTGTCCATACTGTCCCTCAACAATCAGAAGGTACCACTTTCCACTGAACCTTTGTGAAAACCCCAGCGTGAAAGGTCTCCTTGCCCAGCACAGTGAATCACAAATGACAACTGCCCCAGACCTATTCCAGCAGCAAGACTTTGAAACACTCCGAACACTATAAAAACTCATCCCAAATTTCTGTTCAAACCCTACACCACCGAATAAAGAGCATCCCCAGACTCTCAAATGCTCCTGGGCAGGGGGCACCGGCATGCCTCAGTGGGTTAAGGGTCTGACTCCTGCTCTTAGCTCAGGTTTTGATCAGCATCCTGAGTTCAAGCCCCATGTTAGACTCTACACTGGGCGTGGAGACTACTGGGGCGGGGGGGGGGGAAAACAACCACCTCCTAGGTGTCCTAGCTATCTCTTGTCCCATCATTCCATGCAAGGCTTGTCCATGTATCTGCCAGATCATTCTTTCTCCTTCACCACCTGTGTTGGCAATGCCCAGCCAATCCAACCAGGTGCTGAACAAGAGAACCACTCGAGCACACTTTACCGAGACCCTCCAACCTATACTAATAGCATTGCCACGATACTCTGCATTCCCTTCCTAAATGTGATCCAAATCTCCACCCTGGTCTACACAATAGCCATCGTTTTTCTAACTCTCCATCCTGAATCTTTCCCCCAGTTTTCCAAAATTTCCTGTCCAGCTGCCCACCTTCTGCTATCACCCACACTTCTCTGAAACGTCAGAGATCGTGAACAATGTCAAAACAACTTAGGTATCCCCATGCACAATCAACCTACTGATAACTTCCATCCGGATGATGGGAGCTTCCATCTCTTTGGCTGCTAGGACCTGTGAAAACTGAGAATGGGAAACCTCACCGAAATGGAGGCAGAGGTTGCAGCTGGGAGACTGCTCAGACACTAGTACCATGATGAACTGCAGTTCCACGAGGAACAGACGGACTTGACCTTATACTGCCACAGTACCTCACTACCCCTGACCCAAAAAGACAGGCTTTCCTGATCACCCCACCCAACAGCTCACCCAATGGGAAGCCACGGTTCTTCGAACTCCCAGTTTACTCCAATGGACTTGGAGTCTGTAACAGCCTTCAAAACTTTGCCCTCTTCCCCTTAAAAAATCCTACCTCTCCTTTGTACTCCTGTCCTACTGTTTGGCCTAAGCTTGTGTGTTCTGAATTGCAGTTTCTTTCATTCCCAAATAAACCCATTTTTTGTGGGTAAAATAACTGCCCGTTTTTGTTTCACGTTTAAGGTTCAGACACCAAAAGCCCTGGGGTTTTCCCTGACTCCCCCCTTTCTCTTGTCATCTGCAACACCCACAATTTGGTTTAGCTCTTCTCAAAAATGGACCATAATTCAACCAATTCTCCAACAGCCACAGTGGTCATTCTACTCCAACTCTAACACTGAAGCGCCCCGGTGACTCAGTCCCTTGAGGGCCCCACCCTTGGGTTTTGGTTCAGGTGAGGATCACCGCATGTAGCCCGAGTTGGTCTCCTCTCTCAGCCGGCGTCGGCTGGGATTCTCTACCTCTCCTACCCCCCGACGCGCGCATACTCTCTCCAGGTCAAATAAATAAAATAGCTTTTAAAAAATAAGTAAATAACATCCACTTTGCAACTCCCTCCTCCTGCGCTCCCTGCCTCCTCGCTCACCCCCGCCGCGGGTTCTCGTCTCTGCGGCCGGGGAAAGCCTATTGACACCTGGCTTAGACCACCTCTCGTTACCGCCATGACACACGGACTGCTCAGGCAGCGAGGGGACAGGCCTCGCTGGCCGCGCCGCACCTTACTCCTGACAGAAGGCAGGGAGACATGCTGTTCCCCGCTGGGGGCGCAGACCGCCTCCAGCCTCTGCCCCAGCCGGCCCCTCAGCCCCGAGCCCGCTCCCGCAGCCAGCACGCCGGCGCTCACACACGGGCCCCCGCCCTCCGGCGCCTCCCTGTCCCGGACACCGGGGCCTGGGCTGCAGGGACGCGAGCAGGCGCCCCGCTCCGGGCCTTTCGGGTCTGCGTGGGGGGACGGCGGGGAGGGCGGGGAGGCGAGCGTTTACCTGAGCCGGGTCCCTGGGCGCGGCCGCCGCCATCGGACTCGGTGGGCGGAGCGAGGCCGGGAGCTGAGGGAGGGGAGCGGACACACGAATCATCAGTCTTTGTCTAGGCCCCGGTGCGCCGCCCGTCGGGAGACGTCGCTGATCCTCGGAACTCAGTGTCTGCCTTGGAGGGAAGACCCTCGCGTCACGTTCCCGATTAGTCACATTTCCGAAATCGCGTTCCCCACCATTGCAGATAAACAAACGGAAAAAGAAGGCGAACGCCGCAATCGGCCGGAAGTCCCGCCCCCGGGGGATGCGCTCTCTTAGCAATGCCGTGTCCTGTTCCCGCATTGGCTCCTCTCTGTGTCCTGGGTACGGAGGCCCGTCCGGGGGGTGTGGCTCCCCGAGCTCCAGGGGTCTCAGAAAGGGGTCCTCCACCCCGGAGTTCCTGAGCTTTGATACGTGGCGCCCTGAGGGCTGCTGAAAAGTGCTGCTTGTACCAGAGGGACCGGCTTAGTTCCTTGTTAAGTGCGGAGAAGAGCCATACTTTCAGATTCCATGAAGGCCAGTCATCCTTAAAAGGAGAAAACTATTATTTGATACTCACAAATCCCTTAGCTGAGGTAAATGACAAATCATTCCTTGAAGCACTTCTGAAAAAAATGAGTCTCTGTGTACCTGGAGAGTTGTTGTGCATTAACTGCTTGCTCCCGGAAGCGCGTTAGTTTCGTAGTTTGTTATGAACTTAGAAAACTTCCTGTTAATTAATAAAAAATCAACACAGTACATTCTAAAGGGCTTTTGGCTTTACTCATCGATCTGTGAATTGGCTAGCCCCCCATCTAGCAAGTAGAGGACAGCTCCAAAGCGCTAGAGAAAGTAAACGTTTTTAAAGGTTGGACAAAAACATCATAAACAGAAAAAAAGATTATATCAGATGAGGTCATGTTATGTAGGGACAAAAGACTCATTTCTTTGCGGTGTGGAGAGGGCCCATCCATGTAGATTAACCTTTGGTGCTGACCAGCATATTCCTGACTGTGCAGTGAAAACTGAATTTCTGGGGAGGTAAGTGCAATGAGCTTCCGTATAATGCCCTGCTTTGGTGAATCGGCCTAGCAGAAATGACTCCATTGGGGGCCTGTGGTTTCATTTTTACATCCCATACAGGTCCCATCCCATCGCATCCCATGCCAGGGAAGAAGGACAAGGGATGGTAGGCCATCCTGAATGATGTGGTCAGTGACACGGTCACCCTGGGGTTCCACACTAAACCTCTCTGCCTGTATAATGATTGCATCCCATCTATGAAGGAACACTTTTATCCGTATATTTCTTACCCTATATTCTCAGATGTACTTAATCCCTTTTAGGAATCTAACATCATCCCATAGTGCAACTAAACCGATGCTATTTTTGGTACCGAAAACATGGTGCCATTTTCAGTTGGAGCAAGTGTGCAAAGGGAGAATCTGAACCCTGAAATAAAGGGTTATCTGAACCCAATGATCCCATCTTCTTGCGGGGAAGTGATTCTTCTTTCTTCAGGCACTGGCAGTAGTGTCACTTTAGGAATTGAAATTATCTCAGACAACTGGTGAAATGCACATTTTAGAAAGCAGTTTCTAACCTTTATCCAGTTATTTAAAGACAATGGTAGAAATAGCTATGGGGAAACCCACATTCCATCTCCCTACACATAAAGGGCTAAGAAAACATTATGACCTCAGAGAACTTTTATTTTTTTTTTTAAGATTTTATTTATTTATTTGACAGAGACAGGGAAAGAGGGAACAGGAGGCAGGGAGCCCAATGCAGATTTTGATCCCAGGACACTGGAAGCATGACCTGAGCCGAAGGTAGATGCTTAACAACTAAGCCACCCAGGAACCCCGACTTCAAAGCACTTTTAGAGAAGGCTCTAAGAAGTCTGAGAAAAGATCTAATGAACTTGAGCATGTGACTCTGCTAGACCAATATGCTTGGTCATTGTGAGGGCTTTTATCTCCAAAATGTAACTTTTTTTATTCCTGAAAACATTGACCAATGCTACCGTCATCCTTAAAAATAAATACCCACCTAATTTACTAGCAAACTGAGTTTATTCAGGAATTAACAGAGGAATTTCAACTAGGAAAAGTACACTAGGGCCAATCACAGGAAAGTCTGAAGAAACAGAAGGAAAGTCATCTTTTATTAGGTTTTAGGAGAAGACTGGGGAGGTTTGCTTTCAATAAAAGTTCATCGAAGAACAAGAGTTTCCAGTTGTGACAGTTTTTCATTGGCTCTATGCCCTGGTTAGTGTGTGGTTTCTGGGGCAAGGAGCATTCATTCTTCTTCTTGTTAAAAACAGGAGGATTAAATTTCTATTGTGAAAGTTTCCTCCCTTGTCAAGGTAAAAATAATCTTCCTTCTTCCTGCAAATTAACCATTCCTACCTCTGTGAGAGCTTCATTTTCCTTCATTTTATTTTTATTTTTCTAAATTTAAATTCAATTAACATGTAGTGTATTATTAGTTTCAGTATTAGAGTTCAGTGATTCATCAGTCTTATATAACACCCAGCGTTCATTACATCACGTGCCCTCCTTTTTAATGTCCATCACCCAGTTACCCCCATCCCCCACCCCAGAAAGCTTTCATTTTAAATTCGGTTTCCTTTACTAATTTTCAGACTACCTTGGAGAGAGAAGTAAAGAGGACATTTAGGGTACCCATAAGAATTAAAATGAAAAGAAATTGATATGTCATGTGTATTCATTGTTCTCACAAATGTCCATTGACCACATACTGTTTCTTTAGGAACTTCTGGTAGATGCATGGGAGAAATGGAGGCACAAGACAAGTAGTCCTGCCTTCAAATGCCTTGTATTATGTGCACGGAAAACACAGGAAACATGAAAACAGAAATTCAAGTTTACATTCAATGTTAAAATGTGGCAGGTGGAATATAAACAAGGGGAGGTGATTTTGTGAGAAGAGAGTACTTGGTGTAATAATCCACTGGGCAGAAAGGAAGCCCTCATTAATAAGAGTACCATGAGCAAGCATGAGTCCTGTGGGTTTTCATTTTTATCAGTTCTGTTAAAAGATGAAGTGAGCTACGTGAAAATTTAGAAGAGCTTATTTGAGCAAACACCAAAACCATTCAGGCAACAACAAACCAAACTAGGGAAAAGCCTAATCTAAAAAGGAAGACCATGAGGCGCCTGGGTGGCTCAGTGGGTTAAGTGGCTGCCTTCGGCTCAGGTCATGATCCCAGGGGCCTGGGATTGAGCCCCTGCATGGAGCCCCCGCATCAGGCTCCCTGCTCAATGGGAAGCCTGCTTCTCCCTCTCCCTCTGCCTGCCCCACTCCCCCTGCTTCTGCTTGCTGTCTCTCTCTGCCAAATAAATAAATAAAAACTTAAAAAAAGGGGGGGGGGAGACCAAAAAGTGAAACAACCAAAGAAATTATATGATTGGCTATAGTTTAAGCAATTGTCTTATTTGGGAAACATGAATTGGCTCTGGTTTTGTTTTTTTGTTTTTGTTTTTAGAGAGCCCACGAGGCAGGGGGAGAGGAGCAAAGGGAGAGGAAGAGAGAGCATCTTAACCAGGCTCCATGCCTAATGCAGGATAGGTCTTAAGACCCTGAGCTCATGACCTCTACCAAAATCAAGAGTCATACACTTAACCGAATTAGCCACCTGTGGGCCCCTTGCTTTTTTTAAATTTTATTTATTTATTTATTTATTTTTAAATTTTAACTAGGCTCCATGCTCGGGGTGAAGTCCAGCATAGTTCGCTGTGTGTGATTGGATGTTTTTATGTTTTGATTTCTTACCATTGAGGCATTTATAAATGTTGGGTTTCAGTTGCCTACGTAGCTGGTAGGACACCGGAGCCACAGGCATGAAGTGGCCTCTTTGTCGATTTACAGTTCCACGCAAAAGAGGCAGGTGGCTAGGTGGCTTCCGTGGACTCTTCTGCAGTAGAAACCCTGGGACTCCAGCCCCTTAAGCCTTTACCCTGCTTGGCTCATTGCAGAGACACTCAGCGGTGTCCATGAGAACCCTTTGCTCTGCTGCTCATCACAGTCTGTAGGTCTACAGACTCCTCGTCCTGGAGTCTGGAGGGAGGCAGCCTGGCCTTCCCTAAAAAAACCTGTTTTCCAGTTTCATCTCTGAACTGACCTCTCCATTAGCTTTACCTCAGCTCATTAAAAATGCTCATTCTCAGCCCACATCCCAGACCTATTCACTCAGACACTATAGCGGTAGCCCAGGAGTCAGTTTGTTAAGACATCTCTTGGTAAGAGAGACACACAGTTGAACGTTCCATGCTCTCCTTGTGTTCTGAAGGCAGGCACCTGATATTCTTGTGATTGACACAAATCTCCTCTATATATAGTTGCAAGATTTCAGAATACAAGCTGCATAATTTATGAATGTACGTTTGCTTCATCCATTAAAAAAGTAATGTCTAAAGGAGTGCCTGAATGGCTCAGTTGGTTACACATCCGACTTCCGCTCAGGTCATGCATGATCTTGGGGTCCTGGGATTGAGCCCTGCATCAGGCTCCCTGTTCATGGGGGAATCTGCCTGTCCCTCTCCCTCTGTCCTCCGTTCCCTGTGCTTGCTCTCTATCTCCCTCTCTCAAATAAATACACAAAATCTTTTTTTAAAAAGGTAATGTCTAGAATGTCTGATTTTCTGTACTTTATTAGTGGATTAGTGCACCTTTATGAACATAAAAAGTGAAAAACCTTTAACCACTGTACCTGGTCCAGAAAAACAATATTTGCAGTATGGTACACTTTAAGATTTTATTTATTTATTTAAAGAGAGCGAGGGTGAGCGGGGGAAGGGTCAGATGTATAGGAAGTGGGAGAAGCTCAAGCAGACCCCAGAGTGAGGATGGAGCCCAATGCTGAGCTTGATCTCACAATCCCTAGAGATCAACAGCTGAGCCAAAATCAAGAGGTGGGCTCTTATCCGACTGAGACACACAGGTGCCCCATATATCATTTATTTTATTATTTTTTTAAAGATTTTATTTATTTGAAACAGAGCACGAGTGGGGGGTGGGGCAGAGGGAGAAGCAGACTCCCGACGAGCAGGGAGCCAGATGTGGGGCTTGATCCCAGGACCCTGAGATCATGACCTGAGCCAAAAGCACACACTTAACCAACAGAACGACTTGGATGCCCCATATCCTTTTAGAAATCCTTTGGCATATGGATGGTTTGCTCTGTGTCTGTGCCTGTGTTCAAATATGTTCCTATGTTACGAAATCCCAATTTCGGCTGCCCAGCACTCCAAAAGTCAGTACTCAACAGAGAAGCATTGATTGGAAAGGAAAATGAGCTTTATTTGGAAGGCTGGCCACCTGGGAAGAAGGTGGACTCTCACACAAAGGCCAACTCCAAGGTTTCTGCCTCACCCAAGGCTTTTTTTTTTTTTTTAGGTTATTTATTTATTTATTTATTTAGCAGAGAGAGTGCAAGTGAGCACAAGCAGAGATAGCAGAGGGAGAGCGAGCAGCAGGATCTCCACTGAGCAGGGAGCCCGATATGGGGCTCTATTCCAGGATGCTGGGATCATGACCTGAGCCAAAGGCAGAAGCTTAACCGACTGAGCTACCCAGGCGCCCCTCACCCAGCGGTTTTTAAAAGAGTTTAGGGCAGCTAACCAGTAAAGAGATAATAGCAGTCCTTAACACTTCTTGACTACACGCAGACTCAATGGTGCTAGCTATAGATGTATTCACGGTGTTGGGAGGTTGTGCAAGGGGTTCTGGTTCCTTAGAACCTGGGGGTTGTACAAGAGGGTCTGTTTTGGTTTGTGGGATTCAGAAGTCCTCAGCTCTTTCTAGGAGAGAATGCATGGTCTATAAACAGAAAAGTTAATCAATCATGCTGAGGGTGCTTATTTAACATTACTAGGTCACCCAAGGGCCTGACTTGGCTTCACCCATACCTACTACTTTTCTTAGTACTGAAGGACCTCAGCTGTCCCATTTTGAGCTCAAACTTTCCAGGTGGCTCCTTCTTTCCAGCTTGTCTCTTGACTCAAATGGAAGACCCTGCTGGCAAGGCATCCCCTGATGGGAACCAAAAACTACCCCCTCAAGCACTAAGAATTGCCCTGAGCCAGCAAGTCCCCAACCATGATTGACTCCTGGACAATGATCTGTTTCACTTTCACTGCCTATTTGCATGTAGCCGCCTACCTTGGCCCCAGGTTTTCCTTCTATAAACCCGGAAGTGTTCTCAGCACCTTGGAGACAATCTTTGGGAGCTTAGGCCACTGTCTTCTCTGTGTTGGGCTCCCTGAGATTCCTGTCTTGTTACCACCACTCTTTTCTCTGTCTTCGGATTTTGTCACCGGGGAGTGGCCAAACCAAGTCTGTTTGGAACCCCCAGGCAAGGTGCTCTTGCACCCCTGTGTTCCAACAATACAACAAAGTCATAATTTGTTATTTGGGTGTTTTAAAAAATATTTTATTTATTTATTTGAGAGAGAGAGCGAGCACAAGTGGGGGGAGGGCCAGCGGGAGAGGGAGAAGACGACTTCCAAAGAGCAGGGAGCCCAAAGCGGAGCTCGATTCCAGGACACCAAGATTGAGACCAGAGCCTAAGGGGTGAGAGCCACCCAGATGCCCCAAAGCCATAATTTGTTGAAAAACCTGAAACTGAGGTCTCCCCCCCCCACGGTAACTGTGGACAACCTGATCCGCTGAGTTTAGTCCAGACTTTTACACCCATCTGCGCCAGAGCGGTAAAGATGGTGCTGGTGGGAGGAATGGAGGACTCACCTCTGGACTGTGCTGTGTCCCTGAGGGGAAATAATGGTCAGAGTTCTGGGCATGGAACTGCCTTCAGGACTGATGGTGGGAACTTCATCTCCAGTGAAGTACAGGTACTCAACCCAGAGGGTCCTTCCAGCAACTTCCAGGTGTCTCCTCTGTCTCTGACCCTAACCTACCACCCTGCACCAGCCCCCCTTGCAGGCCCCTTCCTGACATGTCCTTGTAGATGAGACCATGATCCCGCCATGTGTGTGTGTGTGTGTGTGTGTGTGTGTGTGTGTGTGTGTGAGGCCTGCACAGGTTGCCACACACCTGACCTAGGGACCCTCTTCCTTCTAGTAGAGGCCCTTCTTCGGGTAGAGAGGGAGGCCTGGATTGACCCTTGATCTTCTGGGTGAGGCCCCACCCAGGAGTGAATCCCCTTCTTTTCTGGGGGAGGCCCCGCCCCACCTGGCTCCCAGTCCTTCCCTGCCAGCAGGAGGCCGGAAGTGGCCCAGCACCCCCACCCCCTCCCTGGGCACAGCAGACTTACCTGAGACAGCTGTCTGGAAACACATCCCAGAGCAGTGGTGAGATGTAGGGAGTGTCAACCTTTTGGGGACTAGCAGTCAATTTACAGAAAGAGAAGAAATTAAATCACTTCGGAGGCTGGCGTTCCACAGTGAGAATTTCTTCCAATGTACTGGGTGGGATAGGAGGAAGCGACTCTGAGCTGAGTGGGTGTACCTGACAACCTTTGTCACTTCTAACGTGAGACCAGCCAGATTTTCAGTCACCAGTCAGGATGTTCAGGGAGGTCCCTCCCCTCTGGCCTGTCAGGATTAAGGTCTCTTGCCTATGAGGCTCCTGAAGAACTCCAGCCAGCACACAGCCCCCACAGTGAGTGGTTTTCCACCAAACACCCAATACAATTAGTCAGAACCTTTTCTGAAAATAACCTGCTCTCACAATGGGAGAATTTACACCCTGGAAATTGGCAAACTCTACAAAGTGGGGATGGACTTTTGTTTTTCTGAAGGCCTGAAATTAAGAAAATTATGACAGTGGAATGAATGTACCCTAGACTTAAACATGTAGGGTGTTTTGCTCCATGACAGTGGGTAAGCGACAAAAATCTGAGGTACTTAATGAAGAAGCAGGCTTTCAGTACTACCATGACACCACAGAGAAAAATTCAAACATTTATCTTGTTGTGTACATGGCTTATTTTTAACTAAAAAGGGAAGTAGTCATAACTCATATGAAAGAATATAAGCAAATGATGTAAACAGAAATTGTACCAAAGAAGACATACAGGTGATAAAGATAACACATTAAACAATGCTGGAAGGCAGAAAGCCGTAGGAAATGCGATTACGACATAGCACTACACATGTACTAAAAGGGCTGACATGGAACACTGATCCTCTCAAGTACTAGAAGGGATGAAAATACTGGAACTCATACGTAACCGGAGGGAATGCAGTAGTGAACACTTCAGACCCCATTTTGGCCCTTGATTCATGAAAGTGTTAACACTCACCTACCTGCGCCTACCATGGTGCTTTGATTTTTAGCAGAAGAGAAATGAAACCTCTATCCTCATAAGGAATTACAATGAAAATATATAGAGGGAATCGTTTGTGAAAAGGAAACACAGGAAATAATCACGTGCTCCAAACAGATGAAGAGATTGGTATACATCCAGAGAAGGAAACAGTACCACTGAATGAAAGGGACATACATGCACAAACTCCAAGACTTCAGACCGAAGAAAAAGGCTGAGAAGTCCACCTTGAGGAGAAATGGTTTTTTCAAGGACTTTGGGACAGATCTTGAGCAACCGTGAATAGGAGTAGGACTCTGCACCACCACCTCCAGAAAGATCTGCATTTTTCGCCCTAGACCTGGGCAGTACCTGGGAGACAACCTGGGCGGATGGTTTTTCAGAACAGGCGTCTGCCATAGTCCTTTAGGACACCAACAAGAATGCTGGCCGGGCGGGGTCACTAAAGCTACATCCCTGGACGATCAATTCTCCCTTGTCTTTATCTTTTTCCTGCCTTTACCACAGTGGCCTTGACATGTAAGCACCACAGAGGATAGAAGAATTAGTGACTTTTGGATTATTTTAACAATGTGTGTCTAAAAGTGCAGAATTTCTGTGCACATTGATACTTCCCAGTCACTACAACATCTGTGGATACACACCACATAGGTGGCCGATGTCTCCTCTACTCCCTAATTACCCAATCTCCTAGATTACCAATTACAGTTCCCCGCCCCTGTGGTGTTACAAGTGAATACTGCACATCAGGTCACATGGCTCCTTTGAAGGACCTGAGGTAGAGATTCCACTAACAGTGCCTGGCATCCTGTGCTATCAGCTGTGGACAAGCAAAATATTGTTGTTGTTTCCACAAGCACTGGAGATGGTCTCAACTGCTCCCTCTTCAGGGTGACCTCTCAGCACACAAAACTTGTTGGCATCCAGACCACAAAAGCCAGATATGGATCGTAGGAAGCTGAATTAGTTAGAACTGATATAAGTACACATTGGATGATCAGACAAGAGGTATTTATTTTCCCACAAATCTGGACTCTAGAAATTGGACATAACGTGTCAGCAGGGTTAGTTTCTTCTCAGACCTCTCTCCTTGGCTTAGAGATGGGGATTCCCTGTCTTCACATGGTCATCTGTGTGTGCCGGTATCTTCCTCTCTTCTTATCACGAAGCCAGCCATACTGCATAACAGCCCATCCTAATAACCCACTTCACCTTCATGATCTCTTTAAGGATGCTATGTCTAACTACAGTCACACTGTGAGGTACCGGCGGTTACAACTTTAACATACGAATGTTGGGCACAGAGTTCAGCCCATAAGAAAGGTCTTGAGTTTTAATACAAATTAAGGCCCAAGCTGGAGACTAGAACTGACCTATGTATTATTTATTTGCAATTATCCTCTCCAAAACACAGTAAGTTTGGATTGCAATGAGATCTGTTCACTCCTAAGTCTGGCTGAGCCCAATTCTAATTTCAAGCAACTCCTTAGAGTGAATTTAACACCTAAGACTAATGGTAATTGAACAAAAAAGGCATTTAGCAATGCATAAACCAGAGCCAACACATAGCACCCAATTCCTGTGTTGCTGACTCACAAGCTGCAAAGATTTATCACAATCCACAAGAGACCAACAATGTCCCCAAAAGATTTAGTCATTCTCTGCAAAACACCATCAAGAGGTACAAGGGTCAATACGGGGTCACATCCATGTACTAACTGAGAAGGCAATGAGATATGAGCAGTACCCATAATTTCCACCAGCAAAGGACAAAGCAAAGTGGTCAGCATCATTAAGCTGGGTGTGACAGATATTCATTATTGGGACCATCCAGGTGCCAGAGGTGAAATGACTTCTGTCACAGAATCTGGCAGTGACTTCCAGCAATTACTTTGACACATCAGAACACACAATACAACTTCTGAACTTTCCCCAAATAGCTGGAACTTATGACAAGTCACTCCACTGTGGACATGAAGGTGAACAAAGCTCAATTCAGGAAGGTGGCTGCCTCAGAAGGTTCTTCTCAGCATAATTACACTAAGGAAGGATGGATCATCTTCTCTGCCATTTAAAGTCGTTCTGCAGTGTGAACTTTTTTTTTTTTTTAAAGATTTTATTTATTTGACAGAGACAGCCAGCGAGAGAGGGAACACAAGCAGGGGGAGTGGGAGAGGGAGAAGCAGGCTCCTAGCGGAGAAGCCTGATGTGGGAGTCGATCCCAGCACGCTGGGATCACGCCCTGAGCCGAAGGCAGACGCTTAACCACTGTGCCACCCAGGCGCCCCCTGCAGTGTGAACTCTTAAGTGTGGAATGAAGACAGATGTCTGGCTAAAGGTGTCCCTCACCTCCCTCAATGCGGTCATGGTCCAAGGTGAATTCTGATTTTTATGAAACGGTATCTTTGCCCAAAACATTACCCACATTCTTCACGTGTCTTAGCTCAGGCTGCTCTAACAAAATATAATAAACTGGGTGGCTTGTAAGCAACAGAAATTTCTCACTTCTGGAGGCAGGATATCTCCCTCAAGATTCCCCATATGCTCTGGTTTTGTGTCTGGTGATGACCAGCTTCCTGATTTATAGATCTTCTCAAAGGGTCCTCACATGATTGATAGGGGAAGCAAGCTGTCTCAGAATACTTCTAAGACTTTGAAACCAGTCATTAGGAATCCACACACACGACCCATTCTAATATCAGTTACCTCCCAGAGACACCACCTGCTACTCCTATTGCGTTAGAGGACAGGGAATCAACCTATCAACATTAGTGAACAGAACCATTTAGTTCATGTTATCACCCATGAAGACTTTATATACTGTGTACTTTCTAACGCTGAATGAGATTAGAAATTTAGCTGAAAGATTTTCGACATCTCCAGTACTCCTAAGGTTTTTCCCCAATGTGAACTCTGTGATGATAACTGAGAGCACCGTAACTGAAAAAAGACTTCCCACATTCACTGCAAGCATAAGGCCTTTCTCCTGTGTGAATTCTCTGGTGTTGAACGAATGTCGATTTGTACTTCAACAATTTCCCACATTCATTACATTTATAAGGCTTTTCACCTGAGTGAACCTTTATGTGTACATTCAGGGTATTTCTTTGGAAGAAGGACTTGCCACATTCACTGCACTCATAAGGCCTTTTTCCAGTGTGAACTCTCTGATGAGAACGGAGGAGGGAACGAGAAGTGAAAGACTTCCCACATTCACTGCACTTATAGGGCCGTTCTCCAGTGTGAACTCTCTGGTGATCACGGAGATAAGAACTACAAGTAAAAGATTTCCCACAATCACTACAGTCATAAGGACTTACTGCAAGGTGACTCTGACGATGATACCGGAGGGCGCGGCTATAACTAAAAGATTTCCCACATTCGCTGCACAGATAAGGCTTTTCTCCTGTGTGAATTCTCTGATGTTGAATGAACGTCGACTTATAATTCAAAGATTTCCCACATACATTACATTTGTAAGGCCTTTCACCTGAGTGAACCTTGATGTGTACATTGAGACTATTTCTTCGGGAAAAGGACTTGCCACATTCACTGCATTCATAGGGCCTTTCAGTATTGTGAACCCTTTTGTGAGAACGAAGGTGAGAAGTAGTGGTAAAAGATTTCCCACAGTCACTGCACTCATAAGGCCGTTCTCCAGTGTGAACTCTCTGGTGAGAACGGAGGGCAGATCTAGAAGTAAAAGATTTCCCACAATCACGGCACTCATGAGGCCGGTCTCCTGTGTGAATTCTCTGGTGTTCAACGAATGTTGACTTACACTTCAAAGATTTCCCACATTCGTTACACTTATAAGGCTTTTCACCTGAGTGAACCTTCAGGTGCACACTCAGGCTATTTCTTCGGACAAAGGACTTGCCACATTCACTGCATTCATAAGGTCTCTCTCCAGTGTGAACTCTCTGGTGATAATGGAGGGCCGAATTAGCGGTAAAAGATTTCCCACATTCACTGCACTCGTAAGGCCTTTCTCCTGTGTGAACTCTCTGATGATCACGGAGGACAGACCTAGTGGTAAAAGATTTCCCACATTCACTGCACTCATAAGGCCTTTCTCCAGTGTGAACTCTCTGGTGAGAATGAAGGACAGAACTAGTGGCAAATGTTTTCCCACATTCACTGCACTCATAAGGCCTTTCTCCTGTGTGAATTCTCTGGTGTTTAATCAATGTTGACTTACACTTCAAAGATTTCCCACATACATTACACTTATAAGGCTTTTCACCTGAGTGAACCTTTATGTGTACTTTGAGGATGTTTCTTCGGACAAAGGACTTGCCACATTCACTGCATTCGTAAGGCCTTTCTCCACTGTGAATTCTGTGATGATAACGGAGGTGAGTCCTATAGATAAAAGTTTTCCCACATTCACCGCACTCATAAGGCCTTTCTCCTGTATGAATTTTCTGGTGTTTAATCAATGTTGACTTCCACTTAAAAGATTTCTCACATTCATTACACTTATAAGGCCTTTCACCTGAGTGAACCTTTATGTGTACTTTGAGGCTATACCTTCGGACAAAGGACTTGCCACATTCACTGCACTCATAAGGCCTTTCTGCAGTGTGAACTCTCTGGTGAGTATGGAGGACAGAACTAGTGGTAAAAGATTTCCCGCAATCACTGCACTCATATGGTCTTAAGAATGTGTGAGATCTCTGATGATAACAGAGGGCAGACATAGAGGGAAAAGATTTTGCACAGCCACGACACTTATAAAACCTTTCCCCAGGTTGAACCCGATGGGTAATCAACACTGAGCTACAGCTAACAGATTTTGCACATCCACTGCAAACATAACTCTTAAGTCCATTGTGCCATCTCTGGGGGTGAATGAGGACAGATTTGTGGCCTAGGGATTTCCCACATTTGCTGCACTTGTACTGCCTGGATCCACTCTGAGCCCTTGCATGTTGACTGCGGGCTGACCTTTGCCAAAGTGCTTTTCTGTATTTGCCAAACTCATAATGTCTTTCTCCAGTATGGTATCTCTGGTGTACAGCAAATAAGGATTTGTACCTGAATGTTTTCCCACATTCACTGCACACAAAGGACTGTCTTCCAAAGTGGACACCCTGGTCCTGAGTATCTGTGTGTTTGGGACCAAAGGCTTTCTTACGTTCTCCCCAAGGATGATGACTTTTCCTGCTTTGTAAAGTTGTCCTGCACTGGGTGATCGTGTCTGTCTTCTCCCTAGGGTGAGTGGCCTCTTGGTGCAGATGCCTCGAGCCAGAGAGGAAGTCCTTCTGAACTTCTCCACAGTTAAAGGGATTTCCTGAACCATGGAATCCCCAGCTCTTCACCACAGAGGCCCCGTCCACACAGCTTCTGCAGGGTTTTGCTCCCAGGTGCTGTTCCTGCTGCGGCTGAGACTTTGCACTGCAATAAAATCGTTTCCCACATGCCCCACACCTCAACAGTTTCTGGCTGTTTCCTTTTCCCCGGTGCTCAGCCAAGTGGAAAATGTCTCTCAAGACTGGACCACACAGCTCACAGGGGTGGGTCTTCCGGGAAGACACAGGTGCCGTGGGCGTCCCGGCCTGTGACGCGCCTACAGAAGTGCTCTGTGCAAACGGTGCCTCCTCACCCTCTGCTCCACAGCAGCAACCTGAAGGCAAAGAAACGCTGGTGAAATTCGTGTTGACTATCGCAAGGGGCTGAGCCCATCACACGCATGCACCCGATTCATCTAGGCAGGAGTGTACGGCGTGCTTTTCCACACAAAGGAGATGGAATTCAACTGAAGGAGTGGCTGCTGTGCGTAACTGGGCCCCAAAAGTCAAGGTATGGTTTTGAGCACACTATAAGGACAAAAACCTAGGGTATGACACAAGGAAGAGAGCCAGGGTCTAAACCTTACTTCTCTTCTCACAAGTTAGTGTAGGACCAGTTCTGCTGGTGATATTTGCCTAAGTAAAAGGCTGCAGGAAAATGCAATCACAATAAATTTGTTGCTGTTCAATGTCAAGCTTAAGGACATGTGAATGGCGCACATGGGTGGGTCAGTCGTTTAAGCATCTGCCTTCAGCTCAGGTATGATCCTGAGGTCCTGGGATCATGCCTCCCATCAGGGTCCCTGTTCAGAGGGGAGCCTGGTTCTCCTAATCTCTCCCTGCCAATTCCCTTGCTCGTTCCCTCTCTCTTAAATAAATACATAAAATCTTTTAGGAAAGAAAGAAAAGAAAAAAAAGAAAGAAAAGAAAGAGAAAGAAAGAACGAACGAACATGTGAATATCTCATGGTAAAACGTTTGGGGGTGAATGCTGGAGTACACAGAAAGAGCAGTGAGAGTAAGAGATGAGATACGGAGGCCCGAGAAGCAGTGATTACGTCTATATTCAAGGTCACGGAATTACCAATGGAGTAGAAACCAGAATCCACAAATTGTCAACAGTGAAGAAGGAAAGACAGAGATGTGGTGTGGCCATCAGCAATCACACCAAGCTCCAGGAGAACAAACAAAAGGTACCTGGTATGACCTCAACATAGGTCTGATATCACACCTTCCCCAGCTTTTATTCGCCAGAAACAGGGCCCATGTGAGCACACCTGGAGCATGTCCATGCCATGATACACAAAGGACCCCTCATTGTAAGCCTTCCTGAGCAACTACAAGATACCAGGAGGACAGAAATACTGAAGGAAAAACAAACTGTCCCAGAGCTATCAGGACACTTGAGACACAGAAAAACATGGTATGTAACTGCTGTCAGCAGGATGGTAGAAGAGGAGATACCATCCTTCCCCCCCCAAAAACTCAATTTAACTGCTGTCTATGAAGAGCATTACCTCAGAGAGCTCAACAGTGCCATTAAGACTGAGCAGGACACAGTGGAGCCTAAATAGGGCACAAGCACAGAGAAAAGACGGCTGCAGACTGTTAGCAGAGACATGTGGGGCGGGTAAGAAGTAATGGCTGAGAATATATCAGCCACAGGGCATGTGCTACTGCAGTCCATGCTCGGCAGGGACTCCAGCTGCTCGCTTCACAGGGGACACTGGCACCACTGCCACCAAGTCAACCAAAGCGTAAAGCGTAAGCCATCTTCAGAAAGAAGGTCAAAGCTGAAGGCAGCATATTTCTGGTTTCAAACTAGGTTACAAAGCTATAGTATTCAAAATAAAAGGGCACTGGCTTAAAAACAGTCCAAGGGAACAGGATAAAAATTCCAGAAGTAAACGTACATATATATAGTCAACTGATCTTTGACAATTATGCCAAAAATCTATACCTGGGAAGAATAATCTCTTTAATAATGTTGTGAAATCTAGGGGAGCCCAAGGGTCATATTTGGTTAAGCTTCGACTCCTGGTTTCAGCTAAGGTCATGATCTCAGGGTCATGAGAGAAATCCCCACATCTTTCAGCTTAGAGCCTGCTTGGGACTGTCTATCTCCCTCTCCCTTTGCCCCTCTCCGCCACTGTCTCTGTCTCTCCTAAAATATATAAATAAATGTTTAAATACTGTTGTGAAGGGCACCAGGGTGGCTCAGACTGTTGAGTGCCTGACTCTTGGTTTCAGCTCAGGCCATGAACTAACAGTTTTGAGATGGATCTGGCACTGGACTCCACGCTCAGTGTGGCGTCTGCTTTGGATTCATTCTCCCTCTCCCTCAGCCCTGCCCGCTTGCTCTAAAATAAATAAATAAATCTTTAAAAAATAATTAATAATAAAATACTGCTGTGAAATCTAAATGTCCAAATGAAAAAAACAATGAAACTTGATCTCCATCCTATAGTACACATGGAAATGAAGTTGAAATTGAGTAAATACTTAAACATATGACCTTTAACCCTAAAACTCCTAGAAAAAACACAGGGAAAAGACTCCTTAATCTTATTCCTGCCAATGAGTTTTTGAATAGGACATCTAAAGCGTATACAACAAAAGCAAAAACTAACAAGTACCACCATACGAAACTGAAAAGTAGCAAGAGCCAACAAAACACGCAAGACAGTGAAAAGGATGTACAAGTGACTAACACGTGCTCACAATCACGAATCCTCCGGGAGATGAAAACCAAAACCACAGGGATGGCTCAGTCGGTTAAGCAACTGTGTTCGGCTCAGGTCATGATCTCAGGGTCCTGGGATCGAGTCCCATGTCAGGCTCCCTGCTCAGCTGGGACTCTGCTTCTCCCTCTCCCTCCCCTTCATGGTTTCTCTTTCTCAAATAAATTTTTAAAAATCTTAAAAATAAAACAAAACAAATAATCCAAAACCACAAGATATCACCTTGTACCTATTAAAATGGTTCTTACCAAAAAGACAAGAGGTAACACGTTGGTCAGGATGTGCAGAAAAAAATAATATTTGAATACTGCTGCTGGGAATATAAGTAGGGGATTCAGTATGGAAAATATTAATGAAACCTACCAAAAATTGAAAATACAACTACCATATAGTCCACCACTGCCATTTCTAGGGATGCATCCCAAGGAAACAAAATCAGTATCTCCACAAAGTATCTAAACATGAACATCCAGTGCAGTATTATTCACACAGCAAATATATAGAAACATCACTAATGCGTATGAGCGTTTCAAGTGACAAAGCAGGGACGCCTGACTGGCTAAGTTGGTAGAGCAGCCAACGCCTGATCTCAGGGTGGTGAGTTCAAGCCTCACACTGGCTATGGAGTCTATGTAAAAAAACAAAATAAAAAAATAAATTGTATTTAAATGAATAAATAAAGAGACAAAGAACAATTAGTACACACATGTACATGTGCAGGAATATTCAGCCATAAAAAAGAAGGCAACACTGCCACTTCCCACAGACGAACCTGGAAAACATTATGCAGAGTCAAATCAGCCACACAGCACAATACGAACCTTGTATGGTATCACTTACACGAGTATTCCTTTTTTTTTTTTTTTTTTTAAAGATTTTTATTTATTTATTCGACAGAGATAGAGACAGCCAGCGAGAGAGGGAACACAAGCAGGGGGAGTGGGAGAGGAAGAAGCAGGCTCATAGCGGAGGAGCCTGATGTGGGGCTCGATCCCGTAACGCCGGGATCACGCCCTGAGCTGAAGGCAGACGCTCAACCGCTGTGCCACCCAGGCGCCCCTACACGAGTATTCCTTAAAAAAGAAATAAATCAAAGTCATAGATACAGAAAGTAGAAAGCCAGAAGCTAAGGCCTGAAGGAACTGGGGAGATGTCGGAGGGGTACACACTAACATTTATAAGAGGAGTAAGTTTTGACAATCTAATGTATAGCAGGTTGATCAGAGTTGTTAATATTGTATTCTACACTGGAAATTTGCTAACAGGGTAGATATTATGTCTTTGAACCACCACCAACAAAACAGGTAAATATGTCAAGTGATAGTGTGTTGTAATTTCATTTTGTCAATAATTTTATAAAGTAGGGGTGCCTGGGTGGCATAGTGGTTTCAGCATCCAACTCTTGGTTTCGGCTCAGGCTGTGATACTGAGGCCCCGCCTCAGGCTCCACTCTCAGCACAGAGTCAGCTTGGGTTTCTCTCTTGCTTTCCCCTCTTCTCCGCTCGTGGGCACGTGCACACAAACTCTCTCGCTCTAACTCTCTCCCAAATAAATAAATCTAAGAAGAAATTATACTAATCTCATAATGTATATCAAATTATCATGTAATATAATTTCAATAATATAATTTTATGGGTCAATCATACCTCAACAAAGCTCATGGTGGGGCAGGTAGAAGAGATGTAAACACTACTAAAAGAACCATACAGGACAGTCTTGAGAAGTAATCCATGGTCCACTTAAGTAGTAAACATGCCACTGCCTGCAATTTCAGGCACAGCAAGGCACAAGGAAATGTCACCTACACAAAGGGTTCAAAACCCGGGCCACAGAAATGGCAAGGATCTGAACACACGGACCCAGCCAGGAAGAGGGCAAGCAAAGTGCATTCCATCGGCCTCACTGCATGACTATTGACCTCCAATCTTACCCTATCAGGGTTCCACATGGAGGGTGCTGGGGCTGCAGGGCTAAGAAAAGGGCACACCTACAACTCAGGGCTAGCGACAAAAGCAACTCCCCAGAAAGCTGGGGAAGCAAGCAGTGCCCACAGTCCATACGAGAAAAGGATAAACCATCCCCTGGAAAATGAAAGGGGGACGTGGAATACAGAGTCTAGTCCAGGTCAATGGGAACAGTGAGGGACTTACCCAGCGAGGATATAAGGGTAAAGTTCTCCAGCATCACATGGTGGTACAGCCGTCTCTGAGCCTCATCAAGAAACTTCCATTCCTTCCAGGAGAAGTACACGGCAACGTCCTCAAAGGTCACACCACACTACCATGAAAGGAAAAGTTGGCAGCCTGAGCATTATTTCTGACAACCCACAATCCAACCCCCACACATCCACCCAGTCTCCCCTGCCACCCCAGCTCCCCACCTCAGAATAAATACCAGGTCCCGGTGCCTCTAATGCTGCTCTCCTCTCACCTTCCCATCAATCACTGTGTTCAGTCCACAGCAGTAACAGGCAGGGGGACACACAGATGCAATCTAAGCTCTCGGTTTGGCCTGCAAGGTCCCATTCCTACCCCATGATATTCCCAGGGAGTCTCCCAGACTGTGCCCTCAAGACAGCCAATTATAGGCCCTGCTCTGCCAGAAAGCCTTTATTTATTTATTTTTTAAAAGATTTTGTTTGTTTATTTGACAGAGAGAGACAGCCAGCAAGAGAAGGAACACAAGCAGGAGGAGTGGGAAAGGAAGAAGCAGGCTCCTAGCAGAGAAGCCTGATGTGGGGATTGATTCCTGAACACTGGGATCATGCCCTGAGCCTAAGGCAGACGCTTAATGACTGCGCCACCCAGGTGCCCCTGCCAGAAAGCCTTCAATACCAGGGCCCTGAGGCCCTTAGCTCACACTCCCTCTCCATGTGTACAGGATTCTGTAGACTGTACCTCTCTCATGTGTTCAGACCCCACAGATGAACTCCCACACTTTCCTGTCCCACACCAAAGGATTCTCCCTTGACTCACACTTGTACTTATCACATGACACCTAAAGGATGTTTGAAAATTCAAACAGGTTCCAGTACCACCCCAGTACTCTCATGGATTCCAACTGAAGGAAAGCCTCAAATGCTTCTAAGAAGTCCTCCTGACCTGCCTCTAATCCTCCCTTCAATAACAGACACTCCCAACCACATGTCCACTGAGGATACTCATGGACCCTCTTCTACTTCTGTGCCACCCATACTGTCCCTCAACAATCAGGACCCACCACTCTCCACTGAACCTTTGTGAAAACCCCAGCCCTAAAGGTCTCCCTGCCAGGCACAGTAAGCAGAAATGACTGTATTTCCCCAGACCTTTCCCAGCAGGAAACCTGTGAAACACTCCAGACACCATAAAAACTGACCACAAAATTCTGGTGAAGCCCTGTAACACTGAATAGAGAGCAGCCCCAAACTCTCAAATGCTCATAGGAGAGGCTGCCTGGGTGGCTCACTGGGCTCAGCATCTGATTCTTGATCTCAGAGTCTTGAGTTCAAGACTGGTGTTGGGCTCCACAGTGGGAATGAAGCCTACTTAAACAAACAAACAAACAAACAAACAAACCCCCACAAAACTCCTAGTTGTCCTCAGCTATCTCTTGTTCCATCAACCCATGGAAGCCCTGAACATGTATCTGCCAGATCATTCTCTCTCCTTCACCTGTGTTCACAATGCCCAGCAGCCTCAATCATGTGCTACGGAAGAGAACCACTCTTCACGTTTTTCTAGGATCCTCTGACCTACTAGTAGCATTGCCACTGAACTCTGCATTCCCTTCATAAACGTGATCCAAATGTCCACCCTGGCCCACACAATAGCCATCACTTTTCAAACTCTCCATCATGAATCTTTCCCCCAGTTTCCCAAAACGTCCTGTCCAGCTGCCCACTTGACGCCTTCACTCGCACTTCTCTGAAACATCTTAAGTCGCGTAACAGTGTCAAAACAAGTTAGGACACCAAGGATAAGCAACTTACTGATAACTTCCACCAGGTTGATGGGAGTTTCCAACTCTTCAGCTGCTAGAACTTGTGAAAATTTATGATGGGAAACCTCACTAAATTGGAGTCGGAGGTTGCACTGGGGGGGAACTCTCAGACATTATCACGGCGATCAAATGCAGACCCAACAGAAAAATGGACTTGAACTTATATGGGATACTATTTCACTACCCCAAACCCAAAAAGCCAGTCTTTCCTATCACCCCACACAACAGCTCAGCCAATGAGAAGCCACTATACTTCGAACTTCCAGCTTACTCCAGTGCACTTGGGAGTTTATAACAGCCTTCGCAACTTCTCCCCTTTTCCCTTAAAAAAACTACCTTTCTTTTGTTCTCCACACTGGCCTACTACTTTGACTCAGCTTCTTTATTCCAAATTGCACTTCTCTTCCGTTCCCATATAAATCCATTTGTGCGCGTAAAATTACTGCCAGATTTTTATTTTTAAGGTTCACAGACCAAAAGCCCTGGGGTTTTCCCTCACTCCCCCCATTCTCCTCCCACCTGCAACGCCTACAATTTGCCTTAGACCTTCTCAGAAAGTAGACCAGTAATCAATCAGTTCTCCAGCATCCAAGGTGCACACGGCAGCAGTCCGTGGACAATACCAGCGACCACTGCAACTCCCTCCTCCTGCGCTCCCTGCCTCCTCGCTCACCCCCGCCGCGGGTTCTCGTCTCTGCGGCCAGGGAAAACCTATTGACACCTGGCTTAGACCACCTCTCGTTACCGCCATGAGACACGGACTGCTCAGGTAGCGAGGGGACAGGCCTCGCTGGCCGCGCCGCATCTTGCTCCTGACACAAGGCAGGGAGACGTGCTGTTCCCCGCTGGGGGCGCAGACCGCCTCCAGCCTCTGCCCCAGCCGGCCCCTCAGCCCGGAGCCCGTCCCGCAGCCAGCACGCCGGCGCTCACACACGGGCCCCCGCCCTCCGGCGCCTCCCTGTCCCGGACACAGGGCCTGGGCTGCAGGGACGCGAGCAGGCGACCCGCCTCGGGCCTTTCGGGTCTGCGTGGGGGGACGGCGGGGAGGGCGGGGGACGAGCGTTTACCTGAGCCGGGTCCCTGGGCGCGGCCGCCGCCATCGGACTCGGTGGGCCGGCAGCGGGGCCAGAGGGGAACGGACACCCGGACTCAACGGTGTGTAGCGAGGACAGCGCTTCCCCTCGCGTCCTCACCATCAGTCACCGCGATCCGGAACCTTAGGAGGTAAACAGACCCTCCGAAAAAGCAAATATATCTGGGGGTGTGTGGAGGGGGGAAATCAAGCCGGAAGTCCCGCCCCCGGGGGATGCGCTCGCTTAGCAATGCCGTGTCCTGTTCCCTCATTGGCTCCGCGCTGCGTCCTGGTACCGAGGCTCTTCCGGGGGGTGTGGCTCGCAGAGCTCTATTGGTCTCAGAAACGGGGTCCTCCAACCTCCTCCACCCTGGAGCGCCTAAGTTTTGGTACGTGGCACCTTGAGGGCTGCTGGAAGGTGCTGCTCCTACCCAGAGGGGCCGGCTTAGCTCCTTGTTAAAGGCGGAGAAGAGCCGCAGTTTCAGACTCTGTGACGGTTGGTTTCCAAACTAGAAAAGTATTATTTTAAATGCTCCCAGATCCTTTTACTGAGTTAAATAACATATTTTATACAGCACTTCAGAAAGAAATGGGCCTGTGCATAGCTAGAAAGATGTTGTTGCTCATGAAATGCTTGCACTCGGAAACATTAGAGTCCGTTTTGGACTTGGTTAGGAAGAATACAAGAAAGTCCCTGTTAAACAACAAAAATTTAGCCCAGTCAATTGTAAAGGTCTGATGGCTTTGTTCATTGATTTTTGGATTGGGCAGCACCCCATATAGCAAGGAGAGGGCAGCTCCAAAGTGCTAGAGAGAAAGTTTTTAAAGGTAAGACAAGAACGTCATAAACAGATAAAGGGATTATGTCAGACGAAGTCACCTTCTTGTGGGGACGAGAGTCATATTAGGAGAATCCCTCATCTTTTCTTTGGGGGATGGAGAGGGCCCATCGATGTGGCAAATTACCTTTTTTGTACTGATCAGAAATCCCTAAGCTTGGAAACTAAATTTCTGGGGGGAGGTTGAAAGTGCATTGATCTTAGTTATTATGCCCTGGTTTGGTGACATGGCCTCCCAGAAGTGACTCCATTTGGGGCTTGTGTTTTCCTCCTTCACACCCCTTACAGGTCTGTGACATTGAAGGACAGGGATGGGAGGCCACCCCGAATGAAGTGGTAAGTGACGAGGTCAGCCTCTGGTTCTACACTAAACCTCTCTTGCCTGTATAATGATTGTGTCCCATCTATTGAGGAACACTTTTTTTTTTTTAAGATTCTATTTGTTTGTCAGAGAGAGTGTGCACAAGTAGGGGGAGGGGCAGGCAGAGGGAGAAGTAGGCCCTTGCTGAGCAAGGAGCCTGATGTGGGATCACCATCCGTCCTGGGATCATGACCTGAGCTGAAGGCAGATGCTTAACAGACTGAGCGAGGAACACTTCTATCCATGTATTTCTATGTACTCAATTCCTTTTAGGAGTCTGATATCATCCCAAACATAGTGCAACTTAACAGATTCTGTTTTTGGTACCGAACACGTTGCCATTTTCGTTTGGAACAAGTGTGCAACGGGAGATTCTGAACCCTGAAATAAAGGGTTATCTGAACCCAGTGATCTCATGTTCTTGCTGGGAAGTCATTCTTCTTTCTTCAGGCAGTGGCAGTAGTATTGCTTTAGGAATTGAAGTTAGCTCAGAAAAATAGTCATGAAATGCACATTTCAGAAAGCAGTTCATAACGTTTTTTGAGCTATTTAAAGACAGTGGCAGAAAAAGCTATCGGGAAAGCCACATTCCATCTCCCTACACATTGGTAAAAGCTAAGAAACAATTATGATCTCAGAGTACTTTAGAAGAAGCCTTAAGTCAGAAACTATAGAATCAAACAGAGCCTGTGACTGTGCTAGACCAACATGGTTGGTCATTGTGAGGCTTTTATCTCCAAAATGTGACTTTTTCATACTTGAAAACATTGAGGAATGCTACTGTCATCCTTAAAAGTAAATAGCCAGTTATTTTACTAGTAAACTGAGTTTATTCAGGAATCACAGAGGAATTTCAACTGGGGATAATCACACCATGGCAAAGCACAAGCAAGTCTGAAGAGATAGAAGGAAAGTCAGCTTTTATTAGGGTTTAAGAGGAGAGTGGGAGGTTTGCTCTCAATATTAAGTTTATTGAAGAAGAAGAGTTCCTAGTTGTGACAGTGTTTCATTGGCTGCATGGCCCTGGTTAGTGTGTGGTTGCTGGGGCAAGGAGAGATCATCCTTTTTGTTAAAAGCAGGAGATTAAATTCCTACTGAGAAACCGTCCTCCCTTGTCAAGAAAAAAATAATATTCTTTTGGGGCGCCTGGGTGGCGCAGTCGTTAAGCGTCTGCCTTCGGCTCAGGGCGTGGTCCCGGTGCTCTGGGATCTGGGGGCCTGCTTCTTCCTCTCCCACTCCCCCTGCTTGTGTTCCCTCTCTCGCTGGCTGTCTCTTTCCGTCAAATAAGTAAATAAAAATCTTAAAAAATAATAATAATATTCTTTTTTCTTGCTGATTATCCATTCCTCCCTTTGTGAATGCCCCATTTTATTTTTTTAGATTTTATTTATTTGCGCATGAGAGAGAGGAGGAGTGGAGGAGGGGCAAAGGGATAGACTCTCAAGCGGACTCCCTGCTGAGGATGGAGCCCAATGTGGGGCTAGATCTCATGACCCTGAGTTCATGACCTGAGCCAAAACCAAGAGTCAAATGCTTAAAGGAATGACTCACCCAGGCACCCCATTAGAGCTCCATTTTAATGTGGTTTCCTTTACTACTTTTCACACCACATTGGAGAGACTTGAGGAAATTTACAATACCTAGAATGGTTGAAGTGATAGGGAAATTTATATGTCGTGTTTAGGGGTGCCTGGGTGGCTCAGTCAGTTAAGTGTCTGCGTTTGGCTCGGGTCATTATCCTGGGGTCTGGGACCAAGCCCTGTGTCAGGTTCCCTGCTCAGTGGGGAGTCTGCTTCTTCCCTCTCCCCACTGCTCAAATAAATAAAACCTTTAAAAAAAAATATCATGTTTATTCAGTGTTCTAACGAATGTGCATTGAGTACATACTGGTTTCTCAGGAACTTTGGTAGATACATGGGAGAAATTCAGGCACAAGACAAACAGCCCTGCCTTCAATTGCTTTGTATTATGTTCAAGGAAAACACAGGAAACAGGAAAACAGAATTACTAAATTATACTCTGTGTTAGAATGAGGTAGGTACAATGGAAACAAGGAAAGATGATTTTGTGAGAAGAGGGGTCCAGGTGTAATAATCCACTGGACAGAAAGGAAGCCCTCGTTAGCAAGAGCACTACTGAGCAAGGATGAGTCCTTCGGGTTTTTATTTTCATTAGCTCTCTTAAAAGATGAAGTGAAACTACATGTAAATTTCCAAGAGCTTATTTGAACAAACACCAAATCCATTCAGATAGCACCAAACCAAATTAGGTCAAGGCTTTTGTAGACCGAAAGGGGAAGCAAAGCAATAAGTTATGTGATTGGCTATTGGTTAAGGAATTGTCTTATTTGGAAAACTAGTTGACTGTTTTGTGTGTGTGTTTGCATATGTGTGTTTTAAGTAGGGCACAGAGACCAACGTAGACGGCTTTGTGTGATTGGGTGTTTTTAGTTTTCACCATTGGGGCATTTAGAAGATTTTGCTCCAGGTTAGGTTTCGGTTTGCTTACGTCAGTGGTAGGACATTGGAGCCACCTGCATCTACGGGCCTCTTTGTTGATTTGCAGTTTTGTTTTTTTTTTTAAGATTTTATTTATTCATTTGAGGGGCTCCATCCCAGGATCCTGGGATCATGACCCCAGTCAAAGGCAGGCGCTTAAACAACTAAGCCACCCAGGTGCCCCTGATTTGCAGTTCTGAGCAAACGAAGCAGGTGGCTAGGTGGCTTCCAGTGCACAATGATCTATTTTGGCTTTCACTGCCCACCTGCATGTACCCCCCCCTTTGCCCCCCATTTTCCTTCTATAAACCCTGAAGTGTTTTGAGCACTTTGGAGTCAGTCTTTGAGAGGTCAGTCCACTGTCTTCCCTCCGTTGTCCTCGCTAAGATTCCTTTCTTTGTCCCGCTTGTTTTTCTACCTCTGGATTTTGTCACTGGGGAGGGATCTCCCCTAGTACGTTTGGGACACTCAGGGCAGGTGCTCTCGCACCCCTGTGCCCGCACAGTACAACAAAGTCATAATTTGTTGACCAACTTGGGCCTGAGGTTTCTCCCGTAACATAATCTGCGGTTTATTCCAGACTTCTACACCCCGTCACCGCCAGGAGGTGCCGGAGCAGTCACAGTGGTGCATGAGGGAGGAATGGGGGGGACTCACCTGAGGACTGTGCTGTGTCTCTGAGGGGCAAGGATGGCCAGAGCTCTGGACAGGGCACTGGCTTAAGGACTGATGGTGGGAACTTCCTTTCCAGCGAAGTACGGGTCCTCAAGAACTTCCAGGTGTTTCCTCTGTCTCTGCACGACCCCTGCCCTCCCACCCGGCACCAGGCCCCCCGCAGACCCCTTCCTAGCATATCCTCCGAGGTGAGACCATGATCCCGTGTGTGTCCCCGGGATGGGAAAGGCCTCCGCAGGTTCCCACACGCCTGACCTAGGGAACCTCTTCCTTCTCGCAGAGGTCCTACAGGGCCTCCACTCCCACTCTTCGGGTGGAGAGGGAGGCCAGCACTGACACGGATGTTCTGGGTGAGGCCCCGCCCAGGGCGCGGAAATCCCTGTCTTTCCCGGGAGAGGCCCCGCTCCACCCGGCTCCCAGTCCGTCCTTCCTGACCAGGGGGGAGGCCGCACCCCCGCCCCCTTCCCCTGCCCAGCTGGCTTCTCCTGAGACAGCTGTCCGGAAACACATCCCAGAGCCCTGGTGAGATGCATGGAATGTCGACACTTTGGGGACCAGCAGTCAACTGATACAGAAAGAGAAGAAATTAAATCACTTGGAGGCTGGCGTTCCACGGTGAGAATTTCTTCCAATGTACTGGGTGGGATAGGAGGAAGTGACTCTGAACTGAGTGGGTGTACCTGACAACCTTTGTCACTTCTAACGTGAGACCAGCCAGATTTTCAGTCACCAGTAGTGTGTTCAGGGACGTCCCTCCCCTCTGGCCTGTCAGGATTAAGGTCTCCTGCCTGGGAGGCTCCTGCAGACCTCAAGGCAGCTCACAGGCCCGACAGCTGCTGTCTGCCTGGCCTTGTAAAATCTCCTGCACACGCCAAAGTTTAGTTTTCCACCAAACATCCAAATGGCTGTTCAGCGCCTTCTCTGAGCATGTCCCGCTCTCATAATGGGAGAATTTACCGTTTGTAAATAGGCAAATACTAAAGTGGGGCTGGATTTGCACCCTAAACTTAAGCACATATGGTGTTTTTGGTCATGACATGTGCAAAATCTGTGGAAAAATAATGAATAGCCTTCTAGTATTTAGAAACAAGTACTCCGTATAGAAAAATGATCAACCTATGTAAAATCCAGGACAACTCCAATATGTCTACTGAAAAACAATACTCTTGAACAACTACATCTAAAACTAATGATGCACTCTATGTTGTCTAATTGAATTTACATTAAATTAATAAAATAAAAAACAATACTCAACTGAGTAAATTCAAAGATCAAATTATCTCTATTGAACAATTTATGAATTGGACAGCACCCCATCTAACAAATAGAAAGGGGCTCAAAGGGGCAGAAGGGTTTTAAAGGCAGGACAAGGACGACATGAAAACAAAAAAAGATAAAAAGATTATTTGGTCAAAGCCACCTCCTTTTGGGGGACAATGGGGACTTATTAGATGGATGACATCACGAGCATAACCAGGAAACTTTAGGCTGAGGAAAAGTGAAACTACAATCAGGTTAGCTAATAAGCCCCGGTTTGGTGATGTAGTGGTAGCAAAGTGACTCTATTTGGGGCCTGTGGTTTTCTTTTAGACATGTCTTTGTTGTTTTAGTGTCTTATTTGTAAATGAACAGGAAAATCACTGTAACTCACAAGAAAATAGGCAAATGATGTTAATGGAAAAGAAATACAAAAGAAGATTTGCAATTGGCAAATAAGACATAAAAAATGCTCAAAATCATGAATCCTTCAGGAAATGCGATTAAAACTACCATGAGGTTGTCCTACACACTTACTACCTGGGCTGAAATTAAAGAATGGCCACGTCACGTACTGGCAGGGATGTGGGAGAAGTGGACTTTCATCCATTGCTGATGCAAACGCGGACGGTCATTTTGATCGCAGCACAGCCGTTTTTTCAAAAGTTAATATTCATCTGCCTTGTGACTCAGGTATTGAACATTAAGTTACTGACAAAAATAAAAACAGCATACAGTACTGACAACAAATGTTTGTGACTGCTTTCTTTTCTTTCCTTTTTTTTTTTTTTTTAAGATTTTATTTATTTATTTAACAGAGATAGAGACAGCCAGCGAGAGAGGGAACACAAGCAGGGGGAGTGGGAGAGGAAGAAGCAGGCTCATAGCGGAGGAGCCTGATGTGGGGCTCGATCCCATAACGCCGGGATCACGCCCTGAGCCGAAGGCAGCTGCTTAACCGCTGTGCCACCCAGGCACCCCTGCTTTATTTTCAATAGGCAAAAATCTAGAAATAACCTAAAAGCCCAAAAAAAGATGAATAAAGTAACAGCGGTATATGCAAACATAAGGGTGTTATCTAGACAGAAAAGTAAGCTACTTGTATAATGTCACTGATGAAAGTCAAAGTAATTATGAAACACAAAGGAAATCGGGGGGAAAAAAAGAGTAAACAGTTTGATTCCAAACATATAAATAAAAATGATGGTTTCCATTGTAAAACAAAGTGCGATGGTTACCTGGAGAGGTGGGTAGGGTAGGGAGAGATTATAAAAGGGCAGGAGGTACATATACCATGACATATCTGGTCATTATCAGGATTATGATGGGGTCAGAGATTCATATCCTTGTCAAAACTTACAAATTGTACACTCTTAATTATATGCAGCTTATTAGCATCTGTAAATTAAACCTTTATACAATTTTAAAAATTGGCTCAAAATAATAATAGGTTTGGCAACCCTAAATTGACAGTACCACCTGTTCCCATGTCCTCTGGGCGTTAGTCTTACCTCCATCTGCAAATATAGGGAGCAATGAAGGACATCTCCCCTGGAGTTAACTGGAACACCGCCTGGGTCTTAAGTGCCACATCAACAAACTATAGATTCCCCCCGCCCCTTTTAATATTTTGTTTTCCTCTCTGTGCAGTAATGGCCTTGAGGTGGAAAACACTGAGGGGCTAAAGGAATCGCCAATATCTTTCAATTATTTTATTTGACAATGACTTCAGCTACATTAGATAAACATGCCTAGACCTCCTGAGATTTGTGTACACACTGATCCTGCGGAGTCTCTGTCACAGAAACTTGTCCAGATGCATTTGTAGAAGAGGCACGTTCCATCCAGTTGGCTGCAGTCTCCTCCCCTTTCTATTAAGCCAGCGTTTCTGTACCAATTATGCTTTTCCTTAACCCCTACGGTATTACAACCAGTGATCCTCGCCCAGTGAATTGTGAACATCAGAGCTCATGGCTACTTGTAAACATGGGAAAAGATCCCCTCAACAGTGCTGACATCCCTGTGATACCTCCTTTGAGTACGGGAAAAAACTCATGTTGCTTTCACAAGCACTAAGAGTCCCACACCTGCCCCCTCCTGGGGGTCATCACTGAGGCCCCTAAAACACATGTCATCCAGGCCTCAAGTGAAAACCAGAAAGCCCCACAGTTTTTCCTAGGAGGCTGTGAGGCAGCAGTGCAAATTTAGTCCAAACTGGGAGGCTACTGGGACACCTGGCTGGCTCAATCAGTAGAGCTTGTGATTCTTGATGGCAGGGTTTTGACTTTGAGCCCCAAGCTGGACATCGAGTTTACTTAAAAAACAAAACAAAATAAAACTGGCAAGCTATTTCCTGCCATCATCCTCTCCCTCCTCAGGCACAGATAATTTGAGACTCTTAAAAAGTTCACCCTTTGATGCCTGGTGAGCCCAAATCTTTTTATAAACTACCCCACACAGTAAGTAGAACATTCAAGATTAAAGAGGACTTAAAGAGGCCTTGAATATCATGTTAGCCAAATCAATGTGGAGCAGACAGTTCTCCAGTTTGTCACTTGGAAGCTGGAAAAACTCATCACAAGTATCACACGAGACCAACGTGTTCCTGAAAAAGGTAGTCATTCTCTGTAAGCTGCCAGCCAAATTCATGATGTTCTCTGGGTCATCACTGATTTAGGTCCATGCCCTGAAGGTATTCAAGGAGAAGGGGAAGCTGACCCCTAAGACCACAGGTTACTGCTAATCTGCTCCAATTCAAGAGAACAGGGGTCAGGTTCTCTGAGTGCACCGGGGTGGAGACTGATGCGCACTGTGTGGACCTACCAGTCAGCAGAGGTGAAAGGGTCACAGAACTGTCAGTTACAAAAATCTAGAGAGATCTCTGGACAATTTAGAAAATGCAACATAGCCACACATACTTCAACATAAATTATAAGGAATCTCCCCACTATAAAAGATTCAAATCAGACAAATGGCTCCTCAAAGAGTTTCCACCAGTGGCATTACACTGAATAAGGAAATTGCATATTCATTATACAACCATGCCTTTCTCTAGTGTGAACTCTCCAATGCTGAGAGAGGTTAGATTTTCCCCTAAAAGACTTCCCACATTTACTGCACTCATAAGGTCGTTCTCCAGTGTGAACCCTGTGATGATAAGAGAGAGCAGTACGAGTGATAAAAGATTTCCCACATTCACTGCATTCATGAGGCCTTTCTCCAGTGTGAACTCTGTGATGATAATGGAGGGCAGTACTACTTATAAAAGACTTTCCACACTCACTGCATTCATAAGGCCTTTCTCCTCTGTGGGATCTCTGGTGATAACTGAGGGCAGAGCGAGAGGTAAAAGATCTCCCACATTCACTGCACTCAAAAGGTTTTTCTCCAGAGTGACTTCTCTGATGATACTGGAGTTCATACCTACAAATAAAGGACTTCCCACATTCATTACACTCATAAAACCTTTCACTTGAATGAACCTTTAGGTGCATATTGAGGCTATTTCTTCGGGTAAAGGATTTGCCACATTCACTACACTCATGAGGCCTTTCTCCTGTGTGAACCCTGCGATGATACTGAAGAGCACTATGAGTGCTAAAAGATTTCCCACATTCACTGCACTCATAAGGCCTTTCTCCTGTGTGACCTCTGTGATGATACCTGAGTGCAGAGCTAGAAGTAAAAGATTTCCCACATTCACTGCACTCAAAAGGTTTTTCTCCAGAGTGACTTCTCTGATGATAATGGAGTTCATACCTACAAATAAAAGATTTCCCACATTCATTACACTCATAAGGCCTTTCACCTGAGTGTACCTTTAGGTGCATATTGAGTCTATGTCTTCGGGTAAAGGATTTGCCACACTCACTGCACTCATAAGGCCTTTCTCCTGTGTGAACTCTGTGGTGATAATGGAGAGTAGTAAGAGTGCTAAAAGATTTCCCACATTCACTGCACACAAAGGACTGTCTTCCAAAGTGGACACCCTGGTCCCGAATATGTATGTGTTTGGGACCAAAGGTATTCTTGCATTCTCCCCAAGTACCATGACTTTTTCTGCTTTGTAAAGTTGTCCCTAACTGGGTCATTTCCTTTAGCTTCTCCCCAGTATAGGTGGCCTCTTGCTCTAGATGTCCCAAGCCAGGCTGGAGGTCCTTCTGAACCTCTCCACGGGTAAAGGGCTTTCCTGAATCATGGAATCCCCGGCTCTTCACCACAGAGGCCCTATTGACACTGCATCTAAATGGTTTCTCTTCTGTGTGCTCCTCCTGCTGCTGCTGAGACTTTGCACTGCAATAAAATGGTTTCCCACACGCCCCACACCTCAACAGTTTCTGGCTGTTTCCTTTTCCCTGGTGCTCAGCCAAGTGGAAAATGTCTCTCAAGACTGGACCACACAGCTCACAGGGGTGGGTCTTCCGGGAAGACACAGCTGCCGCGGGCGTCCCGGCCTGTGACGCGCCTACAGTAGTGCTCTGTGCAAAGGGTGCCTCCTCACCCTCTGCTCCACAGCAGCAACCTGAAGGCAAAGAAACGCTGGTGAAATTCGTGTTCACTATCGCGAGGGGCTGAGCCCATCACACGCATGCACCCGATTCATCTAGGCAGGAGTGTACAACATGCTTTTCCACACAAAGGAGATGGAATTCAACTGAAGGAGTGGCCGCTATGCGTAACTGGGCCCAACTGGTCAAAGTATTACGGAGAGCACTCTAGAAGGACAAAACACTATGGTATGACACAAGGAAGAGAGCCAGGGTCTACAACTTGTTCTCTGCCCACAAATTTGTGTTGGCCTGTTTCTTGGCTGAGTAGAAGGCTGTGGGAAAATCCAATCACACGAAATTTGCTGCTGTTCAAGGTCAGTTTAAGTATATGTCAACATCTCCTGGCAAACTGGGCAAGTGTGAATGCTAGAGTACACAGAAAGAGCGGTGAGAGAAATGGGTGAGATGTAGAGGCCTGAAAAGCACCGATTACCCCTACACTGCAAGTCACGTAATTAACAAAGGAGTAGAACCCAGAAGTCCACAAATTATCAAGAGTGAAGGAGGAAAGACAGAAACGGATTGTCGGATTGTCGCCATCGGCAATCACATCAAACTGGTTGAACAAAGGTGCCCAGTATGATCTGAACACAGTCCTGAGAATCACACCTTTCCAGCTGCCATGCACAAGAAACAGGGCCCCTGTAAGCCCACGTGGTCACTTCTGGAGCATGTCCATGCTATGATACACAAAGGACTGTTCTCTGTAAGCCCTCCTGAGCAACTACAGAGTACCAGGAGGATAGAAACACTAAAGGAAAGGGCGCCCTAGTGGCTCCACCAGTTGGGCATCCGACCCTTTATCACAGCTCAGGTCTTGATCTCAGGGTCCTGAGTTCAAGCCCTGTGTTGGGCTCCTTGAAAAGGAAAGGAAAGGGCAAGGAAAGGGAAAGAGAAAGGAAAAGGAAAGTAAGGAAAGGAAAGAAATACTGGAGGAAAACCGGTCAAATGGATGGCCAGCACTGTCCCAGAGTTACTCAGGGTACAAAGGACCCAGACAAACATCCTATGTGACTGATGTCAGCAGGATGGTAGAACAGAGGATACCATCCTTTACCCCAACAAAAATGACTTCAAGAGCTGTCCATGAATGACATTAGCTTCAGAGGGCTCAAAAATCCAATTAAGACCAATTACTACACAGTGGAGCATAAAGGAGAGCACAAGCACGCAGAAAGGACAGCTGGAGACTATTAGGAGAGATGTGGGGATGGGTCAGAAGTAAGGGCTGGACCTATCTCATTAGTCACTACTGCAGTCCCTGCTCAGCACGCTCCAGCTGCCTGCTCCACAGGGGACACTGGCAGCTTTTGCCACCGAGTTAACCAACACGCATCACTATCATGGACCCAGTGAATATAAAGCTACTGTGTCCTGCACCCCACCCCCAGGAGCTGCTGTTGTGCAGCTCCAGGACAAGGACTGCAACTGCCCCTCAGCCCTGTGCATGTCCTGGGCCCCAGATCTGTGCCTATGTGTGCCTGCATTCCAGACCCTGACCCCCAGCTACATCAAGTCCACCTATGCCTCAAGGGAATGGAAATACCCTCCAGATAGGCTAGTCAGATGCCAGGACCTCAGAGCTACTGTGTATCCATGCACACGCAGACACAAACTTCATGGCTGTTCAGGGTGTGGCTGCAACTCACAAAGCAAACTAACACCACTGAGGTGTAATCGGTATCCCAGGGCCCAAAACTGCTGTCACTCTGAAAGTGCCTGCACACCAGACCCCAGTGCCGCTGCCACCACCCACAGGGTGCCCATGAGTTGGACTCAGCACCGACCTCAACTCTGCCACAATACTCTCCATGGAAAAAAGCCATCAGGCGTTCCTCAGCAGTTTTCCCCACTGCTTTGGATACCGCAGCCTTGCCCATCCTGCCATCTCTGCCTGATGCCTTCGCTGATGCTGACAGGTGACAGAGCTGCCCAGAGAGTTTATCATTGGCCCTTCCCCAGATCCAGAACAGCCACACCCCATGAAGCTGACACCTTTGCACGCACCTGTAGGTGAAGGACTCTCTCAACCAAAGGTACCACAAAGTCTGGAAGAAGTGACCACACCATCAAATATGCAAACATCAATGCAAGGATGTAAGAAACAAAAAATCAAGGAAACATAACACCATCAAAGGAATATAGTAATTCATCAGAAAACATACCCATGGAAATGAGATAGGTGATCTATCAGACGAAATTCAAAATAATTGTTTTAACAAAGCTTAGTGAGCTACAGGTAGACGATTCAACAAAAGAAGATACAGTAAACAAAAGAGCTGTTCAACAAAGATAGAGAAATCATAAAAAGGAACAAAATGGGCTGGCCAAGGACGCAGTGAGGTGTAGTCACTGGTGGCCAGGTGAGTCTGAGTGGAGTGAACAGCAGACTCATCTGACAGTTGTATGTTCCAGGCACACCCTCATCCAGGTGCCCACAGGTGCCGGCCTCCACGGAGCTCACAGAGATTGGCAGAGAGGAACAACAGGGTGGAGAATCACGCCACACTTCATACTAGCAATACAGGAGAGTTCATGGTGTGCCCACTCTCCAAAAGGAGGGTCAGATATAAGCAATGACAACTGAACCAATTAATAGTTGGTAACAGTCCACCCAATCACTGACGAGTCTCCCAATGAGACCACAGGCAGCTGGGAAGACATCAAACTATGAGGAAATGGAGCAGTACGAGATCATAATGTATACTTGTACAACACTAAATCCTCTTAGTACCACCTACCTTCTAAGAAGTAGAATGGCAGATAACGTGTGGGAGAGAAGAATGTTTCTGTCCTTCTATATAAACTACCCTTAATGAACTGGTCTTCAGAGCGGAACTGTTCTACTCATTCTTTATGTTAGAAAACTTCCCACAGGGCTGCACCAGCACAATCAACCTGTGCTTTTACAGTCTCTTCTCACCAATTACCAGAGCGACTTATGTGACCTTCCACTGTTGGACCTGGATGAGTGGGTATTAAACTCTTCGGGCATAATTAAACCAACCAGAACCAAGATGGTATAGGTATTTATTTTATGTCATAGGTGTCTAGCTCTGAAAGATCAACTAGATGGAAATACTGGAGACCCATTTAATTTGCAGCAAAGATGCTTTGCTTTGCTTCTGTCAAAGGATTAGGGCTATGGGAGGCTTAAATTGCAGAAGTTTAGTTTATTTTACTCTTGTACCACCCTTGTTTTCTGAAGATTCAAATTTGTAACTGTTGGATCAGAAGAAACATTTCAACAAAGTGTCCTTTGGATATTAACAACTGCAATTATCTGATGACTCATTTAAGTTACTCATTTGAGATGTTGTTTGTTTAGAATCAAGGTCCCTTGTATATTTATGTTACTGGTGATGGAAATCATTCCAGAGGAGCTGTTTTAGAATACATGCAGGGGCACGTGGGTGGCTCAGTGGGTTAAGTGTCTGACTTCGGCTCAGATTATTGATACTGGGGTCCTGGGATCAAGCTCCGCATCGGACTCTGCGCTCAGCGGAGAGTCTGCTTCTCCCTCTCCCTCTGCTTGTGCTTTCTCTCAAATAAATAAAATATTTAAAAAAGAGAGAGAATACATGTAGAGAAATGCTTTGAAGTAGTGTGATATAAACTATACGATAAAATGGAAAGTTCATATATTTGCAAAAATTCTGAGTTGGTAAAAATTAACTTAATCTCTGGTATTAAATGTTTACATTAAAATAAGATGGTGACACTGTCCCATTAAAAAAATGGGGGGAAAAGTGGAAGTCCAAGATGGCAGAGGAGTAGGAGACCTTAGTTTTGTCTGGTCCCAGGAATTCAGCTAGATAGCTATCAAATTATTCTGAATACCTGTGAACTCAACCGGAGATCTAAGAAAAGATTGCTGCATGTCTACAAATAGAAAAGCGACCACTTTCTGCAAGGTAGGAGGTGTGGAGAAGTGAATCCAAGGGGATATATCAGAAGATAAACCATGGGGGTAGGGAGCTTCTGGAAGCCAGCCACTGGAAAGTGATATAGCCACAGAGTGCAAAATCAGAACTTTTAGAAGGCTATTCCAGCGAGGGACATCCCTGTCTGAAAGGAGCTCAGGTGGCGAGCACAGTAGAGTCCTAGGTGGGACAGTGTGGTCTCAGGATACCCAGGGTCACAGAAAGAATGGGGGTGCCTGACTGCGGAAGAGTTCCCAGGCATTGGAGCGGGGAATCCGGCTACAATCAGGGAGCCTGAAAGTGGGGTCTCAGCTCGGTGTTGCCATAAACCGTGAATCATGAACCATGACACGGTAGGGCAACCACTCTCCTGCTTGGAGCAACCACTCTCCAGCAAGCGGCAGAGCCCCGCAAGATCCCTCTTCCTCTCTTGGGGAGGCACGCATGTGCCCCGCAGGAGTCTACAAAGTTTCGAGACTTGAAGCAGGGCCACAAATGCTTTGTCACAACACAGGCTGGGTGAGCAGAGTGCGGCCACAGACCAGGGAGCCAGGAGTGATTGCCTGCTTTTCCCTGAGGGTTCACTGAGGAGTGGGGGGCACAAGGCTTTGGCTCTTGGCCTGGAGATTGGGAGGCCGCCACTTTCATTGTCATCCTCTAAAGCTGCAGGGAAAGCCTTCAGGGAACAAAAGCCACATAGAGCAATCCAGAGCCTCTTACTTAGCCGGGCTTCCTGACAAGAGGGGTGCAATTCCTCCCACGGCAAAGACACCTGAGAATCAGCGCAACAGGCCCCTCCCCCAGAAGTTCAGCAAGAACCTCCCGCTAAGACCAAGTTTACCGATCACACAGAACTGCAAAACTCCAGGGCTAGGGGAAAACAGTACATAGAATTCATGGTTTTTTTTCTCACGATTCCTTAGCCTGTCAATTTTAATTTTTTTTCTTTTTCCTTTTAAACCAATTTCCTATTTTATCAACTCTTTTTTTTAAAGTCTTTTTTAATTTTCATTTTTAGAGTTACATTCTATCCTTTCACTGTATTTATTTTCGTATATATATTTTTTTCTTCCTTTACAATTCTGGGATGCAGTTTCTTCTAACAAACACACCAAAATACACACAGAATCTAATGTATTGCTCTGTTCTCTTCACCTGTCTGATTATATTCTTTCTTTTTTTAAAAGTCTTTTTAAATTTTCATCTTTACAGTTACATTCTATTCCTTCAATGTATTTAATATTATTTTTGTATATGTAATTTTTTCTTTCCTCACGATTTTGGGATGTAGTTTCTTCTAACAGATCAAAATAAACCCAGGATATAGTAGATGTTCACCCGTCTGCTTATATTCTTTCCTTTTTTCTTTTTTTTGTCTTTTAACTTTCATTTTTAAAGTTACATTCTGTCCTTTCACTGTATTTAATTTTATTTTTGTACATACATGTTTTTCATTCCTTACACTTTTGGTATCTACTTTTCTAACAAACAGATCAAAATACACATGGGATCCAGTGTACTGCTCTGTTCTGTTCACCTGATTATATTCTCTCTCACTTTAAAAAAAATTTTTTTTTTTGTTTCAGGTCTCTTCTGATTTGTTTACTGCATATTTCTAAGGGATTGTTGTTGCCATTTTAGTGTTTTGTTCTCTCATTCATCTATTCATCTCTGGACAGAATGACAAGATGGAAAAAATCACCTCAAAAAAGAGAACGAGAGGCAGTATTGACTGCCAGGGACCTATTCAGTATGGATATAAGTAAGATGCGGAACTAGAGTTCAGAATAACGATTATAGAGATACTAGTGGGGCTTGAAAAAAGCATAGAAGACACTAGAGAATCTCATTCTGGAGAAATAAAAGAACTAAAATCTAGTCAAGTGGAAATCAAAAAGGCTATCAATGAGATGCAATAAAAAATGGAGATTCTAGGGGTGTGTAGGTAGCTCAGTTGGTTAAGCGTCTGACTCTGGCTCAGGTCATGATCCCAGGGTCCTGGGATCGAGCCCCACGTTGGGCTCCTTGCTCAGGGGGAGCCTGCTTCCCCCTCTCCCTCTGCCTGCCACTCCTTCTGCTTGTGCTTGCTCTCTCTGTGTCAAATAAATACAATCTTAAAAAAAAAAAAACGGAGGCTCTAACTTCTAGGATAAATGAGGCAGAAGAGAAAATTAATGGTATAGAAAACAAAGTGATGGAGAATAAAGAAGCTGAGAAAAAGAGAGATAAACAACTATTGGATTATGAGGGGAGAATTCGAGAGATAAGTAATACTATAAAGTGAAATAATATTAGAATAATTGGAATCCCAGAAGAGGAAAGAGAGAGGGGAGGAGCAGAAGGTATATTAAGGAAATTATAACAGAGATCTTCTCTAATCTGGAGAAGAAAACAGGCATCAAAGTCCAGGAAACAGAGAGAATACCCCTCAAAATCATTAAAAATAGGTCAACACTTCAACATATAGATAGTGAAGCTTGGAAACCTCAGAGACAAAGAAAAAATCCTGCAAGCATCTTGGGACAAGAGGTCCATAACATACAAGGGTAAAAACATTAGAAGGGCAGCAGACCTATCCACAGAAACCTGGCAGGCCAGAAAGGACTGGCATGATATATTCAGGGTGCTAAATGAGAAAAATAGGCAGCCAAGAATACTTTATCCAGCGAGGCTGTCATTCAGAATAAAAGGAGAGATAAAGAGATTCCAGGACAAAGAGAAACTAAAAGAATTTGTGGTCACTAAACCAGCCCTGCAAGAAATATCAAAGGGGATCCCCTAAGTGAAGAGAGAGCCCAAAAGGAACACAGACCAAAAAGGAACAGAGAAAATATAAAGAAACTGTGACTATTCAGGCAATAAAATGGCACTAACCTCTTATCTTTCAAAAGTTATTCTGAATGTAAATGGTCTAAAAGACCCAATCAAAAGACACAGGGTATCAGATTGGATAAAAAAGGAAGACCCAGGGGTGCTTGGGTGGCTCAGTCGTTAAGCATGCCCTCGGCTCAGGTCATGATCCCAGGGTCCTGGGATCGAGCCCCACATTGGGCTTCCTGCTCAGCGGAAGCCTGCTTCTTACTCTCACTCCCCTGCTTGTGTTCTCTCTCTCACTGTCTCTCTGCCAAATAAATAAATAAAATCTTAAAAAAAAAAAAAAAAAAAAGCAAGACCCATCGAAATGCTGTCTGCAAAAGACTCATTCTAGACCCAAAGACACCTCTAGATTGAAAGTGAGGGGGTGGAAAACCATTTATCATGCTAATGGACATCAAAAGAAAGGTGGAGTAGCAATCCTTATATCAGACAAATAAAATTTTAAACCAAAGACTGTAATAAGAGATGAGGAAGGACACTATACCATAATTAAGAGGTCTATCCAACAAGAAGATCTAACAATTCTAAATTTTATGCCCCCAAGATAGGAGCAGACAATTATACAAACCAATTAATAACAAAATTAAAGAAACACATTAATAATAATATAATAATAGTACGGGACTTTAACACCCCACTCACTGCAATGGACAGATTATCTAAGCAGAAGATCAAAAAGGAAACAATGACTTTGAATGACACACTGGACCAGATGGGCTTCAAAGACATATTCAGCATTCCACCCTAAAGCAACAGAATACACATTCTTCTCGAGTGCACATGGAACATTCTCCAGAACCGATCACATACTGGGTCACAAATCATGTCTCAACTGGTACCAAAAGATGGAATCATTCCCTGCATATTTTCAGACTACAATGCTTTGAAATTTGAACTCAATCACAAGAGAAAAGTTGGAAAGAACTCAAACACATGGAGGCTAAAGAGCATCCTACTAAAGAATGAATGAGTCAACCAGGAAATTAAAAAATAATTTAAAAAATTCATGGAGGGGCGCCTGGGTAGCGCAGTCGTTAGGTGGCTGCCTTCAGCTCAGGGAGGGATCCCGGCGTTTCGGGATCGAGTCCCACATCAGGCTCCTCTGCTGGGAGCCTGCTTCTTCCTCTCCCACTCCCCTGCTGTGTTCCCTCTCTCACTGGCTGTCTCTCTGTCACATAAATAAATAAAATCTTTAAAAAAAAAATTCATGGAAATAAATTGAAATGAAAACACAACCATTCAAAACCTTTGGAATGTAGCAAAGGCAGTCCTAAGAGGGACGTATATAGCAATACAAGCGTTTCTCAAGAAACAAGAAAGGTCTCAAATACACAACCTAACCTTACACCTAAAGGACCTGGAGAAAGAACAGCAAATAAAGCCTAAACCCAGCAAGAGAAGAGAATTAATAAAGGTCAGAGCAGAAATCAATGAAATAGAAATGGAAAGAATAGAACAAATCCACAAAACTAGGAGATGGTTCCTTAAACAAATTAGTAAGATTGATAAACCCTGGCCAGACTTATCAAAAAGAAAAGAGAAACGACCCAAATAAATAAAATCTTGAATGAAAGAGGAGAGATCACAACCAATACCGACAAAATATAAATAATTATAAAAACATACTATGAGCAACTATATGCCAAGATATTAGGCAATCTCAAAGAAATGGATGCATTCCTAGAGATGTATAAACTACCAAAACTGAAATGGGAAGAAATAGAAAACTTGAACAGACCCATAACCAGCAAGGAAATTGAAGCAGGAATCAAAAATCTCCTAACAAACAAAAGTCCAGGGCTGGATGACTTCCCAGGGGAATTCCACCAAACATTTCAAGAAGATTTAACATACCTATTCTTCTGAAGCTGTTTCAAAAAACAGAAATGGAAGGAAAACTTCCAGACTCTGCATGAGGCCAGCATTACCTTGATCCGCAAACCAGATAAAGACACTACCAAAAAGGAGAATTACAGACATCAATATCCCTGATGAACATGGATGCAAAAATTCTCACCAAGATACTAGCCAATAGGATCCAAGAGTACATTAAAAGGATTATTCATCATGACCAAGTGAGATTCATTCTGGACTGCAAAGGTGGTTCAACATCCTCAAATCAATCAATGTGATACATTACACTAATAAAAGCAAGGACGAAAACCATATGATCCTCTCAACAGACGCAGAAAAAGCATGTGACAAAGTACAGCAAGCATCCTTTCTTGATTAAAACTCTTCACAGTGTAGGGATAGAGGGAACACACCTAGATATCATAAAACCCATATATGAAAAGACCTCAGCAAATATCATTCTTAATGGGGAAAAACTGAGAGCTTTTCCCCTAAGGTCAGGAACACGGCAGGGATGTCCCCACTCACCACTGTTCAACATAGTACTAGAAGTCCTAGCCTCAGCAATCAGACAACAAAAAGAAATAAAAGGCATCCGAATCAGCAAAGAAAAAGTCAAACTCTCACTCTTTGCAGATGACATGATACTCTATGTGGAAAACCCAAAAGACTCCCCAAAATTGCTAGAACTCATACAGGAATTCAGTAAAGTGGCAGGACATACAATCAATGGACAGAAATCACAATGAGTCAGAAGAAAGAGAAAGAGAGTCGATCCCATTTACAATTGCACCCAAAACCATAAGGGGATACCTAGGAATAAACCTAACCAAAGAGGCAAAGGATCTGTACTCAGAAAACTATAGAATACTCATGAAAGAAACGGAGGAAGACACAAAGCGATGGGAAAACATTCCGTGCTCATGGATTGGAAGAACAAATATTGTTAAAATGTCTATGCTACCTAGAGCAATCTATATATTCAATGCAATCCCTATCAAAATACCATCAACTTTTTTCACAGAGCTAGAGCAAATAATCCTAAAATTTGTATGAACCCAGCAGAGACCCCGAATAGCCAAGGGAATGTTGAAAAAGAAAACCAAAGCTGGGGCCATCACAATGCCTGACTTCAAGCTCTATTACAAAGCTGTCATCATCAAGACAGTATGATACTGGCACAAAAACAAGACACACAGATCAGTGAACAGGATAACCCAGAAATGGACCTCAACTATATGGTCAACTAATCTTTGACAAAGCAGGAAAGAATATCCGATGGAACAAAGACAGTCTCTTCAACAAATCGTGTTGGAAAATTGGACAGCCACATGCAGAAGAATGAAACCAGACCATTTCCTTACACCATATACAATAGACTCAAAATGGATGAAAGACCTCAATGTGAGACAGGAATCCATCAAAATCTTAGAGAACACAGACAGCAATGCAACCTCTGTGACCTCAGCCGCAGCAACTTCCTGCTAGACACATCTCTAAAGGCAAGGGAAACAGGCAAAAATGAGCTACTGGGACTTCATCAAGATAAAAAGCTTTTGCACAGTAAAGGAAACAGTTGACAAAACCAAAAGACACCTGACAGAATGGGAGAAGATATTTGCAAATGACATATCAGATAAAGGGCTGGTATCCAAGATCTATAAAGAACTTATCAAACTCAACACCCAAGGAATAAATGATCCAATCAAGAAATGGGCAGAAGACGGGAACAGACATTTCTCCAAAGAAGACATCGAAATGGCCAACAGACACATGAAAAAATACTCAACCTTACTCAGCATCAGGGAAATACAAATCAAAACCACAATGAGATACCACCTCACAACAGTCAGAATGGCTCAAATTAACAAGTAAGGAAACAACAGATGTTGGCGAGGATGCAGAGAAAGGGGAACCCTCTTACACTGCTGGTGGGAATGCAAGCTGGTGCAGCCGCTCTGGGAAACAGTATGGAGGTTCCTCAAAAGTTGAAAACAGGGCTACCCTATGACCCAGCAATTGCACTACTAGGCATTTAGTCTAAAAATACAAATGTAGTGAACTGAAGGGGCACCCGCACCCCAATGTTTACAGCAGCAATGTCCACAATAGCCACACTATGGAAAGATCCCAGGTGACCATCGACAGACGAATGGATACAGAAGATGTGATATATATATACACACACATACAAAATCGAATACTACTCAGCCATCAAAAAAAAGAAAAAGAAATCTTGCCATTTGCAATGACGTGGATGGAGCTAGAGGGTATTACGATAAGCAAAATAAGTAAATCAGAGAATGACAATTATCATATGATCTCACTGATGTGTGTAATTTAAGAAACAAAACAGGATCATAGGGGAGGGAAGGAACAATAAAACAAGATGAAATCAGAGAGGGAGACAAACCATTAGAGACTCTTAATCACAGGAACAAACTGAGGGTTACTGGAGGGGGAGGGGTGGGGGATGGGGCAATTGGGTGATGGACCTTAAGGAGGGCACATGATGTAATGAGCACTAGGTATCATGTAGAACTGAATCACTGAACTCTACCTCTGAAACTAGTAATACACTATGTTAATTAATTGAATTTAAATTTAAAAAATAAGTAAATGCAAAAAGGTGGAGGGGAGAACCTAACAGGAGCTCTAATGCTGAATAAAATCAATGAAATGAAAAATGCAACAGAGAGCATCAACAGCCAACTTCGTCAAGCGAAACAGAATCTGTGAATTTGAAGGTAGGTCTTTACATTATCCAGTCAGAGGAGTAAAAAAGAAAAAATAAAGAAAGCCTACACGGATTATGGAACTTGAAGCAACATTCATGGAATAAGTCCATGAAGAATAAGAGAGAGAAAGACAAGAGCAAAAACTAAGGAAATCATGGCTGAAAACTTCCCAAATCTAGGGAGAGAAGCAGAGACATCCAGGTACATGATGCTCACTGTCCCCATACAAGTTACACAAATATGATGTCACTGAAACACATAATAAAACTGTCAAGGAACAATTATGAAGAGAAAAATTCAAAAGCAGCTGGGAAAAAGAAATTCATGTTATAAAGTGGAACACCCACAAGGATATATGCAAATTTCTCAGAAGAAACATTATGAGCCAGAAAAGAGTGGAAAGTTAGATTAAAAAAATTGGGGTGGGGGCAGAGAGGGAAGCCAAGGAAACATATTGTACTTAACAAAGCTGTCCTTCAGAAACAATAAAGAGATAAAGACAAATAATTAGGTAGTTCAGCACCTTCAGACCTTATTTACGAGAAAGACTAAAGACAGTTCTTCAAGCTGAAATCAAAGAACCTAAGTAGTAACATGAAAACATATCAAAATACAAAGCATACTGCTAAAATAAGTACATAGTAAAATCCAGAGGATGCTAATACTGTAATATGATAGTATTTAAATCACTTAACTCTAATATAAAGGTTAAAAACCATAAGCAATAAAAATAATCAGTTGCAATAATTTATTAATGATTACACAATATAAAAAGATGTAAATAGGGATATCAAAAACATAAAATGGGGGTTGGGGTAGAATTTTGTATACCGCTGAAATGAAGTTATCAGCTTAAGATAGAATGTTATAAATAAATGTAAGATGTTTCCTGTAAGCCTCAAGGTAACCACAAAGCAAAAACCTAATGTGAACAGAAGAGCAAAGAACCAGAGTATACCACTATAGATAATCATCAAATCACAAAGGAAGACAGCAAGAAAGGAAAGAACGAAGGAACTACTAAAAATCCAAAAAACAATAAGATAGCAAGAGTAAGTCCTCATAAAAGTCTCCAATTCAGAGACAGAGTGGCAGAATGGATTTAAAAACAAAACAAAACAAAACAAAACAAAACAAAACAATGACAACAACTAAAAACAAGACCCAACTATATGCTGTGGATATTAGACTCACTTCAGCATTAAGGACACACATAGGCTGAAAGTGAAGGGAGCAAAAAAGATACTTCTTGCAAATGGAATACAAAAAGCAAGCAGAGGGGTGCCTGGGTCACTCAGTCAGTTATGCGTCTGCCTTCGGCTCAGGTTATGATCCCAGGGTCCTGGAATACAGCCCCGTGTCAGGCTCCCTGCTTCGTGGGGAGCCTGCTTCTCCCTCTTCCACTGGTGCTTCCCCTGCTTAGGCTCTCCCTTCTCTCTCTCTGTCAAATAAAATAAAATCTTAAAAAAAAATAAACAAAAACAAAACAAAAAGCAAGCAGAAGTAGCAATACTTTTATCAGACAAAATAGACTTAGAGACAAAATCATAACATAACAATAAAGGAGCTAACTTATTGAGAGGATGTAACAATTGCAACTGTATAATGCACCAAAGACCAAACTTCGGAGCACCTAAATACAGGAAGCAAATATTATGATATTCGATCCGAAGGCAGATAGACAGCAACACTGTAATAAGAGGGGACTTTAATATTCCCCTATCAACAATGGGTAGATGATCCAGACAGAAAAGAAACTTTGTATTTCAACTGTACTTTAGATCAAATGGACTAGTAGATATACAGAGAATATTCAATTCAACTGCAGTAGAATACAAACTCTGCTCAAGGGAATACAGAACATTCCTTAGGAAAATTTGTATTTTGTAAATCATAAAACCAGTCATAACAAATTTAAGAGGAATAATATCAGTTATGTTTACTGACCACAGTAGTATAAAACCAGGAATAAATAATAGGAGGAGGGGTGCCTGGGTGGCTCAGCTTTTAAGTATCTGCCTTCGGCTCAGGGCATGATCCCAGGGTCCTGGGATCGAGACTGCACTGGTCTCCCTGATCAGTGGGGAGTCTGCTTCTCCCTCTCCCACTCCCACTGCTTGTGTTCCCTCTCTCGCTGCCTCTCTCTCTGTCAAATAAATAAATAAAATCTTTAAATAATAATAATAATAATAATAGGAGGAAAGCTCAAAAATTCAAAAATATGTGGATATTAAAGAACACAATCATGAAAACCCAATGGGCCCAATTAAAAAAATATTATCTTGAAACAAAGAAAACAAATACAAAATACCAAAGCTTATAGAATATAGCAAAAACAGTTCTAATAGGGAAATTTAGAGCAATAAAGGCCTATATTAAGAAAAATGTCTCAGATAAGCAAATTTACATCTCAAAGAACAAGACAAAAGAACAATTTAAGGCTGATAGTAGCAGAGGGCTGAGATCATAGAGGGCTGCAAAACTTTAGCTCTAGGGGAAAATAGCATCTAGCCTCCTTTGTACTTTTATTCTTTATTTTTTTATTATTTTTTCCTTTACTTTCGTCTTTTTCAATTCTTTTTATTAATTTTTTTGCGTTTCTATTTTTATACATTTACTTTATACATTTTTTATTTATTTTTTTACTCTCATTGTAGTCTTTTTTCTTTCTTATTTGGAATCTATATTCTTTTAACAAGCAGATCAAAACACACCCAGAATCTAGTTTTTTTTTTTTAAAGAATTTATTTATTTATTTGACAGAGATAGAGACAGCCAGCGAGAGAGGGAACACAAGCAGGGGGAGTGGGAGAGGAAGAAGCAGGCTCATAGTGGAGGAGCCTGATGTGGGGCTCGATCCCATCACGCCGGGATCACGCCCTGAGCCGAAGGCAGAAGCTTAACCGCTGTGCCACCCAGGCGCCCCAGAGAATCTAGTTTTTTGTTGTTATTGTTTTGTTTTTCCTTTTTCTTTCTTCTTTTCTTTTCTGGACAAAATGACAAGATGGAGAAATTCACCCCAAAAGAAAGAACAAGAGATGGAAGTGTATTCATGGACAGTGATTTAATCAATACAGATGTAACTAAGATGTCTGAACTAGAACGTAAAACGATTATAAGGATACCAGCTGGGCTTGAAAAAAGCATAGAAGACACTAGAAAATTCTTACTGCAGAGATAAAAAAACTAAAATCTAGTCAGCCCAAAATGAAAAATGCTATAACCAAGATGCAATCCCAAGTGGAGGCCTTAAAATGAGGATGAACACATCAGAGGAATGAATCAGTGATACAGAAGATAAAATTATGGAAAAGAATGAGGCTGGAAAGAAGAGGGAAAGAAAGGTATTGGACCACAAACTTAGACTTGGGGAACTCATCAGCAACTACACTTGTATCATAGGAGTCCCGGAAGTTGAAGAAAAAGTTATTCGAACAAATTATAGCTGGAAACTTCCCTAATCTGGGGAAGGACACAGACATCAAAATCCAACAAGCATAGAGAACTCCCATTAAATTAAAAGCCAGGGCACCTTGGTGACTAAGCATCCAACTCTTGATTTAGGCTCAGGTCATGCTCTCAGGGTTGTGAGATCTAGACCTGCACTGAGCTCTGTGTTGGGCATGGAGACTGCTTAAGATTCTCTCTCTCTCCCTCTGCCCTCCGCCCACCTATCTGTATAAAAAATAAAACAAAAAATAAATAAATTCAATAAAAGCCTACCATCGTCAAGTCATATCATATGTCAAATTCACAAAATACACAGGCAAGGAAAGAATCCTGAATGCAGCAAAGGGAAAAAAAAGCCCTTAGTCTACAAGGGAAGACAAATCAGGTTTGCAGCAGATCTGTCCACTGAAATTTGGCAGGCCAGAAAGACACGGAAGGAAATATTCAATGTGCTGAATGAGAAAAATATGCAGCCAAGAATTCTTTATCCAGCAAGGCTTTCATTTAGAAGAGAAGGAGAGACAGTTTCCCAGACAAACAAAAACTAAAGGAGTTCATAACCACTAAACCAGCCCTACAAGAAATTTTAAGGGGGATTCTTTGAGTGGAGGAAAAAAGAAAAAAAGACCAAAAGCAACAAAGACCAGAAAGGACCAGAGAATATCACCAGAAACACCAACTCTACAGATCACACCATGGCACTAAATTCATATCATTCAATAATCACTCTAAATTTAAAAGGACTAAGTGCTCCAATGAAAAGATGTAAGGTATCAGTATGGTTTAAAAAACAAGATCCATCTATATCCTGCCTATAAGAGACTCATTTTAGACCTAAAGACACCTGCAGATTGAAAGTAAAGGCATTGAGAACCATCTATCATGCTAATGGAAGTCAAAACAAAGCCAGAGGAGGGCACCTGGGTGGCTCAGTTGATTGTCTGCCTTTGGCTCAGGTCATGATGCCAGGGTCCTAAAATTGAGCCCGACATCAGGCCGCCTGCTCAGTGGAGAGCCTGCTTCTCTCTCTCCCTCTGCTGCTCCCCCTGCTCATGTTCTCTCCCTCTCTGTCAAATGAATAAATAAAATCTTAAAAACAAACAAACAAAAAAAAAAAAAAAGAAAAGAAAAGAAAAGAAAGCAAGCTGGAGTACCCATACTTAGACTCACACTTGGAAAAAGTAGATTTTATACCAAACGCTGTAACAAAAGATGAAGAAAGGCATTACATCACAATTAAGGGGTCTATCCGTCAAGATCTAACAACTGAAAGTACTTATGTCCCCAGCTTAGGAGCACCCAAATACATAAATCAATTAATAATAAACATAAAGAAACTCATTCATAATAACACAATAATGGTAGGGGACTTTAACACCCCACTTACAGCAATGGGCAGATCATCTAAGATAATATAAAAGGAAACAATGGCTCTTAATGACACATTGGACCAGATGGACTTAACAGATATATTCACATTTCCTCCTAAAGCAGCAGAATACACATTCTTTTCGAGTGTACATGGAACATTCTCCAGAAGAGATCATATACTGGGTCACGAATCAGGCCTCAACTGCTACGAAAAACTGGTATCATACCATGCATATATTCAAACCACAATGTTATGAAACTTGAAGTCAACGACAAGAAAAAATTTGGAAAGACCAAAATACACGGAGGTCAAAGAACATCCTACTAAAGAATGAATGGGACAACCAGGATATTAAAGAAGAAATTTTGAAAAAATACATGGAAACATGTGAAAATGAAAACATGACAGTCCAAAACCTCTGGGATGCAGCAAAGGCAGTCATTAAGAGGGAAGTATATTGCAAATACAGGTCCTCCTCAAGAAGCAAGAAAAGTCTCAAATACACAAAGTAACCTTTCACCTAAAGGTGCTAGCAAAGGAACAGCAAACAAAGCCTAAAGCCAGCAGAAGAAGGGAAATAATAAAGATTGGAGCAGAAATTAACAATGGGGGAAACAAACAAACTAAAACTCCCTAAAAGAATGGATTAATGGGGGCGCCTGGGTGGCACAGCAGTTAAGCGTCCTGCCTTCAGCTCAGGGCGTGATCCCGGCGTTATGGGATCGAGCCCCACATCAGGCTCCTCCGCTATGAGCCTGCTTCTTCCTCTCCCACTCCCCCTGCTTGTGTTCCCTCTTTCGCTGCCTGTCTCTATCTCTGTCAAATAAATAAATAAAATCTTAAAAAAAAAAAAAAAGAATGGATTAATGAAACTAAAAACTGGGTCTTTGAAAGAATTAATAAAATTGATAAACCCCTAGCCAGACTTATCAAAAAGAAAACAGAAGGGACCCAAATAGATAAAATCATGAATGAGAGAGGAGAGATCACAACCAACACCGAAGAAATACAACAATTATAAGAGAATACTATGAAAAATTATATGTCAACAAACTGGGAAACCTGGAAGAAATGGACAAATACCTGTAATCCTACAAACTATCCAAATTAAAAAACAGGAATAAATGGCAAATATGAACAGACCCATAACCAACAAAGAAATTGACTCAGTAATCAAAAATCTCCCAACAAACAAAAGTCTAGGGCTGGATGGATACCCATGGGAATTCTACCGGACATTTTAAGAAGAGTTAATACCTATTCTTCTCAAACTTTTCCAAAAAATAGAAATGGAAGGAAAATTTCCAAACTCATGCTACAAAGCCAGCATTACTCTCATACCAACATTAGACAAAGACCCCACTAAAAAGGAGAATTACAGGCCAGTATCATGATGAACAGGAATGCAAACATTCTGAATAAAATACTAGCAAATCAGGGGTGCCTGCATGGCTCCATCAGTTAAACGTCTGCCTTCAGCTCAGGTCGTGATCCTGGGGATCCTGGTATGGAGCCCTGCATCAGGCTCTCTGCTCGGTGGAGAGTCTGCTTCTCCCTCTGCCTCTGTCCCTACCCTTGCTCATGCGTGTGCTCTCTCTCTCTCTCAAATAAATAAATATCTTTTAAAAAATAAATAAAAAATAAAATAAAACACCAGCAAATCAAATCCAACAGTACATTAAAAGAATTATTCACCAAAATCAAGTGGGATTTCTTCCTGGGTTGCGTGGGTGGTTTGACAACTTCAAATCAACGTGATAGACCACATGAGTAAAAGAAAGGATAAGAACTATATGGTCCTCTCCACAGATGCAGAAAAAGCATTTAACAAAATAGAGCATCCTTTCTTGATAAAAACCCTCAACAAAGTAGGGATGGAGGGAACATACATCAACATCAAAAAGGCCATATATGAAAGACCCACAGCTAATATCACCCTCAATGGGGAAAACAGAGAGCTCTTCTATAGTCAGGAACAAGACAGGGATGTCTACTCTCACTAGCATCAAACATAGTACTGGAAGTCTTAGCCTTAGCAATCAGAAAACAAAAAGAAATAAAAGGCATCCCAACTGGCAAGGAAGAAGTCAAAATCTCACGATTTGCAGACATGATATTCTGTAGAAAACCTGGAAGATTCCACCAAAAAATTGCTAGAACCAATACATGAATTCAGCAAAGTTGCAGGATACAAAAGCGATGTGTAGAAATCTGTTGCACTTCTATACACCAGTAACGAAGCAACAGAAAAAGAAATCAAGGAATTAACCCTATTTGCAATTGCACCAAAAACCATAAGATACCCAGGAATAAACCTAACCAAAGAGGTAAAAGATCTTACTCTGAAAACTATCAACTACAGGACACTCATGAAAGAAACTGAAAAGGAGGGGCGCCTGGGTGGCTCAGTCATTAAGCGTCTGTGCCTTCGGTCCAGGGCGTGATCCCGGCTTTCTGGGATCGAGCCCCACATCAGGCTCCTCTGCTGGGAGCCTGCTTCTTCCTCTCCCACTCCCCCTGCTTGTGTTCCCTCTCTTGCCGGCTGTCTCTCTCTCTGTTAAATAAATAAATAAAATCTTAAAAAAAAAAAAAGAGACCTTGGACCCTACAAATACTGATTTTTTTAGTTGAAATGATTGAAAGAAAGAAAGAAAGAAAGAAAGAAAGAAAGAAAAGAAAAGAAACTGAAGAGGACACAAAGCAATGTAAAATATTCCAAGCTCATGGACTGGAAGAACAAACATGGTTAAAATGTCTCTACTACTCAAAACAATCTACAAATTCAATGCAATACCTATCAAAATACCACCAGCACGTTTCACAAAACTAGAACAAACAATCCTAAAATTTGGATGGAACCACAAAATTCCCTAAATAACCAAAGCAATTCTGAAAAGAAATACAAAACTGGAGGCGTCACAATTCCAGATCTCAAGCTATATTACAAAGCTGTAGTCATTGAGACAGCATGGTACTGGCACAAAAACAGACACATAGATCAATAGAGAACCCAGAAATGGACCCACAACTCTATGGTCAACTAATCTCCCAAAAGAAGGAAAGAATATCCAATGGAAAAAAGACAATCTCTTCAACAAATGGTGTTGGGTGAAGACCTAAGTGTGAGATAGGAAACCATCAAAATCCTAGAGGAGAACACAGGCAGACATCTCTTAGACCTTGGCTGTAACAACTTATTAAACACGTTGCCGGACCCAAGGCAAACAAAAGCAAAAATGAACTACTGGGACTTCACCAAGATAAAAAGCTTCTGTGCAGCGAAGGAAACAATTGACAAAACTAAAAGGCAGCCTACAGAATGGAAAAAGATATTTGCAAACAACATATCTGATAAAGGCTTAGTATCCAAAACCTACAAAAGAACTCTGACCAAACTCAACACACCAAAACAAATAATCCAATTAAGAATCGGGCAGAAGACATGAATACACATATTTCCAAAGAAGACATCCAGATGGCTAAGAGATGTATGAAAATATGCTTAATATCACTCAACATCAGGGAAATACAAATCAAAACCATGATGAGATACCATCTCACACCTGAGAGAATGGTTAAAATTAACAACACAGGAGGGGCGCCTGGGTGGCTCAGTAGGTTAAGCCTCTGCCTTCAGCTCAGATCATGATCTCAGGGTCCTGGGATCTAGCCCCGGATCAGGCTCCCTGCTCAGCGGGGAGCCTGCTTCTCCCTCTCCTCCCTGGTCCTGCTCTCTCGCTATCTCTGTTTCTCCTTCAAACAAATAAATAAAATCTTAAAAAAAAATGTTTTAAAAAAACAATACAGGAAACAACAGGTGTTGGCGAGGATGTGGAAAACGGGGAACACTCCTGGACTGTTGGCAGAAATGCAAAATAGTGCAGCCATTCTGGAGAACACTATGAAGTCTCTTCACAAAGTTAAAAATAGAGCTACCCTACAATCCGGCAATTGCACTACTAGGTATTTACCCGAAAGATACAAAAAAACAGATAAGAAGGGATATATGCACCCCAATGTTTATAGCAGCATCAACAATAACCAAATAAGAAGCCCAATGAATGAATAAAGAAGATGTGGTTTGTATATGTGTATACACACACACACACACACACACACACACACACACACAGAGGAACATTATTCAGCCTTCAAAAAGAATGAAATCTTGCCATTTGCAACTATGTGGATGGAACTAGAGTATATTACGCTAAATGCAATAAGTCAATCAAAGAAAGACAAATACCATATGATCCCACTCACTCATATGTGAATTTAGGAAAGAAAAGAGATGAACATATGGGAGGGGGGAACAGAAATAAGGAGAGAGGGAAACAAACCGTAAGTGCCTCTTAACGACAGAGAACAAACTGAGGGTTGATGGAGGGAGACAGGTCGGCGATGGGCTAAATGGGTGATGGGTATTAAAGAGGGCACTTGCTATGATGAGCACTGGGTGCTGTATGTACGTGATGAATCATGGAATTCTACTCCAGAAACCATTACCGCACTGTATGTTAACCTACAAAATTTAAATTAAACAAACAAACAAAAAAGCTACCATATGGTCCCACCATTGCCATTTCCAGGTATGTATCCCAAGGACACAAAATCAGTATCTCCATAAAGTATCTCCACACACATATCCACTGAGGTATTATTCACAATAGCAAATATATGGAAACATCAGTAAGTGTGCCTGAGTGTTTCCAGTGACAAAGAACATTTAGCACACACACACATGCAGGAATATTCAGCCATAAAAAAGAAAGCAAAACCGCCCCTTGCATGAATGACATAGATGAATCTGGAAAATACTATGCTAAGTCAAACCACACAGAAAAGACAAACAGTGTATGGTATCACATCTATGGATATTCTTGAAAACAAACAAACAAAAACATCAGAAACAGAAAGTAGAATACCAGAAGCTCAGGACTGGGGGAAATGGAAAGATGGTCAGGGGTACACACTTTCACTTACAAGATGAGTAAATTCTGAGGATCTAATGTACAGCATGTTGAGTAGTTGTTAATACTGTATTGTATACTTGAAATTTGGTAAGAGAGTGGATATTAAGCTTTCTCACCACCAAGAAAAAGGTAATTATATCAACTGATAGGTGTGTTGATTACTTTCATTTACGTAATAATTTCATACTGTATATCAAGTCATCATGTAATATACTTTCAATAATATAATTTCATTTGTCAATCATACCTCAACAAAGCAGAAGGAAGGGGGCAAGGTGGAAGAAGAGATGTAAAATACTACTAAAAGAACCATACAGGAAGGTCTTGAGAAGTAGCCCATGATATATCTACATAGTGGCCATGCCAACGCCTGCAAATTGAGGCACAGGCAGGCACAAGGAAATGCCAGCTGAAGGAAGGGATCACATCCTGGACCATCGAAAAGGCATGGTCTGGACACACAGACCCAATCCAGGTAGAGGGCAAGCATGGTGCAATCCATCAGCCTCACTGCATGACTACTGACCTCCCATCTTAACGTGTCAGGGTTCCGCACAGAGGGTGCTGGGGCTCTAGGGCTGAGAAAATGACACGCCAACAACTCAGAGGCGGCAACATAAGCAAGAGCAACTACCCAGAGCTGGGGAAGCAAGTAGTGCCCACAGAACACATGACAGAAGGACAAACATACTGTGGAAAATAAAAGGGGGACACAGAATACAGAGTCTGTTTTAGGTCAAGGGGAGGCTGAGGCCCTTACCCAGTGAGGATATAAGTGTAAAGTTCTCCAGCATCACACGGTGGTACAGCCGTCTCTGAGCCTCATCAAGAAGCCTCCATTCCTTCCAGGAGAAGTACACGGCAACGTCCTCAAAGGTCACACCACACTACCATGAAAGGAAAAGTTGGAACCATGAACATTCTATGATAACCCACAATCCAACCCCAACACAACCACCCCAGTCTCCCCTGCCACCCCAGCTCCCCACCTCAGAATAAATACCAGGTCCTGGTGCCACTAACACCATGCTCCTCTCACCTTCCCATCAATCCGTGTTCAGTCCTCAGCAGTAACAAGCAGGGGGACACACAGATGCAATCTAAGCTCCGGGTCTGGGCTGCAAGGTCCCATCTCTCTGACACGATATTCCCGGGGAGTCTCCCAGATTGTGCCCTCAAAACAGACAACTGTAGGCCCTGCTTTACCAGGAAGTCTTCAATACCAGAGCCCTGCGGCCCTTAGCTCCCACTTCCTCTCCATGTGTACGGGATTCTGTAGACTGTACCTCTCTCATGTCTTCAGACCCCACAGATGAACTCCCACACTTTCCTGCCCCACACCAAAGGATTCTCCCTTGACTCACATTCTTGTCACATGACATCCAAAGGATGTTTGACAAACTCAAACAGGTTCCACTACCACCCCAGTACTCTCACGAATCCCAACTGAGGGAAACCCTCAAACGCTGCTGAGAAGCCTTCTTCACCTGCCTCTAATCCTCGCTTCGTTAACAGATACTCCAAACCACATGTCAACTTAGGATACTCACAGACCCTCTTCTACTTCTGTGCCATCCATACTGTCCCTCAACAATCAGAACCCACCACTCTCCACCGAACCTTTGTGAGAACCCCAGCACTAAAGGTCTCCCTGCCAGGCACAGTGAACCACAAATGACCGCATTTGTCCAGACCTTAATTACCAACAAGACTTTGAAACACCCCACGCACGGTAAAAACTCACCACAAAATTCTGGAAAGCTGTACACCACTGAATAAAGAGCAGCCCCAACTTCAGTTATCATGGCAAAATTACTCCTAGGTGTCCTAGCTATCTCTTGTCCCACCATCCCATGGAATGCTTATCCATGTATCTGCCAGATGATTCTATTTCACCTGTGTTGGAAATGTCCAGCAACCCCAACCATGTGCTATGCAAGAAAACCACTCTTCAGCACACTTTACTAGGAGCCTCTCACCTACTGGTAGCATTGCCAGGATACACTACATTCCCAACCTAAATGTGATCCAAATCTCCACCCTGGTCCACACAATAGCCATCACTTTTCAAATTCTCCATCATGAATCTTTCCCCCAGTTTCCCAACATTTCCCGTCCAGCTGCCCACTTGATGCCATCAATCACACTTCTCTGAGACATCAGACATTGCAAGCAATGTCAAAACAACTTAGGGGGGCGCCTGGGTGGCACAGCGGTTAAGCGTCTGCCTTCGGCTCAGGGCGTGATCCCAACGTTCTGGGATCGAGTCCCACATCAGGCTCCTCCGCTGGGAGCCTGCTTCTTCCTCTCCCACTCCCCCTGCTGTGTCCCCTCTCTCGCTGGCTGTCTCTCTGTCACATAAATAAATAAAATCTTTAAAAAAAAAAAAAAAAAAAAAAAAACAACTTAGGTATCCCAAAGGACAATCAATCTACTGGTAACTTCCATCCGGATGATGGGAGCTTCCATCTCTTTGGCTGCTAGGACCTGTGAAATTAACAATGGTAAATCTCACTAAAATGGTAAATCTCATTAAAATGGTATGTGGAGGTTGCAGGCTTGGGAGGAGCTCTGAAACACTACCACATATAACTGCAGACCAAAGAGGAGAAACAGACTTGACCTTATATGGGATACTACTTCACTACCCCAAACCCAAAAAGCCAGTCTTTCCTATCACCCCACGCAACAGCTCAGCCAATGAGAAGCCACAACTCCCACCTTACTCCAGTGGACTTGTAGTTTATAACAACAGCCTTCCCAACTTCACCCCTTTCCCCTTTAAAAAGACAACCTTTCTTTTGTTCTCCACATTGGTCTACTGTTTTGGCTCAGCTTGTTTGCTCCGAATTGTAGTTCACTTTCCTTTCCATATAAACCCACTTCTGCGGGTAAAAGAGCAATTTTTAAGGTTCACAGACCAACAGCCCTGGGGTTTTCCCTCACTCCCCCCATTCTCCTTCCACCTGCAACACCTACAATTTGCCTTAGACCTTCTCAAAAAGCAGACCAGTAGTCAACCAGTTCTCCAGCATCCAAGGTGCACACGGCAGCAGTCCGTGGACAATACCAGCGACCACTGCAACTCCCTCCTCCTGCGCTCCCTGCCTCCTCGCTCACCCCCGCCGCGGGTTCTCGTCTCTGCGGCCGGGGAAAACCTATTGACACCTGGCTTAGACCACCTCTCGTTACCGCCATGACACACGGACTGCTCAGGCAGCGAGGGGACAGGCCTCGCTGGCCGCGCCGCACCTTGCTCCTGACAGAAGGCAGGGAGACATGCTGTTCCCCGCTGGGGGCGCAGACCGCCTCCAGCCTCTGCCCCAGCCGGCCCCTCAGCCCGCAGCCCGTCCCGCAGCCAGCACGCCGGCGCTCACACACGGGCCCCCGCCCTCCGGCGCCTCCCTGTGCCGGACACCGGGGCCTGGGCCGCAGGGACGCGAACAGGTGCCCCGCCTCGGGCCTTTCGGGTCTGCGTGGGGGGACGGCGGGGAGGGCGGGGGACGAGTGTTTACCTGAGCCGGGTCCCTGGGAGCGGCCGCCGCCATCGGATTCGGTGGGCCGGCAGCGGGGCCGGAAGGGAACGGACACCCGTACTCAACGGTGTGCGGCGAGGACAGCGCCTCCCCTCGCGTCCTCACCGTCAGTCACCCCGGTCCGAAACCCGCGGTACGGAACCTTAGAGGATAAACAGACCTAACCTGAGGCTAAAGACCGCCAGCGGGTGATGAGGGCGGAAGTCCCGCCCCCAGCGGATGCGCTCGCCTAGGAAGGCCGTGTCCTGTTACCTCATTGGCCCAGCGCTGCGTCCTGGTACCGAGGCTCTTCCGGGGGGTGTGGCTCGCAGAGCTCTATTGGTCTCAGAAACCGGGTCCTCTAACCCCCGCCACCTGCGAGTGCCTGAGCTTTGGTCACGTGGCACCCTGAGGGCTGCTGGAAGGTGCTGCTTCTACCCAGAGGGACCGGCTTAGCTCCTTGTTAAAGGCGGAGAAGAGCCATACTTTTAGATTCCATGAAGGTCAGTCAGCTTCCAAAGAAATCCATTATTTTAGATGTTCTCAAATCCTTTTACTAAGGTAAATGACATATCATTTCGTACAGCGCTTCAGAAAGAAATGGGTCTGTGCATAGGTGGAAAGATATTGTTGCTCCTCAAATATTTGCACCCTGAAACATTAGAGTCAGTTTTGGACTTGGTTAGGAAGAATACAAAAAAGTCCCTGTTAAACAACAGTATATTGTAAAGGTACATTGTAAAAATCTGATAGCTTTATCCATCGCCTTGTGAATTGGGCAGCATCCTAGATTCTAGCAATTCGAGGGCAGCTCCAAAGCGCTACAAAAAAGGAAAGGTTTTTAGAGGTAGGACAAGAATATCATAAACAGAAAAAAGGATTACGTCAGATGAGGTCAACTTATTGTGGGGACAAAAGAGTCTTATTAGGAAAATCCCTTATCTTTCTTTGGAGGATGGAGAGGGCCTATCGATGTGGTAAATTCCCTTTTTGGTGCTGACCAGAAAATCCCTGACTGAGCTCGGAAACTACATTTCTGGGGGAGGTTGAAAGTGCACTGGGCTTAGGTATTATGCCCTGGTCTGGTGACATGATGGAGCAGAAGCTACTCCATTTGGGGCCTGTGGTTTCCTCTTTCACACCCCGTACAGGTCCATGACATTGAAGAAGGACAAGGGATGGTAGGCCATCCCGAATGAAGTGCTCTATGATGCGGTCAGCCTCTGGTTCCACACTAAACTTCTCTTGCCTGTATAGTGATTGTGTTGCATCTATCGAGGAACACTTTTATCCATATATTTCTTACTCCATATTCTCAGATGTACTTAATTCCTTTTAGGAGTCTGACATCATCCCAAACATAGTGCAACTTAACTGATAGTATTTTTGGTACCAAACACACATTGCCATTTTCAGCTGGAACAAATATGCAAGGGGAGAATCTGAACCCTGAAATAAAGGGTTGTCTGAACCCAATGATCTCATCTTGCGGGAAAGTGATTTTTTTTTTCCTTCAGGAATTGGCAGCAGTGTTGCTTTGTTCTTTCCAGTTGGGGAGGTAGATGTGAATAGGTGAGAAGTGTGTCAGAGTGAATATGGACCTAAAATTTGTACATTATAGATTTGTTCAAAAATTTCACAAGGAAATTTAGAATTTTTAGAATACAACTTAATAAGACACAACCCACCAGAGTGGGAGGAATACACTCTGAACAAACACTTCAAAATGTAATATACATGTTTCATGGTGGTTTCAAGGACTTTCCAAATTGCTTTATAAATTCAGCACAATCCCAAGGAAAATCCAACAAGTTGTGTGTCTCTGTGTGTGTGTCTGTGTGCATGCGTGAGGAAGATAGAGAAGAAAATTGACAAACTGACTCTAAAATTACAGGGACATCAAAAGGCCAAAAACTGTCAAGACAATTTGGAAGAAGAAAAAATTAGTAGGCTTTACCCAACCAGATCGCACCATTTCATTGTAAGACTACACAGATTGCGACAGCTTGTGGCACAGATAGACAAATAGAGAAATAGAATAAAATAATATCCCTATACCGCCATTTGCTTGTGAAAGGGACTATACTGAAGTGCAGTAGGTACAGAATTTTTTTTCAATAATTGGTGCTGGGACAATGAAATATCCATGTGGGAACAATGACTCCTACCTTCCCTTATTTGGTACTATAAAATGGAAGCATGTAAATTTGCCCTTCAAACAATATAGGCTGCACATGCCAAATGAGTACCAGTAAGATTACCTGAGCCCATACAGGTTGTTAAGATAAATAGCTGGTGGACAAAGAGATTAGCACTTGAATGGCATGGAAGAAGCTGGAGCGCTGCTGAGAGCATACAATAGCTCTATGATTCTTTCTATGATAGACTTATGTGGAATCCAGACTGGGGCCTACCTATGGCAAAAGCCTCCGAATGCTACCCAGGGGGAACTGCTAGGATGTTGGACCAGAAAATTTCCATTTAAGATACAATTACTAGCTGGCTATTGGGATTTGAAACTGCTTATAAGACTGAAAAACATAAAGTAATCTGACACCTGAAATACCCATAATGATTCAGGTGATGTTAGAGAAACACTCTAATAAGGAAGGCAGTGCCACGTGTTCCCTAATAACATGGAAATGATTTGTGCCGGAATATGCTACCGGGGGAATCCAAGGAGGTACTCTTTGTATTCACAAGCAGGTAGCCTCTTTTCCCCTAGGGCCAATTTTGGAAACACATGTGGAGCTCCTGGATCCTATGATCACATGACCACATGGGTGGTAACTTGGTCCACAGGTATCAGCTCTACCTCCAGAGGAGCTAGAGACTAAGGTCAGCAACAAGGACAGACTTGTCTGCATTACCAACCCTCGATGAAAATTCTGGACACCAAAGTTTGCGTGAGCTTCCCTGGTAGGCAACACTCCATGTGTATTGTCATACGTAGTTGCTGAGGGAAATCAGTGCCGTCCACAGGACTCCACTGGACAGGACAACTAGAAGGTCAGTGCCTGGTCTCTCCTAGACCCTGCCCTATGTGCCTTCTTCTACTGCTGGTTTTAATCTGAATCTTTTGCTGTAATACACTGTAACCATGAACATAACAACATTGCTGAGTTCTGTGCATTCTTCTAGTGAAATACTGAACCTGAGGGGAGTTTTGGAGACATCTTGAACTGAATCATATATTTTGCTTCATTTTCTAGTTTTGGAGTACAGGAAGGAAACCGGGACCTTTTATTAATCACTGCCTGAGAAAGAAATTGGACTCTGATTCTTAATAGAGTCAATGGTTTTTAATTACTACCAATATTTAATTTGATGCTAAATTTGGCCCAGATTTGGGTGATGGGAATACCTGAGCTACAGCCTGTGTGTGTGTGTGTGTGTGTGTGAAAATTATTCTTTGAGAATTTCCTTGTTTCCAAATGCAAGAATATTTTCAGGCACATGTTGCACCTTTTCTGTCCCAGCTTGGAATCAGCTTCTCCAAGGATTCTGGTTCCTTTCATTAGAAAATGGTATTTGTAAATAAACAATTGAGCACCAGCTGTGTTCTCTACTACTGGTAAGTCATTGATTGTCAGAGTTGGGGGAGGCTAGGAGATGTACACACGTATAAATTTCTATATACTTTGATTTCTTTAACTATGATCATACCTATAGAGATATCACACCTATCTTTGGAATTGTGAGGCTCTGAGAGCACTCTCCTTGGGGCTTTTATTTAAATGCAGACTATAGGATACAGTTGGATAAAGAGCATTCCAGCATTGACGGTTAAAGACATATCTGGGCAGAAGACCCTCAGGATCCTTATTCACAACCAGACATGCCTCATGTATGGATTGAACCACTTAGAACTGTGTGATGATGCAGCTTGACTTTAGGAGAGCTGGAAGCATAAGTTCTCAGCAGGAACTTTAAGGCCCCCTGGTTCCATGACATGAGCCAGGTGAAAGCCATCAGGAAAGAAACCAACCTTGGGAGAATTTAAGACGTTAAGGAGCACGTTGTATTCCCACTGCCTTTATCTTGGTGAAGAGTCAAACTAGATATGCAGATGTCCGCAGAGATAAGAATAAAATGATCTCTATCCTCCATAGTTATCCCCTCTTGGTTAAGTGTTTTTAATTATAAATCACACATTCTTAGTCCTTTGCCTACATCACTGCAAAAAGACAGCTGCCAAAATATTAAGTATGTGTGCATCATATGAGGTGTGGCTATTGGGTTTTTTAAGATTTTATTTACTTGAGAGAGAGTGAGACAGAGATAGTGACAGAGATAGCAAAAGGGGAGGAGAGGGAGAAACAGAATCCCCACTGAGCAGGGAGACCAACGCGGGGCTTGATTCCAGGACCCTGGGATCGTGACCTGAGCTGAAGGCAGATGCTTAACCAACTGAGCCAACCAGGCACCCTAGGTGTGGCTATTGGTTTAAAGAAAATTTCAAAAACAAAATATCCCAGCAACAAAGGTATTTGTAATCATGTACAAGATTGGTAACTATTTTACCTCTCCATCACCAAGATTTGAACTTTAAGAAAGGTATCAGTATAAAAACAGAATTACCATATGATCCAGTTTAATTCCACCACCGGGTATTTACCTAGAGAATAGGAAAACCCTAATTCAAAAGATATATGCACCCTATGTTTATTGCAGCATATTTACAATAGCCAAATTATGGAAGCAACATCTGTCCATTGATAGATGAATGGATAAAGAAGATGTGGTATATATACACAATGAAATATTACTCACCCATTAAAAGAATGAAAACTTGCCATTTGCAACAACACAGATGGACCTAGAGGGTGTTAAGCTAAGTGAAATAAGTCAGAGAAAGACAAATACCATCTGATTTCACTCATATGTGGAATTTAAGAAACAAAACAATAATATAGTCAACACACTGATGGTTACCAGAGGGGAGGAGGGGGGGTGGGTGAAAAAGGTGAACGGGATTAAGAGTACACTTATCATGATGAACACTGAGTAATGTACAGAATCGTTCAATATGCTGTACACCTAACACTAATAAAATACTGTACATTAATTACACTGTATTTCAATTTTAAAAAATTGTAATAAATTAATTAAAGGTATCAGGTTAATTAAATTTGAAATTATATATATATATTTTTAAAGATTTTATTTATTTATTTGACAGAGAGAGACAGCCAGCGAGAGAGGGGACACAAGCAGGGGGAGTGGGAGAGGAAGAAGCAGGCTCCCAGCGGAGGAGCCTGACGTGGGACTCGATCCCAGAACGCTGGGAACACGCCCTGAGCCGAAGGCAGGCGCTTAACGACTGAGCCACCCAGGCGCCCCTGAAATTATATTATTTTTAACTAATTCTAGTCCCCCTTTTGACCAAACATATTCTGTTGAGAGAGCATCCATAGAGGTTTTAATTCAGTTTCCCAATATGCTTTATAATCTCTATCCATATTACCACAGATTTTGTTAGAATCCATTAAATTAATCTTATCAGTTATACCAGTATTACACCAAATAACAATTAAATTATGAATTAGACAAAGATCATTACAAAATAAGTCAGATTTAGAGTAGTCTTTTCTTGGCCTTCCCCTCCAAAAGGGGCCTTTGCCCATACAGTAGACACCATCATGGAATGAGTTTATTTTTTTTATTTTTTTATTTTTTTAAAGATTTTATTTATTTATTTGACAGAGATAGAGACAGCCAGCGAGAGAGGGAACACAAGCAGGGGGAGTGGGAGAGGAAGAAGCAGGCTCATAGCGGAGGAGCCTGATGTGGGGCTCAATCCCAGAACGCTGGGATCACGCCCTGAGCCGAAGGCAGGCGCCTAACCGCTGTGCCACCCAGGCGCCCCCATGGAATGAGTTTAAATCAAGGGCCAAGTGTCAGCCAGATTATTGAAATCTTCTTGTGAGGGCACAGTATCTGCATACTGGGTCTATCTCTAATGAATGCTTTGGCTTCCCACTGGAAAAGAAGGCATTAGTCAAATCCAGAACAAAATACTGCTATCTCTGAGCGTGTAGCATAACTTCAACTGCAGATAGCGTATCAGATACAGCTGATGATTTGGGGTCCAGGGTGGGGGTTAAAACTATCAAGTCCTCCAAAATCTATAGTTAACCTCTCTGATCCATCAGCTTTTCTTACATACCATGAGACCATTAACTGGGATTTTGTAAACACTAACACAGCTGCATCTAAAAGATCCCGGGGTGCCTGGATGGCTCAGTTGGAAGAGCATGCAACTCTTGATGACAGGGTACTGAGTTTGAGCCCTCATGTTGGGTGTAGAGATTACTTAAATAAATAAATAAATAAATAAATAAATAAATAAAAGCTTTAGAATATTTTTTTTTAAAGATTTTTATTTATTTATTTATGTGACAGAGAGACAGCCAGCGAGAGAGGGAACACAGCAGGGGGAGTGGGAGAGGAAGAAGCAGGCTCCCAGCGGAGGAGCCCGATGTGGGACTCGATCCCGGAACGCCGGGATCACGCCCTGAGCCGAAGGCAGACGCTTTAACGACTGCGCTACCCAGGCGCCCCTAGAATATTTTTTAAATTAAAAAAAAAATCGAAGATCCTTAACTAGGGGCACCTGGCTGTCTCAGTCAGTAGAGAATGTGACTCTTGATCTTTGGGGTCCTGAGTTCAAGTCCCACGTTGGACGTAGAGCTTACTTAAAAAAAAAAGGACTAAGTAGATTTATATAACATCACATCCATTCCAGTAACGCACTATGGTCAGGGGGAGGCAACAACCACACATGGTTTCTGTCCAGAATTCCTTTGTGGGCGATGCTTTCACCTGTAAGCCTTCTACAACAGCATCACAGTCCTGTAATAGTTCCCTCTCACTTTTCATTGGAAGTTATAACAACACATAGATCATCAAGCCTAGCAACTGTGTATTTTTTACTGCCCTCAGGCCGTGTTACCAATACCAATGAAAGTAGACTTGGGGCCCCTGCTGGAAGGTCACGAGACCCTGGCCTGCCCATCATTCAGTCATAATCCTCTGCATTTCCCTGCCTGGTTATAGTAAGAACAGGTTCTGAGATTATGCCTCTTCTTTATAATCTTAATATTTTAGAAGTTTATTGTGACTAAGATAAATTGAATTTGTTCCAGTTCTTTGAACAGATTACCAATTTCTTAGTGATCCATCAAAATTTTAGTAACTATTCTATCTACCTTCTCCTTTTTAAAGATGTCACTCTTTGGGGTGCCTTGGTGGCTCAGTCGGTTAAGCATCTGCCTTCGGCCCAGGTCGTGATCTCAGGGTCCTGGGATGGACACCCACATTGGGCTCTCTGCTCAGCAGGGAGCCTGCTTCTCCCTCTCTCTCTNTTTCCCTGTCAAATAAATAAATAAAATCTTAAAAAAAAAAGTTTAAAAACATCACTTTTAATCAACCACCTGAACATTTTTATCTGGTTTATTCTGAGATTTCTCCCATCTCTTTTATTTATAGTTATCTTTCTTCTGAATCATCCTTACCTTTCCCCCAGCATTAAACCCCACTCAAGAGAGCTGAACAGAGATGCGTAACATCATGCCTCACATCATACCGTCTCCCCTTTTATCATGTCAATCAGCTGGCTCAGAGGGATAGCGATAGAAGGTATGGTATCATACTGAACCACAGGCTGTAATCTACAGCTTTAAGAGCCTCTAGCTGCTTCTCGGATGCCTTTATCTTTGCCAGAAAAGGCGGGGGGCAGCCAAGGAACCACATTCTTGGCTGGCATCCCCTCAGTTCGTATTTGATTTGCGATCCATTTAGCACGGACCTACAGACTCCAGTTCTCACTTATGTTTTTCCTCCGGTTTCTGAGAGCGGCACTTGTGCATACGCAACCCAGGGGTGGCCTGGAAACCAGCCTGTGAACGAAAATCCTTCTTCATCAGCCTCTGTCATCTTTCTTCCTGTGCAGTAAGTCTTTTTTTTTTTTTTTTTTTTTTTTTAAGTAGGCTCCACACTCAATGCAGCGCTTGAACTCACAATCCTGAGATCAAGAATCACATGCTCTACCAACTGAGCCAGGCAGGCGCTCCCCTCTTAGTCATTATTATTTAAATTATGATCAGGGGTCATGTTAAATATCCCATCCTCATCACCAACTACAAACACTTCACAAGTATTGTAAGTGAAAATATTTGCAAGACTCCACAGAACATACTCACATGAGGTTTTCTTAAAAGCAAAGGATATAACATAGCAAGAGAAAGAAATGCAGGGCCATATTGGGGGTCAAAGATCCACGCGGTTTCCCAGATTCTTATTCACACACTCTTGTGATTCACTCCCAGATTAAGCCACAAATATGTGAATGAAGAACCTGGCTTCCAGAGAATCAGAAGACTCCAGCAGGAGTTTTTGTGCCTTTCTGGTAACACAGTCAAGCCAGACTATCTAACCATTATGTCAATTGGAAACCATGAGCAACCAAACTGGGACTAGGTGTGGTCAGAAAATTTTTGGATATTAAACAATACATAATAAATCCCATGGCCCTTATCTTAGCAGATTGTCAAAGATAGATACTCAGAAGTCCCTAGAAATAAAGTTAGAACTTTTTCAGTCCAATTTTAAACTAATTCTATCTTAGATGAAACAAATGCACAATGTATCAAAATGTGGGGAATTCTGCTAACATAGTAATTATAGGGAAACTTAAAAAATGACTACATTAAAAGGGAGTTCTCAAATAAATAACATAGTCTACCTTAAGAAAATAGGAAAAAGACAGGGGCGCCTGGGTGGCACAGCGGTTAAGCGTCTGCCTTCAGCTCAGGGCGTGATCCCGGCGTTATGGGATCGAGCCCCACAGCAGGCTCCTCCACTATGAGCCTGCTTCTTCCTCTCCCACTCCCCCTGCTTGTGTTCCCTCTCTCGCTGGCTGTCTCTCTGTCAAATAAAATAAATAAAATCTTTAAAAAAAAAAAAAGAAAATAGGAAAAAGACAAATTAAATCCTATGGGCAACCCTATTTACTCCATCATCTCTCTCTCGTGCCTTGGGAGTAGTCCCGCCTCTGGCAGCATAAACTGGCAACTCAGGAAAGCTGTTTCTGTGAGTCACCAAGAACACTGAGTAAGTCGGGACGCCTGGGTGACTCAGTCAGTTGAGCGTCTGCCTTCAGCTCAGGTCGTGATCCCAGGGTCCTAGGATCGAGTCCCTCATCAGACTCCTTGCTCAGCAGGGAACCTGCTTCTCCCTCTGCCTGCCACTCCCCCTGCTTGTGCTCTGACAAATAAATAAAATCTTAAAAAAAAAAAAAAAAGAATATTGGATAAGTCACAAAAGCCACATCCCTGGAATCCTAGACCTCCCTTCCCTCAATCCATTTTCCTGCTGGCGCAGCAACAGTTCCAACCTGAGGCATCTAGAGTCTAAGGGAATCCACAAAATATTTAGGTTATTTGTCCTACACGTGATCTTGGCCACAGGAAACAGCTCTGGAAGTCCTGAAAATTTCTGTACTCTTCTCATGCTGCTCCACCAGAATATGGGAATACTATGAGCAGGTACCTTTCGTGGGGCATCCTTCTAGTCGCTGCAATCTCTGTAACTCCGTATTAATCACACGTTGTTTCTACGTCCCTTATAGTTCCCACCTGGCTCCTGTAGGTCTTCCAGCCAGTGACACCTCCTACTGAATTCTGAACTCAGGCTCCTTGCCAGGTACCAAAGGCCAGTCTCCTCTTAATAGTGCTTGGGGTATGAAACATTCCACAGGGACAAGGGACCAAACTCATTCTGCTTCCAGATGCACTGGAGGTTGTCACAACCAGCTCTCCACAGAGTTACTTATGGACCCACAAATTAAACTAACACCCAAGTTGCCATGACAGGGCTCAGAGAGCTCCTAAGTCTTTCCTAGAGGACCTTGGGTAGCAATGCAAATTAGGCCAAACCTGGAGTGAGAGCTTTTCTCTGCCCTCACCATGTCCCCTCTGAGACATGGAAAAGAGGGGATTCCCACAAACTTTATCCTTTTATGTTGGCAGAACAAAACTGTGTCCTCAACACACTCCACACAATGAGCAGAACCCTCCAGATTAAAAGTAGCTCAAAGAGGGGCACCTGGATGGCTCGGTTGGTTAAGCATCTGCCTTTGGCTCAGGTCATGATCCCGGGACCCTGAGATCGAGCCCCACATCAGGTGAACAGGGAGCCTGCTTCTCCCTCTCCCTCTGCCCACCCCCCTCAACCCCACTCGGGCTCTCTAATAAATAAACAAAATCTTAAAAAAAAATAAAAGTAGCTCAAAGAATAAGCCCTTTATTACTGTATAAACATGAGTGATGTGAGGCATGTGATTCCAGGGCTGGAGGCTGAGATTGCACACATCCGCAACGAGCATCACACAAGACGAAAAAGTCCATCAAGATAAACCTTTGCAAGTTACCTGGAAAACCCATCTTGTGTGATTTTTTCCATGCCTCACCAAGACAAAAGGGAGGAAACAAGGCCCCCCATGGGCCACAGAGTCCAATCATGGCTCCTTCTAGGGACTGTGGAGACAGCACAGGTCTGCCTGCCTAAGCGTGCTGGAGTGACTAACACGCACTGTGGGACTCTGAGAGATGGTAATAGTGGGACAGCTTTTGCCACTGGCAAAGGGACTTGGCAATTTACAATGTGCAACACAGCTCCTGACAGCACCTGACATACCAGGCACTCACAAGGAACCTCCTTAGTACAGATGTTCAGATGTGTGAGGTACCACTTCTGAATGATGGCTCCGTCACAAAGCCTACCCTCACAGCTTCACTCTGGGGAGAGCTGTTAGGCTGAACAAGGAGACAGCACATTCCCTGTACTGCTGAGGCCTCTGTCCAGTATGGATTTTCCAGTGCTGAATAAAGTTTGGTCCTTGGGTAAAGGCTTTCCGATGTCTGCTGTGCTCATAATCACTGCTAGGAATTCTCAAATGGACAATAAGTTGGGGCCCTTGGCTAAAGGATTTCCCACATCTGCTGTGGTATTAAGGCTTTTCTCCAGTATGAATCTTCTGGTGGAGAACAAGTGTGTGTTTGCGGTTAAACTCTTTCCCACATTTGCTGCACACGTAAGGCCGTTCTCCAGTATGAACTTTCCAGTGCCGAATAAGATTTGGCCTTTGGGTAAAGGCTTTCCCACATCTGCTGCACTCAAAAGGATTTTCTCCAGAGTGAACTTTCTGGTGCTGAATGAGTTTAGAGATGCAGCTAAAGGCCTTCCCACACCTGCTGCACTCGTAATCACTGCTATGAATTCTCCAGTGTACATTAAGGTGGGAACTTTGGCTAAAGGCCTTCCCACATTCACTGCACTCATAAGGCCTTTCTCCAGTGTGAGTCCTCTGGTGCAGAACAAGTGTGTGTTTGCGGCTGAACTCTTTCCCACATGTGCTACATACATAAGGCCTTGCTCCTGTGTGAACTTCTTGGTGTCTAATGAGGTTAGACTTACTACTAAAGAATTTTCCACAATTACTGCACTGATAGAGTCTTTCACCAGTGTGAACTCGCCTGTGTTCAATCAGGCCAGAGATTTGTCTAAAGAATTTCCCACATTCGCTGCACTCGTAAGGTCTTTCTCCAGTGTGTACGGTCTCATGTTTAAAAAGGTCACAGCTTTGACTAAAGAATTTCCCACATTTGTTGCACTCATAAGGCCTTTCGCCAGTATGGATTCTCTGGTGCCGAGTAAGTGTGTCTTTGCGGGTAAACAATTTCCCACATTCAATGCACTTGTGATGCCGCTGTCCAGGGCGAAGGGCTTCCCCAAGCCTGGGGTTCTTGTGGGGCTTCATCCTAATGTGGGGGACCTGGTGCTGAAGAAGGTCAGAGGTGGCTGGAAAGTCCATTCTACGCTCACTGTATGAATACGTCTTTTCTGGCACATAGAATCTGCAGCTTTTCACAGAGTCCCTGCCCTCATCTCTTCTGAAGGATTTCTCTGCAACGTGGTGCTGATGGACATTTGCACTGAGCCAGAAGTGCTTCCAACAGGCCCCACCCGTGTGTGGTTCCAGCCTGGCTTCTCCCCCCTGGTATTCAGTGAGGTGTAAGATTTCTTTCAATATTGAGCCAGATATGTCACATGGCTGGGGCTTCAGACCTGCCACCGGAGTCCTGACCTGTGACACTCCTTCTAAAGAAACACTCTGCTCAGAGAACGTAGCCTCATCCTCCACTGCACACCAACAACCTGAAAGCAGAGAAGTACTGTTGACATGCATGTTAGGCTTCCGGGGAGGGGCGACCCTAGTGTTATTGTGTGTACGACACACCTGGGAGTACCTCAGTGGCACAGTTCACAGGACAAGAGAGGTAGGGACAGGCTGAGGAAGGGGTTGCAATGCAGAACTGGGTCTCTGAAGGTCACTGAATGAAGGGAGCCTCCTGAAGACAACGATATGTGGATGGAGTACACCAAATGGCTTCCAGTAGAAATCTGGCTGTCAGACAGGTGGGTGCTGTGCAGAAGGGCCCATGCAGGCCCAGGAAGATCCACTTACAAGTGTACAGCTGGTGCTCAAGGATTATTTAAGGGTATGTGTGCATCTCCCGACACGTTAAGTGTAGGCCAATTCTGTAGAACAATGCAGACCCAGCAGGGGGGTAGCCTGGGATCAGGGCAGATAGAAGATGGCAAGGGGCTAGAAGTCCGACAGTAGATAAGCTGCAATGTCAAGAATGGGGAAGGATGGGGAGAAATACTGTGGAGCCACCAGGCTTGATGCCGAACACTGGTGTGAAAAGTTAGTACTGCTAGTTTTGAGCCCAACCTTGATATCATGCCCTTCCCTCACATACACTCACCAGGTCCAAGTCCCTTCTGAGCCTCTCTTTCTGTGGCTGGGGTTGTATCCACCTGATCAGGCATCCGGGGATCTTCCCTTTGCTCCAGTTGGGTGACTAAGTGTGATCTGGAGGATGTAATTCCTAAGAGAGACACAGGACAGGTGAACAGCCACTACTGGCCAGAGCAACGCATCCTATGACACTCTTTAAGTTAAAAACAAAACAAAACAAAAACCTTGGGGAGGGGGGAGAGTGCCTGGGTGGCTCAGTTGGTTGAGTGTCTGACTCTTGGTTTCAGCTCAGGTCACGATCTCAGGGTCATGGGATCGAGCCCCAAGCTGGGCTCTGCACTCAGCGTGGACTCTGCTTGGGATCCTCTCCCTCTCCTTCTGCCCCTCACCTTGCTCATGTTCTCTCTCTGTCTAAAATGAATAAATAAAATCTTTAAACATTTTTTTAAAAAACCTTGAAGGAAGGTTTTGAAGGAACTGCACACAGGTCCCCATAAGTAGGAACTATGTGAGTGCCTGTAACTCCTGGTACAATTAAGCCCCAGAAAATGTTCCCTAGAGAAAGGAAGCAGAACCTTAGGCACAGAGGTGCCATAATTCTGGACAGATTCACCAGCCCCGCAAATGACCAAGACCATGGGATCCACTGGCAAACCACACCTTGTGACTCCCAAACCCTTCGCTGCATGGCTTGAGGACTAGCTGACTCAGAGATGAGAACACTCCATACATCGCAAACTGGGCATCCACAGCACCTACTCCAGGAAACCTGGCAAGGAGGCAGTGCCCATGATCTGACCATGGGAAGGACAGAGCAGCCCCTGGAGAAAAAGAGAAAGCAGATGGGAATGGCATGCAGACCTTACCCAGTGAGGCTAAAAGTGCAAAGTTCTCCAGCATCACATCCTGATATAAAAGTCTCTGAGAATCATCAAGGAGCATCCATTCTTCCCGGGAGAAGCACACGAACACGTCCTCAGAGATCACACAGACCTGCAATGACATGGCCAGCAAGGTCCGGGAAAAGTCTCTTAACAGAGTATCCCCACTCTTTCTACCCACAACAATGTCATGCTCACCCACTTTCCCACTTGCCAGCCAATCCCCCGGGGGTACCCTAAATCATGCGTGGGCTCACTGTTCTCATGGAAGCCCCCAGTAATGGGCCTGCAGGACCATCAGTTCCCACTCACGCCTCTTGTGCACATCACTTCTCAGGCCACCCCTCCCTCACAGCTTCAGCTACCCACCACAGCTCTTCTCACCCACACCACAGACAGCACACCAGACTCCTCACATGTCGCTCTGCACACAGCATGCAGAGACCGCTTGGCAATACAACCAGGATCCTATCCCGCCCCAAACCTCCAGTGGCCCCAACTGCCAAAGGAAAGCCCCCATTCCTGCTTGAAGGCCTCCCAATCTGGACCTTTTCTTCAAACTCAGGCACCCAGGACTACATGCATATTTCAGGTACCCTCAGCCTTCTTCCAGTTCTCTGCTGCACACTGGATTAGTTTCCTACAGCTGCTGTAACAAATCGTTACCGGCTTTGCGGCTTAAGTCAACACAAATTTTTCTTCTTACAGTTGTAAAGATTATAAATCCAAAATGGGCTTCACTAGGACAAAATCAAGATGTCATCAGGATTGTGTTCCTTCGGGCAGTTCTACAAAAGAATCTGTTTCCTCGCCTTTCCCAATTTCTGAAGACATCGTGTATTCCTTGACTCTCTGCCCCTTCCTCCATCTTCAAAGCCAGCAATTATTATCACTCTGACCTCTGTCTACTTCCTGAAATCTTCTTTGACTCTATCCCCCTGCGACTACACTGGGCCCACTGGATAATCTCTCCATGTTGTCCATATACTCAATTTAATTACACACATAAAGTCCCTTTTGCCATGTGAGGTACCATATCCAGAGGTTCAAGGGATTAGAACATGGACGGCTTTGGGAGGTGATTATTTTATCTGTTATACACATGCTGTGCCCTTCTTATCTCCACCTAATCCCCTGAACATCCACTTGACAACTGACGTCCCCGGTTCAGTTGGCGGCCGCAGCATGTTCACAACTTTGAGTCATCTCTGCCTCCCCACCTTCCCTCTCACGATGTACTTCAGCAAACAAAACAGGCCCGAGTAAAGTAACAGAAAACACAAGCTGTTCTGCCTCCTTCACAGCAATCACTCCGACACACCTCATCAATACTCACCGGCACTATAGTCATAGCCTCCTCCTTGGTTCTGTGGCGTGACCATATATAAATATAAAATTCTTCCAGTTATAAAAGAAATAAGTCATGAGGATGAAAAGTATAACACAAGAAATATAGTCAATAATATTGTAATAATTTTGTATGGTGACTACACTTATCTTGCTGAGCATTTCATAATGTATTTAACTGTCAAAATCACTATTGTGAAAATTAATACAGGGAAACCTCACTAAAATGGACTTGGCAGGTGCGGGAAGGGGACCTTTCACATGCTCTACCACTGACAGTCATCTGCAAATACGGGAAGAGACAGATCTTGCGCATGGAACTACTATCCTAACCCACAAGGAGGAAAGGCTTTCTTCACACACGCCCCAACAGCACAGCCAATGAGAGAGGATCACAGCTCTCAGCCCAGCCAATGAGAAGCAACTATACCTCAAACTCCCAGTTTACTTCGGTGGACATTTTGTTTATAAGAACGTTCCCAACTTCCCACTTTCCCCTAATAAGCGTATTCCTCTCCTTTGGGAGACTTGCCTATAGTTTTGCCACAGCTTGCTTGGCCCAGACTGCAGTTCTCTTGCGATTCCCAAATAAACCCATCTCTTGCTGGCACAATAACTGGCAGTTTTATTTTTATGGTTAATACCATACTGTACACTTGAAACTAGTATGTCAACTGTACTTTAACACTGTACGTCAACTAAAAATATTAAAATAAAGTATTTAAAAAATAAATGAATGAATGAATACAAACATACATACATAAGTTTTCTGACCCACCACCTCTGCAACCACTAGCAGAAGCCAAACCACAACCACTGCAGCAACTGGACCAAGAGGGTCAAGACTCAGAAAAACCCGCCATCTTTCCTAACTTTTGCACCTGCTTCCAATCAGCTTTCCCGCTCCCTTGCCTGTCTTCAAGCCTCAGCCAAACGCAAGTGATGCTGCCAGCAAGCTCTGAACAGCTTTTGCTTGTTCTCATTGGGGGGGGGGGGGGCTCTTTTTTTTCCACACCGCCTCCACCAGCACCCCAGCCCTCTACGATCTTCTCCACTCCACAGTGAGGGGACCTGCTGCGACCGCTCCAAATTCCCTATGGCTCCCACCACCCTCAGAACAGAGGCTGAGCTGACCATTTTAGGCTTGAATCCTGTCCCTCTGCTGTCTCTACCAGAAAGGAATGAGACCTGTGGTGTGTTGAACACAGCTCAGCCGTGCCTCCAAGCACCTCCATCTGCCTAGGATGGGTTTATCTCTCTGGGTCCTCTTGGGGAATCTTTCCACGTAACTGCTTGCTTGGATTGAGCCCATGTCCTCAGGGCCCACAGACACAATTTTAGGGATGGAATAAAGGAAGACATATCCCATTTGGGGGAAGGTGAGCACACAGCCATAACCTCAGCAGTCCTCACTGAAGCCTGTGGATAAAACGGGAGCACAAAGGCTGGAGATGGAGATGCTAGTGCTTCCCTCAGTCACTCTATACCCCTAGAAACCAACATACCACATAGGGGTTTATTAATCTTACAGCACAAGGACAAGAAAAGATCCTCTAGATCCACTGGCTTCACCCTGATGTTTTGGTGCAAGTTCACCACCTCCTTCCTCGTCTTTCTGAATGCCATCAGTGGCCTTCACATCAACAGCATCACCCATCCCTGGAGCCAACCAAGAAATTTCAGGACCCCCTCCTAAATCTGAGGACATCAGGTTCTACAAGAAAGTGTGGTCAAGATGGAATTTTTCCAGCATGTGACCTCTGGTGGGGGTAGGGGTAGGACGATACCTTGACACTGCTGTCTCTTAATCACTAACTTTTGTGTGGTTGGCCAGTATCAGCCCACTGGCCTTTGCACCTGACCTGTAGGGCCAGGGGCCAGAAGGGTGCCTCCGTGCCACCAGCTGCACAGGATTAGCCAAGTTATTAGGATATTGATTTTAGAAAAAGTAACATATTTTAAAACCCCTTTCTTGAATCCTTCTTCCCAGGATGGGAACAGATTTGGAAGCAGTTTGGGTAACTGGTGCCGAGGCTGGCTGCACAGCTAAGTGCAGCTCACAACTGTTTTACTGACTATATGTTGGGATAAAGGCTGTAGAGTTGCTGGGGTCTCCTGGGGTTGCCCAAAGTGGATCATTTTTGCAGCTAAGCATATCCAATAAGTGCCCATGACTTTCTTCCACAGCTCAAAGGTCCTCTGTGCACATTCCCGATACAGCTTTGGTCATGCTAGGGAGACAGAATTTAGATTCTCTCTAGTTCTGGCACACAGGTTTTCACACCATTTGACTTAATTTGTATCCTGCCCTTTCCCCGGGGGGGGGGGTCCATAATCTCAAAATAACTACAGTTTCCAGCAGTGGGCTGTCCCCTCTGCCTGTGGGAATCCTGCCTTAACTCTTTGAGCAAGTCTCCCAGGATGGCCCACCTGCCTTCCAATACAGAGTCCTCTCTGAAAACAAACAAACAAAACAAAACAACACGGCCACCACGAAGACAATGACTCTTAGGAGTCCTGCTGTGACTGAAGCACTGGCAGGAAAAGACCCCCTCTCCAGGCCATCATTGGCTGGGAGCTGCCACCTCACGACACAAAGCCTTCTGGGTATTGTTGTAACCACCACTCCACAGGGCTCAGAAAAGAAGCCAGGGTGGTCAGCAGGTGAAAGGCAAAGGAAGCATTTACTGAAAGCCTAAGGTATGCTGAGCCTGCCATTTGTTCCCAAGCCACATTTTGCACTCCACACCTCCTCTTCAAGTCTCCAGCAGGTGGCCCATGTCTTAAGCATGAACAAACTATCTCTGGCTATTTTGGAGGTTCAGGATTTGTATATCCCAGCCTCACCCCTCCTAATTTTTTAAAAGATTTATTTATTTATTTATTTGAGAGAGAGAAAAAGAGAGAATCCACAAGCAGACTCCCCACTGAACATGGAGCCCAACCCAGGGCTCAATCCCAAGACCCGGAGATCACGACCTGAGGCAAAACCAAGAGTCAGACACTTAACCCACTGAGCCACCCAGGTGCGCCTCACCCCTCCTAATTTGGGGCATGAGGAGAATATGTCCCATTTCACCTCCATGATATAAAATGAAAAATGAAGACAAAACCTCCCTGGCAGAACTCTGTGACGATTATTTAAATGATCCTTGCACAAACGCTCCATTCACTAAAATGGCAAGAAAAAATGGTACCTACATCTTGGTGATGTTATCTATAAAGCACTAAAAACGGAGCAAGGTGCACAGTTAGTCCTGGATACGAACCTCATCACCACAAAACAGGCTCATGTACCCATGTGGTGGAAGGTGAGTCCAGATTGCCTATTTGCAGAGTTAAAGACAGTATCTATCAAAATTCAAATACACATACCCCAGACCAACAAGTAGACTTAACAGGAATGATTAAAAATTTTACAGGATGGCACAGTGTGTACAATCTGTGACATTCAAAATTATTTTTGATGCTGTTACACATTTCAGGTAGCCCATTACACAAAGGATGTTTTTCTAAGCAAGATGATTCAAGATTTACAATTTAGGAAATATTTTTTTCCTTTGGACTAAATGGTAGCCAAAGGTGGACATTAATTCAAATTCTGTAGCACATTTCTTCTAGATCTTATGTTCAAATTCATAAATGCTAAACTTGAATTATAACCAATCACATGGTGTTTGGGTTCAAATTGGCAATGGAATCTGGCAGATGGCATCTGATTTCAGGGCCTGAGCTCTAGAGAGAAGCTACCTGGGTATGAAGCAAATAACCCCATTACTGATTATGGTTCCGTGGACAGGAAGCCTCACCTCTCTAAGCCTCCATTTCCTCATTGCTGACATGGGGGAAATAATAGTATCTAAAACACAAGAAGGGGGAGTGGGAGAGGAAGAAGCAGGCTCATATACATGCTATCCTCTGGTCAATCTCCCAACACTACTTTAAACACTTCACAATGGAGGAAAGTGACTCCTGACCACCCACATCCTCTTAACCTACACTCCTGATTCAGAGGGTTCCAGGTGCTCATCACCTGTGGGAACCATTAACTCACCCCTCAAACCTCTCCAATTGTCCTGAGGTAAACTGGGCCTCAGGCGGACCTCTCTAGTCAATGGAAGCTCAGATGAATTACTGACTCACGCTCACCAGGTTCTGTGTCCAATAGAACAATATCCTTTAACACTGAAGACCAAAGGAGGGTACTGTACACTTCTGGGGAGAAAAAGTGAAACCACCCAATTCTATGGAAAATAGCATTTATTTAGGACACATTTAATTTCTCTGAGCAGAAGTGTTTGTAGGTTTCAACAATGAAGTTTTCAGTAATATTCAGACAACTTTTGTAGTTTTCAATAAAATATTTGGAAATGAATGTTAATGAAAGAACTTAAACATATTTCATCATATTCATTCCTAAGAATTTTATTATTTGATGCCATAGAATTGATCTGTAAAAATTTTATCATTCAATTGTTGTGTTCTACACGTTGCTGACATATAGACTACAGTTCACTCACATCTATATCTACCTCCCACATGTGTATTTATACATATACGTAAAGGGAAAGAACCTATACATAGCACTGTTACATTCACTCATGCTAGTGATTTTTCTGCACAAATTGATACTTTTTCTTCATTAAGCTGTTAATATGTTAGATAACATTCTTTGTTTTTTTAATATTAAAGCAACCTGGGATCACTGGAATACATCTCTCTTGGTTATAGTATACAGTACATTTTATACACTGCTGAATATTATTAATATAGTCTTAGTGCTATTTGTGTCTATATTTGTGAGATTAATTCTAGTAAAATTTTCAGATGACTTAGAATTGTCTTTACATTCTATTATGTGTTCGGTAAAGACAGTTGTACTTGGTATGAATTCCTAAACTTAAATGTGTTTGTATCTTTTCATAGGTCTCATAGCCACCAAGGGTTCCCCCTTAGACTAGAGGCTTCTTTCTTTCTTTCTTTCTCTTTCTTTCTTTCTTTTTCTTTCTTTCTTTCTTTCTTTCTTTCTTTCTTTCTTTCTCTCTCTCTCTCTCTCTTTCTTTCTTTCTTTATTAAGATTTTATTTATTTATTTCACGGAGAGATAGCCAGCCAGCAAGAGGGGGAACACAAGCAGGGGGAATGGGAGAGGAAGAAGAAGGCTCCCAGCAGAGGAGCCTGATGCGGGGCTCGATCCCAGGACCCTGGGATCACGCCCTGAACCAAAGGCAGACGCTTAACGACTGAGCCACCCAGGCGCGCCTAGAGTCTTATTTCTTGCTCCAATTAATACTATTTCTTTGTATGGACTACGTTTTGATCCCTTCACCATTTTAGACATTGGAGATATCCTCTCTCAACTTTTTTTTTTTCTAAATTCCAGTACAATTAACAAAGTGTTATATTAGTTTCATGTGGACAATATAGTGATTCAACAATTCTACACATTACTCAGTACCCATCGTAAGTGTACTCTTAATCCCCTTCAGCTTTTCCACCCATCCCCCACCCACCTCCCATCTGGTAATCACATTTGTTCTCTATATTTAAGAGTCTTGTTTCCTCTAGGATGATCGGTAGGGGAAGAAAGGGATAAAGAAAGGGGGGGTAATCAGAAGGGGGAATGAAACATGAGAGACTATGGACTATGAGAAACAAACTGGGACTTCAGAGGGGAGGGGGGTGGGGGAATGGGATAGACCGGTGATGGGTAGTAAGGAGGGCACGTATTGCATGGTGCACTGGGTGTTATACACAACTAATGAATCATCGAGCCTTACATCGGAAACCGGGGATGTACTGTATGGTGACTAACATAATATAATAAAAAATCATTTAAAAAAAAAAAAAGAGTCTTGTTTCCTGTTTCATTTTTTCACATTTGTCTGTTTTCTTTCTTAAATTCCATATATGATTGAAATCATATGGCATTCGTGTTTCTCTGACCAATATCATTTAGCATTATACCTCAAGATCCAAACACATTATCACGTGTGGCAAAGTTTCAGTCTATTTTATGGCTGAATAATATTCCTTTGGAGATATATATTTATCACTTTGCCAGCTGCATTCCCACCGACGGTGCACAAGGGATCCTTTTCTTCCACATCCTCACCAACACTTGTTGTTTCTTGTGTTTTTGAATTTAGCCACTCTGACAGATGTGAAAGCTCATTGTGGTTTTGATTTTCATTTCCCTGATGATGAGTGATGTTGAGCATCTTTTGATGGGTCTGTTGACCATTTGGATGTCTTTTTTGGAGAAACATCTGTTCATGTCTTCTGCCCGTTTTTTAACTAAATTAATTGATTTCTGGTGTTGAGTTGTGTTAGTTCTTTATATATATATTATTATTTATATTTTTTATTGGATATTTTATTGGATATACCATTTTTAAATATTTTCTCCCATTCAGTAGGTGGTCTTTTTGTTTGGTTCATCATTTTCCCTGCTCTTCAAAAACTTTTTATTTGGATGCAGTCCCAATATTTTATTTTTGTTTCCCTTGCATTAGGAGACATATCTAGAAAAATGTTGCTATGACCCATCAGAGAAATTACTGCCTGTGTTCTGTTCCAGGATTTTTATGGTTTCAGGTCTTCTGTTTAGGTCTTTCACCCATTTTGAGTTTATTTTAGTGTATGGTGTAGGAAAATGATAGTTTCATTGTTTTGCATATAGCTGTCCAGTTTTCCAAACACCATTTATTGAAGAGACTTTCTATTTAGATTTTTTTAAAAGATTTTTTTTATTTATTTATGTGACAGAGACAGCCAGCGAGAGAGGGAACACAGCAGGGGAGTGGGAGAGGAAGAAGCAGGCTCCCAGCAGAGGAGCCTGATGCGGGACTCAATCCCAGAACGCCGGGATCACGGCCTGAGCCGAAGGCAGATGCTTAACGACTGCGCTACCCAGGCGCCCCTCTATTTAGATATTTTTGCTTCCTTTGTTGAAGATTAATTGACCATATAGTAGTGGGTTTATTTCTGAGCTCTCTGTTCTGTTCTATTAACCTATGTGTCTGTTTTCCTCCAGTAACATAATGTTTTGATTACTAGAGCTCTGTAGTGTATCTTGAAATCTGGGATCGTGATACCTCCAGTTTTGTTCTTCTTTCTCAAGATTGCTTTGGCTACTCGGGGTCTTTTGTAGTTCCGTATCATACAAATTTTAGGTTTGTTTGTTTTAGTTTTGTGAAATATGCTGTTGTTATTTTAACAGGGATTGCATTAAATGTGTACATTGCTTTAGGTAATAGGGAGATTTTAACAATATTTACTCTCCCAACCCATGAGCATGGAACATCTTCCTATTTGTTTCAGTCATCTTCACTTTCATCAGTGTTTTATAGTTTTCATAGTACAGGTCTTTCACCTCCTTGGTTAAGTAGATCCCTAGGCATTTTATTATTTTTGGTGCAATTATAAATGGGACTGTTTTCTTAATTTCTCTTTATGGCACTTCATTATTAGTGTATAAGAATGTAATAGATTTGTATCCTGTGACGTTAGTGAATTCATTTGTCAATTCTAGTAGTTTTTTGGACAAGCCTTCTGGGTTTTCTATATAGAGTATCATATCCTCTGCAAATAATGCAAGTTTTACTTCTTCCTTACCAATTTGACTGCCTTTCATTTCTTTTTGTTGTCTGATTGCTTTGGTTAGGACTTCCAGTAATACGTTAAATAAAAGTGGTGACATCCTTGTCTTGCTCCTGATCTTAGGGGGAAAGCTGCCAGTTTTTCACACTAACTATGTTAGCTATGGGTTTTTCATATATGGTCTTTATCATGTTGAGGTATATTTCCTCTAAACCTACTTTGTTGAGGGTTTTTATCGAGTGGATGTTGCATTTTGTCAAAAGCTTTTTCTGTATCTATTCAAAGGACCATGTGGTTTTTATCCTTTCTCTTGTTATATCACACTGATTGATTTGCGAATATTGAACCGCCTTGCATCCCAGGAGTAAGTCCCACTTGATTGTAGTGAATGATTTCTTTAAATGTTTGGTTGGATACAGTTTACTAGTATTTTCTTGAGAAATTTTGCACCTATGTTCAGAGATATTGGCCTGCAGTTCTCTTTCTTTGTAGTGTCTTTATCTGGTTTGGGTACCAGAATAATACTAGCCTCATAAAATGAATTTGGAAGCTTTCCTTCCTCTTCTATTTTTTTGAATAGTTTAAGAAGAGTAAGTATTAACTCTTCTTTCAATGTTTGGTAGAATTCACCTGTGAAGCCATCTGGCCCCAGACTTTTGTTTGTTGGGAGATTTTTTAAAAATGTTTATTTATTTATTTGACAGAGGGAGAGAAAGAGCACAAGCAGGGGGAACAGCAGGTAGAGTGAGAGGGAGAGGCAGGCTTCCCTGCTGAGCAAGGAGCCCAACACGCGGCCCGAACCTGGGATTCCAGGATCATGACTCGAGCTGAAGGCAGACGTTTAAATGACTGAGGCTCCCAGGCGCCCCTGTTGGGAGATTTTTTATTACTGATTCAATTTCATTGCTGGTAATCAGTGAGTTCAAATTTTCTATTTCTTCCTGATTCAGTTTTGGGAGGTTATATGATTCTAGTAATTTATCCATTTCCTCTAGATTATCCAATTTGTTGGCATATAATGTTACATAATATTCCTATAATCTTTGTATTTCTGTGGCATTGGTTATTTCTCCTCTTTCATTTTTTATTCTGTTTGAGTCCTCTCCTTTTAATTTTTTTGAATATTTTATTTATTTGAGAGAGAGAAAGAGCACGAGCAGGGGGAAGGGCCAGAGGGAGCGAGAGAAGCAGACTCCCTGGTGAGCAGGGAGCCAGAGGTGAAACTCTATTCCAGGACCCTGGGATCATGACCTGAGCTGAAGGCACATGCTCAACTGACTGAACCACCCAAGCACCCCTCTTTTTAATTTTTAATTTAATTTAATTTTTGATGAGTGTGGCTAAAGGTTTATCAGTTCTGTTCATCTTTTCAAAGCAGCTCCTGGTTTCATTGACCTGTTGTATTTTTAGTTTCTATTGTATTCCTGCTCTAATTTTTATCATTTCTTTCCTTATACTGGTTTGGGGTTTTGTTTGTTCTTCTTTTTCTAGCTCCTTTAGGTGTAAGGTTAGGTTGTTTGAGATTTTTCTTGCTGCTTGAGGTAGGCCTGTATTGTTATAAAATTCCCAATTAGGACAGCTTTTGCTGCATCCCAAAGATTTTGGACCATTGCATTTTCATTTTCATTTGTCTCCATGTATTTTGTTATTTCTTCTTTGATTTCTTGGTTGACTGATTCATCACTTAGTAGGATGTTATTTAACCTCCATGTATTTGTGGGGTTTTTTGTTTTTGTTTTAAGATTTTATTTATTCATTTGAGAAAGAGAGCACAAGCAGGGGGAGAGGCAGAGGGAGAGGAAGAAGCAGATTCCCCGTTGAGCTGGGAGCCCGACATGGGACTCATTCCCAGGACCTGGAGATCATGACCTGAGCTGAAGGCAGACGCTCAACCATCTGAGCCACTCATTTGTGGCTTTACAGACTTTTTCTGTATTTGTGTTCTCATATTTGTGTTCTTTACAGATATTTTCTTGTGGTTTATTTCTAGTTTCATAGCATTGTGGTCAGAAAAGATGCATGGTATGACTTTCTGAATTTGTTGAGACTTGCTTTGTGGCCTAACATGATCTATTCTGGATAGCGTTCAACACGCACTTGAGAAGAATGTATATTCCGTTGTTTCAGGATGGGATGTTCTGAATATATGTTAGATACATCTGGTCCAACATGTCATTCAAAGTCACTGGTTCCTTGCTGACTGTTTGGATGATCTGTCCATCAATGTAATTAGGGTGTTAAAGTCCCCTACTATTATTGTATTACTATCAATTACTCCCTTCATGTTTGCTATTGGCTGCTTTATGTATTTGGGTGTTAACATGTTGGGTTCATAAATAATTAAAATTATTATATCTTGTTGGATTGTTCTCTTTATAATTATACAATGCCCTGCTTTGTTTCATTACAGTCTTTGTTTTAAAGCCTATTTTGTCCGACATAAGTATTGGTACCCTGGCTTTCTTTTCATTTCCATTTACATCATGAGTGCTTTTCCATCCCTTCCCTTTCAATCTGCATGTATTTTTGGGTCATAAGTAAGTCTCTTGTAGGCAGTATATAGATGGGTCTTGCTTTTTTACCCACTCCATCATCCTATGTCTTTTGACTGAAGCATTTGGTCTATTTACATTCAAAGTAATTGTTGATAGGTATGTACTTACTGCCATTTTGTTACTTGTCTTGTGATTATTTTTGCAGTTCTTCTCTGTTCCTTTCTTCCCTTGCTTTCTGCTCTCATTGTTTTCTGGCTTTCCTTAGTGATATACTCAAATTTCTCCCCCCTTCCTTTTTTTGCATATCTATTACTGGTTTTTGATTTGTGGTTTCCATTAGGTTTGTATATAATATCTTATGCATATAACAGTCTATATTAAGCTGACAGTCACAAGTGTGAACCCATTCTTTAATCCTCTTCCCCCACCCCACATTTTAAGTCTGTGGTGTTGTACTTTACATCCTTTTGTGAATCCCTTTAGCAATTTTTATAGATATACTTAATTTTACTGTGTTTGATCTTCCTACTTTTCTTACTCCTGTTTAGTCTTTCCTTTCCACTTAGAGTCCCTTTTAACATTTCTTGTAGGGCTGGTTCAGTGGTCGTTTATTCCTTATGAAGAAAAGGCTCTGTAGCGTCCTGCAGTGCAATGTTGCCTTTTCACCAGAACCTGGTGCTACAGCGGTGTCCCCTATGTGTGTTATGTGCACCCTACTGTTATGGCTGAGCCACTTTTGCCTTCAGTTCAGTAATTTGCAATGGCGCTCTGCCTGTTGTGGGCAGGGTTTGGTACCTGTATTGTTAATGGGGCAGTCGGGGGCCACCCCTGGGCTTGAGTTGAGTCAGACCAGGCATTTGACAGAGCTGCAGTCACACTGAACAGCAGGGCACTCTGTGTTGTCCTGAGAGGACTTCGCTGGTGGGCATAGCCTGCAATTAGCCCAATGTCTGCTCCCAACCCAGTGCTGGGGCTGCAGTCAAACTGTTGTGTGTGGTTATCTTCCCTTCTCCCCAGGACTGAAGTCACTTTGCAGTAGTGCTGGCCCCTGTCCAGACTCCTTGCACACTGCCATGCTCGTAGCGCCTCTTTTGACAGAGTGCTGCAGAAGGGGTGTTGGAGGGGTAGGTCTGCTGGAGAACACGAGCATGTTAGCAAGGTATGTGATGTTCTGCTTCTGGGAGAGAACCTGAAGTCACACTGGAGAACTCCTGCAGAGTGGGGTCCACAGGAGAGCATGACACCCATGGTACTAGCAAGGTTTTCACTGGTCTGCTATGGCAGGGGACATACAGTCACTTTGGACGGACTCCAGTAAGGCTGGATTAGAGAGGGTGGGGTGTGCCAGTGGCAAGTAAATGAAGAGAGTTCATTCTGCGGTAGTTCCTGCAGGTGTCCATGTATCTAGCCTAGGGGTGCAGGGGAAGGAAATGGCATCTGACAACTCCTTTATTCTTGGAGAAGTCTCCTTAAAATCCCTGCCCCTCCAGCACATGTTCTGAAACAAGCAAATAAATCTCCTTTCAGTTTCCATCAGGCATTTTTCAAACTGCTGCTTCTATGCTGTATCTCAGTGGGGCTGTTTTTATGCTGTCTCTTTAAGGTCAGGGACTGTTTCCTATCTCCCTCCAAGGCCACTGAGTTTTAAAGTTTTAGGTGTTAAGCATTCCTGATTTTAAGAATTCAAGAAGTTAAGCCTTTCTGGTTTTCAAAGCCAAATACTATGGGTATTAGTTTTCCTACTGTGGGTTCCTGGTGTCCAGGGTACCTAGTGTGGGGTCTGCTCCTCTTCCTTCTCTGTGCCTGCAGTGTCCCTCCCTCCTATAGTCACTCAGGTTGTGACCTTGAGGTCAAGGTATCGAGCTCCATGTCAGGCTCCGCACTCAGCACAGAGTCTGCTTGAGATTCTCTCTCCCCCTCCCTCTGCCCCTCCCACTTGTATGTGGTTTCTCTTTCACTTATCTCTCAAATAAATAAATGAATCTTCAGGAAAATTAAAAATAAAAATTTTAAAGAGTTTTTGAAGGCTTATTCTTATGTACAAATACAGTTAGCATTCTTACATCTTCTTGATTAAATTACTTATCTAATATTTTAAATGTCCCTATGTTATCTTTGGTAATACTACTTTCTCTGAAGCTGACAATTTCTTATATTAATATAATCACTCCAACCCTCTTATTAGTATTTGTGTCTTATTTCATTCCATTCCTTTTAGCTTTTCTCTATTTTTGTAATGAAGGCTCATTTATTACAGACTGCACAGACTTCGCCTATGTATTTAACACAGTCTGACAATCTCTCTTTATAATTACACTATATAAAACATTTAAAGTAAAAAACTGAACAGAATTGTGGGTACAAATGTGTAAATTACTTGCTCTTGCCTATCCTCTCAGAAAGAGATAAATCAAACAAAAAATAAGCATACAGGTGATATTAAGAATACAATATTCAAAAAAGAATGTAACGTTCACAAGACATTCACCTTGGTTTTACATCACTGAACATTTAAACACTTACATTCACTAAGGCAAAAATAAATCAGATTAAATACAGGTTAAAAGTTTTCTGAATTCTCAATGGACATAGGTATATATTTATTTACTAGGTCAGTGTGATAGTGACATACACTGTGACAAGATATACAAGATATACAAGACAGTGACAAGAAATACATATTTGATCTTCGTCCCTGTTTCTGGCACAGAGCTCCCAAAACTGCTGGTATTTCCTAAGTGATGAGGAAAAGATGTCTTTTCTTTTGTTAATGAGGTGACTTTAGGAAGGCATTTAAGGAGGAGGGTTGGTTGCCAGGAGAATCAACCATGTGATTGTAGGGTTGAAACTTTTAGTCCTACCCCCTGACCTCTGGAGAGAGCTGAATGGTTAGGGACTGAGTTCAATCAATCACTAACAGCTGATGATTTAATCAATCGTGCCCACATAATACAGCTTCCATAAAGCCCCAAAACCACCCCCAAAGGGTTCAAAGAGCTTCTGGTTGGTGAATGAGTAGAGATTCAGGGAGAGCAGTGCATTAGGAAAGAGCATGGAAGCTCTGTGCCCTTTCCCCATACCTTGCCTTATGCATCTCTTCATATGGCTGTTTCTGAATTATATCCTTTTATAATATATCACTAATCTATTAAGTAAAATGTTTCCCTGAGTTCTGTGAGCCACTCTAGTAAATTAATCAAAACCAAGGAGGGGCGTCATTAGAACCTCCAATCTATAGCCAGTTGGTCAGAAACATAGGTGACAACATGGATGTGTGACTGGTGTCTGAAGGGGGAAGGGCAGACAGTCTTACAGGACTAAACACTTAAGATCTGATGGTATTTCCCGGTAAATAGTGTCAGATTTGAACTGAACTGTAGGATACCCAGGTGGGTCAGAGAATTGCGACTTGGTGTGGGGTAAACCCACCCCTACACACTGGAATTGGTGTGGTCATAATCTTACACAGAGTTTCACAAATAGGGCTCCATAAGAGAATTGGTTCCTACATAAAATAATTTCAGTGAATACTGTCTTAAAAACCCCATGGGGGGGGGAGCATGGAAGGGGAGGCCTGAGTGGCTCAGTTAAGCATCTACCTTGGGCTCAGGTCAAGATCCCAGGGTCCTGGGACTGAATCGCACCTGGGCTCCTTGCTCAGTGGGGAGCCTGCTTCTCCCTCTGCCTGCTGCTCACCATGCTTGTGCGCTCTGACAAATAAATAAATAAACCTTAAAAACAGCAACAACAACATGGAAGGTACATGCCTAGGAGCAGTCTAAATGCATGGAAGAAAAATCAACTCATTAACTATAATGGATTCTTCAGGACATAAATGCTTAATTCTCTCATGAAATCAATCTGACAGGGGATACAAAGTGAGAACAATCTAGGAATTTAGATATTCCAAACTTTTTTCACTGGCTGTTTTGCAGTTCAAGAAGGAAACCAGAATCTATATCCCAAAATATGAATCTCTGACAAAAAAATTATTTTGAGCTGAAGACAATCATGAAACAGCAAACACAGAAAAAATCTCCCTTTTCTTCCCAAAAGCAGGATATAAATTCTCCATTTACTGGAGATAGATCCTTACCAGACCAAAGACTGGCACCAAAGGAATCTGCAAACAAATCACACATCAGTTTCCTCCCATGTGTTTACCTTCCCACAGTCTCCTACCTTTGGAAATCTAACACAACTTTTCTTCCTGTCATTTCTCGATAAACTTATTGTTCTTTGTTGAAAATGCTCTATCAACTGGAATTCTGAGCCACCATTTTGAGTTACTTTTGATTTAGGTTTCTCCCATCTGTGTTGCATACATCAATAAACTATCTTTCTCTTGTTAGTTTCTTGAGTCCCAGCCAATTATATGTAAACCTGTCTTATACGCTGAAACTAATGTAACTTTGTGTGTCAATTATACTTCCATTAAAAGAAAAAGAATCCAAGCTAAGATGGTTACAGTTTTGCTTCCACTACACTCATAAAAATCACATATAGGGCATGTGAGCAGAAACACCTCTTATGTTGTAACAACTTATAATATGAGGAATGCTTTGGTAGGAACTTCCTGTGAGGCAATATGCCCCCAAAGAGTTTGTCCATGGAAAATTTAAGTCAAAAACATAAAGAGGCTGGGACAATCTATCATATGGTATTTGAGGTATTTTGTCTTGTTAAGACTGAGTGAAGTGGAATCACTCTTAGCACTGGAGGAGCTTTTCAACGTGTGTTTCCCTTAGGCCAGGGTGTTCAAAAGTGAAGGTGAGGTCGTCAGACAGTAGCGATTTTACAGCACCCCGACCTTGGTGGGTCACCATCCCATACCAGGATCCTCATGCCCTACAGCCTTCTCTTCATGCAGACACTGGGCAGAATCCTTTCAAATGCCAGGACTCCATCTTTCTGGTGGGAAGTGCCAGGAATGCCCACGCTTTCTCCCCTACTGCCCCCCCTCCGCCCCACAACAGTCCTCCCCTTTCACACCAGGGACCATTTAAAATAACATACTTATGGGGCACCTGGCTGGCTCAGTCAGTGGAGCACAGGGCTCTTGATCTTGGGGTTGTAAGCTCCAGCCCTATGTTGAGTGTAGAGATTTAAAATCTTTAAAAATTAAAATAAAATAAAATAACTGCTACCCCTAAATCTGATCTCCAGGCCCTGACCTAGTCCAGACCACTATTCTCACCCTGTGGATATCTCCAACTCAGCCGGTTCTCCCTGAACCCTCCACCTTCCATCCCAGATCCCCATGTGACACTTCTATCCCGAGACATCTCAGAATCAACCATGTCCAAAACTCAACTTATGATCCCTCTGAAACCTCCCTACATCGACTTCCCGATTTCCATTTTCAAGACGTCCATGAAAAACCGAACAGCAAAAATTAAAGACTTGGTTTTTCACTCTTTACTCTCAATCACACCCACATGTGATGCAGCAGTAACTACAGTTGGTTATATCTTTAAAATCTATCCAGAATCTGACCACTTCTTCCCTGTCTTCTGGCACTACTCTGGTTCACCCACCATCAGAACATTTTGGGGAGTCCGCTGCACTAGCCTACTTAATGGTCTCCAAGAATCCACATTCGTATACCACGCCCCAAACTAATCTGTTTTGCTCTGCGGAAAAATGTGGCTATCTTTTTAGTCCCCACTCATATCAAGTCCTTCTTCTATTCAAAACCCCTATAGCTCCCAGAGTCCTCATAATGCGAGTACAACTTCTCAGGAAAGGCGTGCCGCCGCCTCACGCTCTCTGTCCCCTGAGGTCAGAAACCCCCGCCTCAGGCGCCCCTCCAGCCTTTGCACCAGCCGGCCCCTCACTCACCGGGACCCCGCCCGCCGGCGCCTCAGTGTCCGGAACACCCGGGCCTGGCTCAAGCCTTTAGGGTTTGGATGTGGGGAGGGCGGGGGAACGAGCGTTTACCTGAGCCGGGTCCGTGGGCGCGGCCGCCGCCATCAGATTCGGTGGGCGGAGCGGGGGCCCGGAGAGGTCCAGGTCTAGGTCGGAGACGCAAACACGGCCGTCCCAAGTCTCGCCCCAGCCGCTGGGCCACGATGCGCGCCGCCAACACCGAGCCTCCGACTAGCCTCAGTGAAACGGAGACGACCCCCACCCCGCCCACCTCCGGCCTAAGCAAGCAATCAAAAGCTCCGGCTTGCGTAGATCCTGGCCAATGCAAGGAGGATGCCGGAAGTCCCGCCCAGCCGCCTTTCGCACTCATGGAAACGCCCCCCTCCTGGGCCTTCATTGGATTGCGGCGCTTAGGCTTCTGGGTAATGTAGTTCTTTATGAGCTATAGGCACCGGTAAGTGGCCCTGCGCGGAAGTTCCTGGGAAAAGCAAGGGACCACGGCGAAGGGCGTGGTCAGTGGTACGCCCTACTCCTCGAGGATTCGGTGGGACTTCTCTCCTCCTTAGAGACCCGCATCCAGATTTCGTGAAGTGTACTGTGGACCAATCACAGATATGTTTGTAGACATTGTACTATTTCACATGTTCCCCAAAGCTACAAAATCAAATGGACACACACCACCATTAAGTCCACTTGTATCTGGGAGCTAATAACAATTACCTTGCTGGTTTTTAAATAACATATTGAACGCGTTTTAAGATCAGTTTTGCAAACTTCAGTTCTGGTTAGGGACAAGAGAGAAAAGACTCCAGACAAGGCTATGGAGTGGAAGGGAAAAAAAGGATGTTGAGCACCCATGAAGTCAGTGGACAAATTTCCTCAAACTTTTCTCCTGCTTGTATAATCAGTAACTGTATCAACCCAGCAAGGGGCACTTTTTTTCCCAGATAATATTTCTTATTCCATATCCTAAGATAGGTAGAATTACTTTTAAGATCTGAGACCTCTCTGAAAAGGATCACAACCATTTGAATGCCATTTTCTCCTGTACAGTGTCTGTCATTGTCAAATGTTTGAGACACCATGAGGTCATGTCGTGTTATTTTTTTATTAAAGATTTTATTTGTGGTGCCAGGATGGCTCAGTTGGTTGGGTGTCTGCCTTGGGCTTAGGTGGTGATCCCCGGGTCCTGGGATCCAGCCCTGCATCGGGCTCCCTGCTTAAGGAGGAGTCTGCTCCTCCCTCTCCATCTGCCCCCCACTTGTGCTTTCTCTCTAGCACTCTTTCTCTAATAAATAAATAAATCTTAAAAAAAAAAAAAAAGATTGCTGCTCAAACACAAAGCGGGTTCCTGACTTAAAAAAAAAAAGGATTTTATTTACTTATATGAGAGATAGAGTGAGAGAGCAGGAGGAGGAACAGAGGGAGAGGGACAAGCCGACTCCATGCTGAGTGCAGGGCTCACTCCCAGGACCCCAAAATCATGACTTGAGCTGAAGGCAGACGCTTAACTGGCTGAGCCGCCCAGGTGCCCCTCACGTGTTATTTTAGGTAGGTTTCAGCAGGGAGCTGAGATTATCATTGAAAAAATTTCTGAGTCCTGAAGTATGAGAAATGAAAGAATGAAGCTCAGCACATAGCGGTATTGGAATCTTGACCACAGTCAAAGCTTTGTCTACAGGCCCTCCTGCTCCTCCTCCCTGTCCCCCTCCTCCTCTGCTTCTTCTCTTTTTCCATTCCTGGAAACATGGAGCAATTGGAGGAAGAGATAAAGAGGGTATTTAGACAAGGTCAGAATGGTAAAAATCAATAGCAAAACTTGTTGTCAGGGAAATTCAATGCTCTCATATATATGTTCAATGAGCAACTACTAGGTTTTAGGCACTGTCTTAATTGCATGAGGCACATCATGATAGGGGTTTCCAGGAGTTCTCTATAATATAGGACATGTCCTACCTTTAATGATTTTTGTTCTGCATTCTTCATTGACACTGTCAGGATGCCTGAAGTGTTTTATATTCAGCTTTTCTCAATAAACTACCAAAATTCAGCAGTTAGATCTATTTTCCCACCACTGTAATTGACACTACACTCAGTTAAGTCACAACACTATTGAGGTGCCTGGGTGGCTCAGTCAGTTAAGCATCTGCCTTCGGCTCAGGTCATGAACCCAGGAGCCTGGGATCGAGCCCCACGTTGGGCTATCTGCTCAGCAGGAAGCCTCCTTCTCCCTCTCTCTCTGCCTTCCGCTCTGCCTGCATGTGCTCTCTCTCTGTCAAATAAATAAACAAATAAATAAAATCTTAAAATAAATGACAACACTAGTTGAAAATCATATCTCTACAAATAAAGATCAAGACAATTCCTGGAGCACCTGGCTGGCTCAGTCTGTAGAGCACGTGACTCTTGATCTCAGGATCATGATTTCAAGCCCACAATGGGTGCAGAGCTTACTTAAAAAACAAAAAACGAAGAGACAATTCCTTATGATTTGTCCTGCAAGATAGGCTAAGGGAAGATCAATAGATGGCATTTAGAATTTGAAATTCTTATTTTTCAAATTCAAGAAAAGAAAAAGTGGGGCACCTGGGTGGCTCAGTCAGTGAAGCATTTGCCTTTGGCTTAGGTCATGATCTCATGGGTCCTGGGCTTGAGCCTGGTGTTGGGCTCCCTGCTCAGCGGGGCGTGGGTTTCTCCCACTCCCTCTGCCCCTTCCACCGTCTGCACTTTCTCACACATGCTCTCTAATAAATAAACAAACAAACAAATAAATAAAATCTTTATTAAAAAAAGAAAGGAAAGACCATCCTTTAAACAAAACGACTTTTAACAACTACTCACAGTTCATTTGAGATACCTATGCATCAATACACATGGCTCTGAATATCAGCCCACTGGAGTCAGCCTTGTTCCAGTAGCACATTTCTTTTTTTTTTTTTTTAAAGATTTTATTTATTTATTTGACGGAGATAGAGACAGCCAGCGAGAGAGGGAACACAAGCAGGGGGAGTGGGAGAGGAAGAAGCAGGCTCATAGGGGAGAAGCCTGATGCGGGGCTCAATCCCATAACGCCGGGATCACGCCCTGAGCCGAAGGCAGACGCTTAACCGCTGTGCCACCCAGGCGCCCCTCCTTCTTTTTTTTTTTTTTTTAAAGATTTTATTTATTTATTTGACAGAGAGAGAGAGACAGCCAGCGAGAGAGGGAACACAGGCAGGGGGAGTGGGAGAGGAAGAAGCAGGCTCCCAGCTGAGGAGCCTGATGTGGGGCTCGACCCCATAACGCCGGGATCACGCCCTGAGCCGAAGGCAGACGCTTAACAACTGAGCCACCCAGGCGCCCCCAGTAGCACATTTCTGAAAGCGAGACAATTAGTATCTTTACTGAACTTCTGAAAATCAATCAATCAGTTATAAATCCCAGTCCAGAAAGACAGCCAAGCAGGGACAGTCTCAGGCTCCTAGCCAAAAGCCAATCAGCTAAGTGCCTCACTCCAATGGCCAAGTTTCTGACAGTGAGCTTCTGAACAGTGAAGGTACTCCAGTGATAACAGAGCCAAAAATCTGTCCAGCCCTAAACACTCCCATTTCTGAAAGTCCAGCATTCACTAAATACCAAACTTCCTAATATCCTATATAAGACTAGCTCCATCATGGGACGCCTGGGTGGCTCAGTCAGTTGAGCTTTTGAGCTCAGGTCACGATCTCAGTGGCATGGGGTTGAGCCCTGTCAGGCTCCCAGCTCAGTGCAAAGTCGGCTTGTCCCTCTCCCTCTGCCAAGCCCCCCCCCCAACCCTCCCCTGCCGCCGACTTATGCATTCTCTCTCTCTCAAACAAATAAAATCTTAAAAAATAAAAAAGATTAGCTCCATCCTTTGTTCGTGGAGACCGTGTCTTATAAATACGGCTTCCTGTTGCAGGCAAATAAGAGGTTTACCTTTTTTTGCATTAGATATTTCCTATTGCTGCTGTAACAAATTTATTGCTTTAAAACAACAGAAATTTATTCTCTCACAGTTCTGGAAGCCAGGAGTCAGAAATGAACCTTATGAGACTAAAATCAAGGTGTGGGCAGAGTGGTTCCAGGGGAGATTTTTTCTTTGCCTTTTCCAGCTCCTGGTGGCTGTCCATATTCCTTGCATCAGAATAACCTGCCTTCCTTATCACATTGCCTTCTCCTCTTCCATAGTCAAATGTTCCTCTGTCCCCAACTTTGTGATTATGTTTAGAGCTCACCCAGATTAATCCATCCCAAATTATCATCCCATCGAAAAACTTTTATCTTAATCACATCTGAAAAAAAAATCACATCTGCAAAATTTCTTTTGCCCTACAAGGGAGCCTTTTTCAACCTACCACAGATATCAAGTTAAATTCACTATTTGTTGCAATTGTGTAAGACTTCCAAAGGTTCAACTTCTGTTTATGCTTATGGATATAGTTGTCCTAATAGTAGCTGTTAAATATATTGTCTGTAAATATAAATAAATAGTAGCTGTTAAATATATTATCCCATATTACCAATGGGATACCCAATTGGTAAAATACTAATTTAGACTTCCACTTCAACACACACACAAATATTAATTTCAGGTGGATAAGGCTTTATGGTACAACAAGAATTACAGCTCTTAAAAGGTCATGGAAGTAGGATGCCTGGGTGGCTCAGAAGCTAAGCATCTTACTCTTGATTTTGGCTCAGGTCATGATCTCAGGGTCGTGAGATACAGCTCCACATCAGGCTCCGCTCTGGGCGTGGAGCCTGCTTAAGATTCTCTCTCTGTCCCTCTGCCCCTGCACCTCCTGCACATTCTCTCTCTCTCTCTCTCTCTCTCTCTCTCTCTCTCTCCCTAAGAGAAAAAAGAAAAAAGAAAAACGAAGATCATGGAAGAAATTCCCTTTGTTAAATATACAGAGCAGATTTTGTCAAAGCAGATATAAAACGCATCATCATAAAGATACATCAAAATAAATTCAACTACATTAAATTGAAGGGCTTCTGTTCATTATAAAATATTATAAAAATTGAAATGAAATGCACAGTTAAGGAGACATCTGAATGCTCTATAATGATTTATCATGTAGTATTAGGTGTCCAGGAACTGGTCAAAAGAAGGATGAGTGCTCAGGTGTCCTCCCTAAGTCAGTTATACCCTGGAGCCAGGCGTCTTGGTGTCAATGTGTGGAGTTAATGGTTTTGGAAAACACATGATGACCCCGACCAGTCACTCCTTAGATGTTATCTATTGTGCCGGAAGACTCAAAGGAATCATTAACTCCTTGACCTTTACAAGGAGGACCTACATTATAGGTACTACAAGGCATGTGTAGAGTGGGATGCAAGTCCTAGCAACAACAGAAGCAGGAAAAGGAGCAAAAAGCAGTCCTTTATCAGGTCCCTTCAGCTTCCCTATCTCATCATCACATTGCTTCCAATTAATGTATAATTAGAACCACAGGCATCAGTCAAATTCAGATTAACTCTGGCCACAGTGTGCCATAGGCAGGGTTGAGACTTCTGATTGTATCACAAACAAATGCTCTGAAGTCTGAGTGTCTTTGACTCCTGCTGTTAACTTTTCACAGCGGGTCCAACTGTTAATAGGTTTCTTTATCTACTATCAGGTTTGCCAACTGGACTATTATCTATTGTGTCAGGTGTTGTTATAAGTTTTTTGGTTAAAGCAATTGCCTGATCTTTGGTTAAATCCATTATTTCATAAGCTCTTGAGACAGGTCCATAGTCTACCTAATTTTATCAGGACTTATGCATTTCTTACCTAGAAATCATATCTAAAGAAAATTTCCTAATTTCCTACTTTTTTACCCTGAAGTGCAGTCTATACACCAAAGGGAGGTAAGTGTTGGATAGCTTTTCTTTTTCAAGCCATTTTCATAATTTCCTTTAGACAGAGGCATGCCATTTCCCAGTGCCCCTTAGGACGATCTAGGTCTTTTCTCCCGGAGTCAGGTGCGGAATTTGCAACTTCGGTGGTGCACTGGGAAAACTACATTTCCCGGCAAGTCATGCCACGAACACAGCGTGGCTGAGCCAATGAAGGCATTGATAATAGGCGTTTCCTTTTGAGCACAAACGGTCAGGGCGTGACTTCCAGTGTCCTCCGCATGACGGTAGTTTTGGTTGCTCATGGGTCTGTTTCAGTGCAGTCTACACACGCGAGGGATGTAGGGGTGAGAACGAGAGGGAACGGTCCATAAGGCAGAGAGGTGGATCCACGGCTGGGCAACGCCGCTGCCGCCTAGGCTGCCCCCACGGGGCGGGGGACGGGACGGGTTAGGGATCCCAGCCTGGGTGTCCCCTCAGTCCACGCAGTCCGATGGGGGCTGGGGCACCCAGGGACCTGGCTCAGGTAAACCATCGTACCCCCAAGTTCTCCCCCTACACAGACCCTAAAGGACCGACCAGGGGGCGCCTGCTTGAGTCCCTGCCGCCCAGGCACCGGTGTCCTGGACAGGTGATGTAGGAAAGATGTTAGGATTTAAACCTGGGGCCAAGAATGAATTCTTGAGATGTCTTTGGTGCAAAAAGGTGGTTGTATTAAAGCATGGGGAAAGGACACGTGGGCAGAAAGAGCTGCACTGTGTTGTGAGGAATGGCCTATTACGTACTTTCCAGTTGGGAGGGGGTTCAAGGCAGTGTAAGTCTCTAAGGAATTTTGGAAGCAAGGTTTCCAGGACCTTAAAGGGGCTAGCTATTGTTGGGAAAGGGTTATTTTACTGTCGAATAAAACTTGAGTCATGAGACCCTTCAGATGTATATCAGTGGCTCATATACTTAGGGGATGATTGCCAATGTGTATCTTGGCGGGGGGGAGGGTAGAGATGAAGTTTGCAAAGGAATTTTTATGTGTAGACTTACAGGATCCTAGGGTTGGGCTAAAGCTACCTGTTGCCCTTAGCAAGGTATTAACATTGAGGCAGTTGAATTCCTAGAGGAACTGTATTCTGCCCATTTCAAGGACTTATCAATGGGGTGTATGTAGATAGTAGGGAAATTAATTTTTCTTCTGCCTTTGTTTCCCACATCATAGGTAGGCACCAGTGGGCACCCCCCACCCCCGTGTGTGAGCGCTAGGCATGCTGGTGTGAAGGAGTGGGCTCCAGGCTAAGGGGCTGGCTGGTGCAGAGGCTAGAGGGGGGCTTGAGGCATGAGGATTATGCTCTCAGGGAACAGAGAGCGTGAGGGAGAGTCACACCTGGAACTGCTGGCCGAGGTGTGTTCCTTTATGTGAGGACTCTAGACACCAAGGAAAGTTTTGGCCAAAGGAGGGACACATTCTCCATTAGGGTTTTAAAACTTCCCCAGGAGGAGTGCCTGGGTGGCACAGTTAGTTAAGACTCCGACTCTTGGTTTTGGCTCAGGCCCTGATCTTGGGGTCATGAGATGGAGCCCTGAGTGGGGCTCTCTGCTCAGCACGGAGTCAGCTTGAGAGTCTTTCTTCTTCTCCCTCTTCCCCTCCCACTCATTTTGTCTCTCTCAAATAAATTTTTAAAAATTAAAACTCTCCCAAGGAGTTCAAAGAAAGGGTAGATTAGAGGAGGGTGATGAGTTCATTGAGGTCACTGCTGTTAAGAGGTGACACTGTGGCCCAGGAGTGCGACGGTTACCCTTAGGTCACCCAGCTCTAGGGCTAGGGAAGAATACAGGGAAGCATGAACCCATTGAACCCCCCCCCCCCCATGAACCTGTTTCTCTAAAGCTTGTCTCTTTGCACATGTTCCTGTGACTGTGGCTCTTATGGAACCCAAACAGATCATCGGAGGGCCCAGCCTCTACCCCCATTTTCTCTGGATTGTGGTGTCAGAGGACTTAGTGCTGCTATTCCTCATCCAGTCCTTAAGTCAGTACCTTGCTGAAACCCCAAGCCCTGGGGTATGTCTATGTCCACTTTATGTAGAGGTATTCCCATTACTGGCAACCAGTATAAACAGGTGTGGAGGGTTCTCCTGGGAACTGGTTGCAAGATTTCCAAAGGCTTACAGGTAAAAGTGAGTTGGTGGTGGTCAGGAAACCACAGGTCTCCTTTCTTTTAGATGAGATTAAAAAAAAAAAAAAAAGGCAAAGGACAATAGTCAGGTTAAGAATGGTTACCTGAAAAGATGTTTGTCTATCTTGAGGTGGTGGGAGGTTTGGATCAGAGGAGGAAGAGGCCATATTACCAAGGTCTTAACAGGTTGTTGAGTATAGAACAGACTGGGGATATGGGAGGAGGAAGGGAAAAGCAGAGGCTATTGCCATAGTCCAAGGGATGGTTAATGGATCAGAGTGGTGGCTTAGGAAAAGTTGTTGAATTCTGGCCATGAAGGGAGGATGTGTTGGGGACAGGATAGTATGGCAGGTGACCAAGGCTCCCAAGGGAAAAATGGGCATGGAAGGCCTAGGAGTAATTGAGGCAAGATGACCGTCAGGTTGGAGTTGGCGCTCATTTGCTGCTCTGTGGCCTCTCCAGGATTTTTTGGCGAATTTGGTGTGCTCTGGCGTGTTTCATTCAATCTAGACGATGAAATCAGGGGCAAATGTTGTCATCTGTTAGAGTCAATAGGCCTCAGGTGGGCCACCAATGGCCTGACCTTGAACGAAGTTCAACTGGACAGAGGAAGAGGAATGTTGACTGGTAAGGGAACAGCAAGTGCAGTACAGAAGTGGAAGAGGGTTGTAGCTATCTGAAATCAACACATGATTCTTGTTGCCAACACTGAGGCAAGGAATGGAGCCAAGCAGGGAGGCCTTCAATGAAGACTTTGGCATTGGCATCACTAACAAGAGCCATGGGAAGTCTAGGTTACTGTTGGATCCTGTATGAATTTGACAACCACACTCTGGATGCTGTTTGCTAAATGTGGTATAAGGCCTGAAATTAAGTCCCAATGTTATTTGCTACCTTAACACATGTTGAGACCACGACAACCTCAAATGGCCTAAGCACCAGTTCCCCAATTCACTATGCTCCTGCAGATAAGGTTTTGTATTTTTTGTTGTTTTTTTGTTTTGTTTTGTTTTGTGTTTTGTTTTGTTTTGTTGTTTGCAGTAGGCTCCACACCCAGCATGGTGCCCGATGCTGGGCTTCAACTCATAACCCTAATATCAAGACATGAGCTGAGGGGCGCCTGGGTGGCACAGCGGTTGGGCGTCTGCCTTCGGCTCAGGGCATGATCCCGGCGTTGTGGGATCGAGCCCCACATCAGGCTCCTCCGCTATGAGCCTGCTTCTTCCTCTCCCACTCCCCCTGCTTGTGTTCCCTCTCTCGCTGGCTGTCTCTCTCTCTGTCAAATAAATAAATAAATTAATTAATTAATTTAAAAAAAAAAGACATGAGCTGAGATCAAGAGTTGGATGCTTAACTGAATCACCCAGGTGCCCTGCATATAAGGTCTTCTAATCGAATCCTCTTTATAAAAGGGACCAGGAGTAGTTCCTGCTTATCTCCTTGTAGTGGGTTTCACTTCCTTCTCTGCTCGTTCTGGTTATTCAGAAAAGAGAATTGTATCCTCCTGTAGGAACCAGGGGGCACCTACCCTCTTGACAGTACAAAACTTGAATCCAACAGCTGCTGGTCGTTCAGTGTTTTCCAGAGTATAACCCCATGTAGCCCTATGTAGTGTGTGGTGGCCTCCTATCCCAGGCTGTGACTATGTACGGTTAATAATATGCTGCTAGTCACCTCTGTTCATTATTCTTGTGTGTCTGGCCATTCCCATAACTGTAAATAGGAATCCCACCCTCACCAGTGAAGTGAAAAGGAGGTGATCAAAATACTTGAACATGTGTGGAGGCCAGGCAGATTGTTAAGCAGAGGGATGGTGAGGCGGTACAGGAGATGTGAGGGATGTGCAGTCTAGAGTGATGTGGACATGGAGAGACGGTATGTCTGAGGGCCCCAGGGTCCTGGTATTGGGGCGTACATGACCTTGGCCATACCAGGAAAATTGCCTGGCAGGGGTGTTGAATGCCTCTGTGCCAGGTTCACAGTTTAGATATCTGTTTGCCTACCTGCTTATTGCTGATGGCTGGGCCTAATAATTAATGGCCCCCATAAGGAGACAGCAGCACCATTAGCACCACATAGTTTCTACTCTGAGTTGAGGAACTGGGAGGATGGGCATAGTATAGCCACGTGCGAGGGTGGCCTATAGGTCTTCGAGAAAGTGGCTATTTGCGGTTTCATTTCTCCCAATCATGACAGGTCAGTGTGACCTTTGAGGATGTGGCTGTGTATTTCTGGGAAGAATGGAGTCTCCTTTGAGGCTCAGAGACACCTGTACCATGATGTGATGCTGGAGAACTTGGAACTTGTGGTCTCACTGGGTAAGGCCCTCAAATGTACCCCTGTGCCATGAACTAGTCTCTGCTCTTCCCCTTTATCCATTGGCATGTCAGACCTTTTCACATCAGGACTCTGGGCACTGCTTCCTTCCCCAGTTCTCTGAATAGGTGCTGTGGTTGGTGAACACTGTCCTCTCCTTCCTTGAGTAGGCCCAACACCTGTTACTCCTAGCCTGGAAGGGATGGATCCAGAATCAGAAGACTTGTAGTCATGGGTTCCATCTTGCTTGCCCTCTCCATCACCAGGTGAATTTTCCAGGTCCAAGGTACCTTGGTTCTACTTCATTCCACTAGCTAACATTTCTTCATTCTTCCTTGTGCCAGAAATTGTGATTGTTGACTTGGTTATTTATGTGGACCATGGGCTATTCTTCAGGTTCTTTTTGTAATATTTAGTTTCCCTTCATGTGCTGAGTTATTTTTGGCCAGTGAGAGCTGCTTATCTGTCCTGTCTTTACCTTAGTATTTGAATCATCCAAGCTCTGTGTAGTTGCTCATTAAGGAGGGTGGAGAGGTTCACAGGATGGAAAGGAATCCAACTGAAGCAAGACAAACTCAAACATAGCCTGGTCCTAAGAAGTGGCACCTGGGGGAGGGCATGATACCAGGGCTGTGTACAAATCATACCAGAGACCTATTTGCTTATCTTTTGGTGCCAGTCACAGTGGCACCCACACCTCATTTTTGCCCGTTTTTACCCATTCTTCACACTTAACACACTTTGTCAACTCTACTACTTGTCACTTCTTTTTTTTTTTTTTTAAGATTTTATTTATTTATTTGACAGAGATAGAGACAGCCAGCGAGAGAGGGAACACAAGCAGGGGGAGTAGGAGAGGAAGAAGCAGGCTCATAGCGGAGGAGCCTGATGTGGGGCTCGATCCCACAACGCCGGGATCACGCCCTGAGCTGAAGGCAGACGCTTAAGCTCTGTGCCACCCAGGCGCCCCTACTACTTGTCTCTTCTGCTCAGGGATAATCCTCACCTCTCTGGACTCCACATCTCAGTGCTTTTGCACACTGGTCCTCTGCAGTGTTGTAGACACTGGCCTATACATTTGTGTCATGAGGTAGGCACATTCTCAATCTCTGAACAACAGCAACTCTGTTGCAGTTGGATTTTCAAGGGCCTGGACATAACATTCAACATAGCACTCATGCCACCAATTGCTGCTGAAAGTTGTTTGCAGAGGAATGAGGTGTAGATCCCGCCTGTTCTCTTTGTGTCACATCCCATGATTTTGCCCTTCATCTTGTGACCTCCCCCATTCTGTCATCTTCAATTGGCCAATACTGCTAAGCAGCCCCATCCTCAGTGTGAACCCAACCCCCCGTCCTACAGATAATCCCATGGACGCATTCTTGGGTTTGTCAGACATACATTTGTAATAGTGCTGTGTCCCTACACAAAGTCAACATGTACTTCACCAGCATTTCTCTGCTTTTAGGTTGCTGGGATGGAGCAGAGGATGAGGAAGCACTTTCTGAGCAGCATATTTCAGTTCGAGGGGGATCACAGATCAGGACTGTCGATGCAGGTCTTTCTTCCTGAAGGCCAACCCCTATGAGATGTGTGACTTGAGCTTGAGTGACATTTTTCTTTTGGCTGCGCACCAGGGAACACATCCCAGGCAGAAATTATGCATGTATGGGGCATGTGAGAAACTATTTTATTTCAGAGCAAACCTTTATCAGCACCAAAAGCAGGGCACTGGAGAGAAACTATTGAGAAGAGATGTAAGGAGAGCCTTATTTGTGAACAACTGCAAATCCTGTGTGTCAGGGAAGCCCTTCACCCTTGGGGAGGTTGGGAAAGACTTCCTGGACAACTCAGAATTTCATCATCAACAGGCCACACACACCAGGGAGAAGTCAAATAGTGGAACCAAGTGTGGGGATGCCTTTCCAAGGAAAAATACTCATTACAACAGGGGAGACTGCACAAAAACCTTCAGCTGCAAATACACATTCGTTCAGCATCAGACAGTCTACCCTGGAGAAAGATGTTATATGTGCAGTGAATGTGGGAAATCTTTTAGCCAAAACTCTAATCTCATTCAACATCAGAGAATTCACACTGAAGTAAGGCCTTATGAGTGCAGTCAGTGTAGGAAATCTTTCTGCCAAAGCTCTGCACTCCTTCAACACAGGAGAGTTCACACTGCAGAAAGGCCTTATGAATGTAGTGAATGTGGGAAATCCTTTAGATATATGTTCAACCTCATTACACATCAGAGAGTTCACACTGGAGAAAGGCCTTATGAATGCAGTCAGTGTGGGAAATCCTTTAAGAAAAGCTCTGCACTCCTTCAGCATCAGAGTTCACACTGGGAAAAGGCCTTACGAATGCAGTGAATGTGGGAAATTATTTTGCCAAAATGTGGTGCTCCATCAACATCAGGAAGGTTCACACTGGAGAAAAACCTTATCAGTGCAATGAATGTGAGAAATCATTTAGACATATATCCAACCTCATCACACATCAGAAAGCTCACACCAGAGAAAGTCCTTATGAATGCAGTGATTGTGGGAAATCATTTCGTCAAAATTTTGTGCTCCTTCAACACCAGAGAATTCACACTAGGGAAAAGGCTTATCGGTGCAGTGAATGTGAGAAATCATTTAGATATATGTCTAATTTCATTACACACCAGAGAGTTCACACTGGAGAAAAGCCTTATGAGTGTGGGGAATGTGGGAAATCCTTTAGCCAAAGCTCTACCCTCACCACCCATCAGAAAATTCACACTGGAAAATGACCATATAAGTTGAGGAATGCGTGCAATTCTAGAACTACAGCTCAGGCTCTTAAAATACCAAAATGCTTACTCTGAAGAAAAGAGTGCACTGTATGTGGGAAATCCCCTACTAAAAACTCCAGCCTCATGAAACATGAGAGTTCACACTGCATCAAGGTCTTACGAATACAATGAATGTGAGACAGCCAGAAGCCCAAAGCCTTCACTCTTTGGATACCACGAATTTAACATAGGTAAAAATATCTTTCATTTGCAGGGATATACAATTTACTTGTTCCATATATCAAAACTTGGGGAGACCCCTAATGATGATGCTGTCTGAACTGAACCTCATTCAAACATATATAAAAATACCAAGTATGTTGGAGCTGCATTGCATTTTTTAACCTGCCCATGGCCCTTCCAGATTTATGCCACTGGTAATTTCTGCAGAAGAAGCCATTTTACCTCTACTACCTGGCAGGCGCCCGTAGTTCAGCATTCATCCAATCCAGTGAGTTCAGGCAAGGGAACCTTGGTGTTTTCCATTCACAGCAGAGATTACTAAGAAGTCTGAGTACTCCTTTCTTTTTTCTCTTTGATGTGCTATGCCTTGTACCTGTCCCATTTTTGGTCCAGTGGGCTATGCTCTTGACTTGATAGTATGGTCTTTTTCCAGGGGTATTGGTTTGAAGTGATTGCTGTGATGGAACTTCCCAGCCATCAAGTCGCCAATCCAGGAGAAACTTGCCTCCCTATGCTCTGCTTTGTATGATTGATGATAGAGGCCTTAGTGGTTACACCACCTTTAATCTAGGTGTTCTGTTCACTCTATGGGATGATTTGAAAAACAGTTGCGTTTTACAAACAAGGGGATGGCCCTTTTGTTGGGATACCAAGCTTTGTGTGCCTCTGAGGGGACAGTGTGATGGCAGAGAGTAGTTCTCCAGTTTTGCCCTTGTTTGCATTGCTGCCCAAGGCCTCCAATGAAAGACTACAGGCAGTCGGGTCCCAATTTGTAGTTTAAATGATGTAGTATTTTCTGGGTTCCAAGGTCAACCTCAGAAGGGAGCAGTTCTCATGACATTTTGGTGCTTCTGAGAGCACCATGAAATTCTTATTCACAGGGGATGTTGCCTTGTGGTCAGCACTGGTGAGGAAAACCTCCCAGGTCCTGCAATGGGGCTATGGGCCCTGATGGTTGTAAGACTGTAGGGGAAATTATAATTGCCACAGAAACACTAGATTAGGGGCACCGAGCTGGCTCAGTCACAAAAGCATGTGACTCGGGATCTCAGGGTCTTGAGTTTGAGCCCCAGGGTATTGAGATTACTAAAGAAACAAAACAGAACAACAACAAAAACCCACGAGATTAACAGCAGCAGGAGACTAATAAACTGCTCAGAATGTGCCACTTTTAAACGAGTACCCACAATGTTCCAATCACTGTGGCTGTCAAGTATTAGTAGCTACAAAAATTCCTAGACCCGAACTATGAATCATAAAGCATTAGGCATGAGATAAAATAATCAAAGTTTTGTGGATTCTTGTAGCCTCTCTTGACTGTCCTCAAGGCCATTTCTGTGCAGAGAAAAAAATGAGGACCCAGAGAAGGGATATCTTCTTCAAATTATGGGAACCTTATGACCCAGCCAGTATTCCTATTGAATCTGGTGGAAAGTCTTCATTATGCACTTAATTTTTGACCACTGAGGCAAGGAGCCCTTCCCAGAGCATAAGGAGATATGGTAAAGTCAATGTAGGGGATTTCCTAAAAACAGGAAATTCAAAATTTTTTTAAAAGATTTTATTTATTTATTTGACAGAGATAGAGACAGGCAGCGAGACAGGGAACACAAGCAGGGGGAGTGGGAGAGGAAGAAGCAGGCTCACGGCGGAGGAGCCTGATGTGGGGCTCGATCCCACAACGCCGGGATCACGCCCTGAGCCGAAGGCAGACACTTAACCGCTGTGCCACCCAGGCGCCCCAGGAAATTCAAATTTTTTACTTTGAATTATATTTTTAAATTTTTAATAAGGTATACATATATTTAACATACAATTTGATAAGTTTTGACATTTATATAAAGGCTTGAAACCATCATCATGGTTTTTTGGGGTTTTTTTGAGAAAGAGAAAGCACGAACAGGTGAGGGGAAGAGGGAGAGAGAATATCTTAAGCAGGCTTCACACTCAGCGTGGAGCCCGATGCAGGGCTCAATCTTAGGACCCTGAGATCACGACCTGAGGCAAAATCCAGAGCCAGACGCTTCACTGTCTGAGCCACCCAGGTGCCCCCATCATCATGTTTATAATGAAGTTATCCATCACCCCCATGTTTACCTCACATTCTTTAATGGTGTCACTGTGCCCTGTAGCCAAATATTGATTTACCATTCATTGGAATACATTAGTTTGCATTGTCTGGAACTTCATATACTTAAGGTCATTAGGTATTTATTTTTTCCCTTAGGGTGCCTTCAGTGACTTTTTTTTTTTTTAGATTCATCAATGATGCTTATATGAGTAGTTCATTCTTTTTATATTGCTGAGTACTGATGTTCTGTAGATATATTACTATTTGTTTACTCATTTATCTGTATGAATTGTTTCCAGTTTTTGATATTGCAAGTAAAACTGCTACAGAGGTTTAAATCATATGGATATGTTTCATTTTTCTTCTCAATACTTTGGAGTGAAATGTCTAAGTTACACGGCTAATGGATATATAACTTTTTAATGAACTCCATACTGTGATCTAAAATGTTTGTTTCCTTTTGAATTCCTGACAGCAGTGTTTGGGACCGCCAATTCTGCCATATACTTGGCAGTAGTGGGTATGGTTAATCTTTTTAAACCTTTAACTCTTCTAATAATTGTATAGCAGTATCTCACTGTGGTTTTAAATTGCTTTTCTTTTTTTTTTTCCTTTCTTTCTTTTCTTTTTTTTTTTTTAACAAAGATTTTACTTATTTGAGAGAGAGCAGGAGAGAGCACGAGCAGGGGGGAGAGGGAGAAGACTGGCTCAATCCCAGGACCCTGGGATCATGGCCTGAGCCAAAGGCAGATGCTAAACTGAGACACCCAGGCCCCCCTTAAATTGCAGTTCTCAGATATTTTTTGATGTTGGGCATTTTTTCATTTGTTTCTTTGCCAACTGTATGTCTCTTTTGGTAAAAATGTCTTTTCATACTTTTGCCAAGTTTTTAAGATGCATTTGCCTTTACAAATAAGATAATGAAACAACAAAGACTTATTCAGAACTTTATTTGTTCTTTAGTGATGTGGCTTTTTTGCAGTAAGAAATAATTCTTTTTAAATACCAGAAGACTATTTCCTAAATCTTCTTGTGCTGTACACAACGCAGTGGCCACATATAGCATATACTTTATAGTTTAACCCGCATTAACATATTCTCTATCACTTAAGTCTAGATATTCAACAATAAAATAAATCAAGCCATGATCTGTAGTGTTTGCAATTTCCCCAATATGAATATTCCCAGCATAGCCGACTTAAAACTGCCAGTGTGACATCACTGAACATGGAGTTCAGAGTTCCACCAATATATTTTATTTCCACCATAGCAATCCAGTAGCCACAAGTAACCTCAAGAACACAGAAAAAAATGTAGCGGAGTGACTAGGAAGGTGGAAGTTTTTATACCTTTTTAAGCACTTTCATTTCAGTACAACTGCATTTAAAAAGCTGCACATATTTCAAATGTACATTTTAATATTTTGCTACATGCTTATACCTGACACCAAAAGTTTCCTATTACCGGGGCGCCTGGGTAGCGCAAATAAATAAATAAAATCTTAAAAAAAAAATGTTTCCTATTACCCCCATTTCTCCCCTATTATTCTTTTTAACTTCTCAACATATAAAATTACTGATACAATAACATATCTTTTGTTATGGCTGTTTTTTGGTCTTTACAAAAATGGAAAAGACTATGTTGTGAAGCCAGATGGACCCTTCTCCAATCCTCCACCATTACTTATCACTTCATGGCCACTCTTGTTTCATTTACCCCATGGACACTAGTGGGTGTACTTATAAATTTTTTAAAGAAACCTCTATGCCCAACATGGGGCTTGAACTCATGACCCCAAGATTATGAGTCACATGCTTTACCAACTGAGCCAACCAAGTGCCCCTAGTGGGTGTACTTTTACACTTTTAATCTCTGACATACCTTTTAATATAAAATCTCTTCAGACTGCATTTTTAAAATTTGAGGGCTTCTTCATGACCCAAATAACTATCACACAAAATAAAAACACTTTAAAGTATGGCAATTACATTACCAATCAGTATTCTCAAAATGTGCTTAAGGCAGATTTACTGCAACCAGGAGCAAAATGTATCTTGACTACTTTCTGTAGTTGTGTCTATTAGCCCCTATCTATGTCTGACTTACCCTTACTCATTTGTTCATTGAATTTGCTGAGACATTTGCTCATTAGAGTTGCCACTTTCTAGATAAGACTTGTTGAGTCTCTGACACTGTCCAACTAGATAGTATTGAGACAGGTCATGAGGTTTGCCTCTGCAGACATATGTGATGGTGACTGTTGGGGACATAAAACAGAATCTTCTCCCACCTACAGATATTCTCCAGACACAGGAGAGACAGAAAACACTTCAAGGCTGAATAAGCATTAAATAAAAATCATATGCACATCATGGGCAATGTTTTACAGAATTGCAAAGGCAGAAAAACCCCTAATTTTTTTTCTAAGATTTTATTTATTTATTTGACAGAGAGAGAGATAGCCATCGAGAAAGGGAACACAAGCAGGGGGAGTGGGAGAGGAAGAAGCAGGTTCCCAGCAGACCAGGGAGACCGATGCGGGGCTCGATCCCAAGACCCTGGGATCAAGCCCTGAGCCAAAGGCAGACACTTAATCACTGAGCCACCCAGGCGCCCCGACAAACCCCTTATTTAGCTAAGCAATTACATCCCGTTATATACACATTTTGAAGATAAACAATAACTAGCCGTCATCTCTAATATTCACACCATGCTTATTCACTGGCTGAGAGCAGCCCACCCAGTAGTTTCTGGAATACTACAGTGGATCCCCAGGGAAGAGTAGCTGGGGGCTGTTGGCCAACTACACTCCTTACAGCAGGATCCTGCATGAAGGGAGAGTCCAGCATCACACTTCCATAGCTGCCCAAGACTGAAACTATATCGTTTATATTTGAATAATTTTAAATATGGTTTGGACAGAGTAAAGAGGCAGAATAACCCTTTGACGGGTTTATCTCTTAGTTTCTGAAATTTCCATCTCATTTCTTAAAAGCATCAAAAGTAGGTCTAGTCTAAAAGTAAGGAAATTAGCCCTGAAAAAAAACAAAGAACCAAAAACCAGCTAGTCAAAAAAGAGAATTGGATGGTACCACTTATCACCCATGGTTCTTCCCAAATGGGGTTGACTGTTTTAGCTAACTGCGTTTACTAAGAGGTAAAACAGATATCTCATATCTTTTTTTTTTTTTTTAAGATTTTATTTATTTATTCGACAGAGATAGAGACAGCCAGCGAGAGAGGGAACACAAGCAGGGGGAGTGGGAGAGGAAGAAGCAGGCTCATAGCGGAGGAGCCTGATGTGGGACTCGATCCCATAACGCCGGGATCACGCCCTGAGCCGAAGGCAGACACTTAACCGCTGTGCCACCCAGGCGCCCCCAGATATCTCATATCTTTACGATGGGATGTAGTTTTGTAAACTGGAACAAGGTATCCACCAAGAAGAGGCTCCTAACCTTGCCACAGGGCCTGTGCCATCTCCTTTGATATATGCTTTTCAAAAAGAAAGCTCTCAATATGTTTTTATTTTAAGAGGTGGATCCCGGATATTTGAGAAAGACATTCCTGTTCATAAAGGTGAAAAAAAAAAAAAAAAGGAGAGACCTATCTGTCAAAAAAGAGATGGAGAATTACACGTTTTCTAAGGTCAATGAGAACAGGGAGGGGAGTAGAAACACCTCATTTTCAACAGGGAGAATTAAGACTCTTCATTTGTATTTGTCTTTTTACATGACATTCCTGGAAACACATACAGTGTGTTTTCCAAGCACACAGCTCCACAGTCTGGAATCAAACATTTCAAGAATCAAATGTGACCAGTATGTGATGATACTGCAACACAGCCTGGAGATCCAAGTGTATCTGGAGCGCCCTGTGTGACAGATGAAGGCTTTAGGAGAGGCTAGATCTAGATCTGGTCTAGCCTGTGTTAACACAAACTGATCAGAAAGAACTGCAATATAAGAAAAGAATTGTTTTGGGTGCCTGGGTGCCTCAGTCGCCTAAGCATCCGAATCTGGATTTCAGCTCAGGTCATGATCTCAGGGTTGTGAGATCAAGCCCCACATGAGGCTCTGTGCTCAGCAGGGGGTCTGCTTGAGTGTCTCTCTCCCTCTTCTTCCGACCCTCCCCTCTGCGCAGGCATGCATGCTCACTCTCTCTCATAAATCTTTAAAGAAAATAAAAATAAAATGGAAATGGCAATTAAGTTTTGTTATTATATGTAATGATTTCTCTGGCCAACCAGCTTCCATAGATATTACATCTTGTGATGGTTGTTACTCTGACTCTCAAAACATTTGGTCATCAGTATCAACATTAGCATAATTTTTGTTAACATTAGGCAATTCTAATTTGAGTTGCAAAGCTAGTATTACACCACATACCAATAGAGTTATGATGAAAAGTCCTATGGTTACAAAATAAATCAAGCATTAGAAAGTTGTTTTGTGAACCTTCCCAACAAAATCTTATTTTTCCCATTTCCAGGTGTTAGTTTGTATAGGTGTAGCTACATAGGCCAAGATGGACCAAATTCAGGAGATACCACTATTGTTTAGGGCATAACCACATATTTTGCATGAATTCACAGATGTCAATAGATACTGGAATCCGTAAGAATCACTCACTAGGGGCACCAGGGTGGCTCAGTGGTTAAGCGGCTGCCTTTGGCTCAGGTCATGATCTCAGGGGACTGAGACTGAGCCCCACATCAGGCTCCCTGCTCACTGGGGAGCCTGCTTCTCCCTCTCTCTCTCTGCCTGCTGCCCCCCCGTTTGTGTTCTCTCTCAAATAAATAAATTTTTTTTTTTTTTAAAAATCACTGGCTAATAAGGCTTATCTTCCTCCATCTGGAAGAATCCTGGTGGTATTTATAATAGTTCCTTTTCCTGATGCTGGATACCGGGGGAGTTCTTGGCCCTGAGACCTCAACCACCAGTAGGTGCCAGGTTCTTGACTTCCCTGCATGAAAGAATTCAAGAACCAGACAGAGTAAAGTATCGCAGAAACAGCTATTGCAAAGCAAAAGAACACACTTGAAGGGAGGGGGAGTGCAGGCACAGGCAGATAGAGGATCTGAATTGTGCAGGATAGATGCGGGGTTCTGCTTTTTATGAAGAGGCATAATTTGGGCAGAGAATATTCATGTGGGGTTCTGGGGATTAAGCAGGGATTTCTGAGAACTCCGCATACCATTGTGCATGCTCTATGCTAGTTATTAATTGCAGGTGCAGTCTGCTTTTTCTGTTGTGGATACTCCATATATAATCAAGATCTGGTAGGAGTCCTCTAGTGCCCGCAATGGAGGGTTCATTCTCAGTCATTTCCAAGCTAAGTGGGTCCGTATGCACATGCAGGCCATGGGCTTGAGCAATGACAGGATGCTTGTGGGCATAAGAAACCAGAGCTAGCTAGAGAGTGGTCACACTCTTTCTTATCCTTCTTCCTTTTCCAGTTAACCAACATTTCCCTATTCTACATGCCTCATTCCCACTAATTGAACAATGCCATAAGACTGGCTGGCCATAAATTTGGGTACCAAGGCAGTAATTAAACATTTATCTAAGTTAAAGGAGTCTTTAATGATTTTCTGTACATTAGGAGAGCTATATAATTTCCATAAATGTAAATTTGGGGTTTCTGCAGTTAATAAAGAATGCCAATAACCCATGGCTACCTCTGATTCCATTTGGATTAGGGTGTCAAGGAGTCTTTGTAGGATTAAAGTACATGCTCTTTCCCATTGTGGGATATGAGCATTTTGGGTCATAATATATGGAGTTTGATTTAGCCGTTTTATTAATGCTCGATTATTGGGCCAAGCAGATTTCCATCCTTTACTTTCTTCCTGAAAAAAAAAAAAAATCTTAATTTTCCTTTTGGTACAAGTGTTTTTCTCTTTGGCATGTCTTTCTTCATTAAAGGCAAACTTGGCCTGACTGAGCATACCCGGGTCTGATCATACAATACCCTTATTTCTTTGGGGCTTATGTTGATTCATCCACCAGATGTGTTGTTTCCATTGTAAACTAACAGCCTTAGTAATAATTAGGATAAATATTTTGAATCCAAAACTGTGGGTTTCCCCAGATAAGTGTTAAGTGAATAATAGTAAGAACTAGTGTAAATTAGTCTGAGTATGCCATAAGGCTTCCCATAATCACCTGGGCTGTATGCCAAAGTTAGAGTTATGAGGTGGCTGAATGCAATCATGTTACTCCTAATGTACCATCTTTGATAGATACTCAATGTTTTTTCTTATCTTAGACCATTCCATCCACAAAAATATGGTTCGTGAGTATACTGGATATTTTGGCATCTTAGACAAGCTGCTAAGATTCTTCCATTGTACCTGGAAACCTTTCTTTTTTTTTTTTTTTTTAATGCTTTTTTTTTTTTTTTTTTAAGATTTTATTTATTTATTTGACAGAGATAGAGACAGCCAGTGAGAGAGGGAACACAAGCAGGGGGAGTGGGAGAGGAAGAAGCAGGCTCATAGCCGAAGAGCCTGATGTGGGGCTCGATCCCAGATCGCCGGGATCACGCCCTGAGCCGAAGGCAGACGCTTAACCGCTGTGCCACCCAGGCGCCCCCTGGAAACCTTTCTTAATACATTATCATCAAGGTTTGCAGAGACACAATAGTCAATCTGTTGAGTGTTATATATAACATGGGTTAAATATGAGTTAGGAAATTCTTCTCTTTTTTTTAAGATTTATTTATTTTAGAGAGAGAGAGAGCACAAAGGTGGGAGGGGGAGAGGGAGAGAGAAACGCAAGCAAATTCACGACCCTGAGATCATGACCAGAGCCAGACGCTCAACTGACTGTGCCACCCAGGTGCCCCATTAAAGGAATACTTTTTGAAAAGTTTTCCCTAATAGAGGCCCTTTAAAAGGAAGGGAAAGAAAGGAAAAGGAAGGGGGAAGGGGAGGGACTTTATGTCCCTTAGCAGCCAATTGCTTTAATAGTGTCCTTTTGGGAGTCTAATTTAGCTTTGTAACACAGAAGCATGTCATCTACACATTGAATTAAGGTAGGACCATTAGGGAATTCAACATCAGCTAGATCAGCCCTGAGACTATGAGAAAAGAAAGTAGGACTCTCAGCATAACCTTGAGGTAGGACTGTCCATGTATGTGGTCAGCCTTCCCATGTAAAAGCAAAAAAGATACTGACTACCTTCGTCTACAGGAAATCGTGTAGAAGGCGCTACACACTGAAAAGTAATGTATATTGGCTGGCACTGAGGAGAGCAAAGTATGTGGATTTGGAACCACCGGATGTTGAGGCACCACAATATTATTTATAGCTGTCAGGTCTTGAATGACTCTCCAACCTATTCCAACTGGCCTTTTTACTGGTAAAATAGGTGTGTTACAAGGGCTAGTACAAGGAATTATGAGCCCCTTTTCTAGGTATACTGGATAATTGGTCCTATTCCACTTAATGCTTCTGATTTCAGTGGATACTGTTGAATATTAGGTAATGATTTAATGTTATCAACTGTGACCTTAAAACGAGTTGATTTACTTTTCTCAATATCAGAAGGAGAGGACTATAATTCTTTCAGGATTTGTAATAATAAATGGTTATCTTCCTGTTGGTTTGTTTGGACTACTTGTTTTATAATCACTAGGTGTTCAGACCAAATTGTGGTCTTCATGTATATCTTCTAAACCCAAAAACATTTTGCCTTTTTAGAGAAAAGGTGATATGAGCATTATGTTTCTAAAAGATCTTACCCTTTAAGATGAATTGGAGCAAAACTGGTCAGCAAAAAGACACAATTTCCTGTAATATTTCCTAACTGTAAAATCATTGATTCTGACTTAAATACTCAAACTGGCAGATGTGAAACCACCACAATTTTTTTTTTAATTTCTACACCCAGAGTAGGCCTCAAACTCACAACCAGGAGGTCAAGAGTCGTAAGCTGTACCAACTAAGCCAGCCAGGTGCCCCTGAAACCCCTACCAAATGAATTTTGTGAAAATGAATTTTTACTCCAAGGGAGAGGGCAATGGAAAAAGGTAGGCTGGGAACAGATAATATAGCCCCAAGATGTAGTAGGGCTTTTGAAGTTTTCCCTCCAACAGTGATGTCAACTTCTAAAGTTATCAGTGAGGAGGAAGGAAATGTCCTCATTTCCCTTGGAGCATCCTTATTCTTTATTATTATTATTATTATTATTATTATAATGTTTGATGTCCCACTTAAATTTGTGACAGTCTAATTTGAAATGTCCAGGTTATTTTACAGTAATAGACAGTCATTTTGCTTTTTTTTTTTTTTTAATGATTTTTTATTATATTATCTTAGTCACCATACAGTACATCCCCGGTTTCCGATGTAAGGCTCGATGATTCATTAGTTGTGTATAACACCCAGTGCACCATGCAATACGTGCCCTCCTTACTACCCATCACCGGTCTATCCCATTCCCCCACCCCCCTCCCCTCTGAAGTCCTCAGTTTGTTTCTCAGAGTCCATAGTCTCTCATGTTTCATTCCCCCTTCTGATTACCCCCCCTTTCTTTATCCCTTTCTTCCCCTACCGATCATCCTAGTTCTTATGTTCCATAGATGAGAGAAATCATATGATAGTTGTCTTTCTCTGCTAGTCATTTTGCTTTTGAGTGAGTTTTTGGAAAGGCATTTTTGTGGGACCATTCAGCTGTCTTAATTGTAAATTCATAACTTTAGCTGCTTTTTCCTTTTCTTTCTTTCGCAAAGCCTTAGAAAGTTGATCCACGAGGGAAACAAGGGCATTAGTAAGTAATGTTGACCATCCTAAGTCATATTGCTCTACCAGTAAAGCCAGCTCTTAATCCAGACCTTCTAGAAAGGCTGAATGTGAGAGTGAATCACTTGGATGATTTTGAAAATTCTCAGGAGTCATTCCAGAATATTGTTCAAATGTTTTTTCGAAGTTGAAAATAGAGCTGCCCTATGACCCAATTCACTCCTGGGTATTTACCCCAAAGATACAAATGTAGTGATCTGAAGGGGCACGTGCACCCCAATGTTTATAGCAGCAATGTCCACAATAGCCAAACTATGGAAAAAGCCCAGATGTCCATCAACAGATGAATGGATAAAGAAGATGTGGTGTATACATACAGTGGAATATTACGCAGCCATCAAAAAAAGAAATCTTGCCATTCACAATGACGTGGCTAGAACTAGAGGGTATTATGCTAATCTCTTTAAAATGAATGCCTTTCAAGACCAGATAGGCCTTTATTTTATTTTATTGTTTTTATTGTTTTTATTGTTTTTATTGTTTTTATTTTATTTTATTTTATTTTATTTTATTTTATTTTATTTATCAGAGAGAGAGTACAAGCAGGGGGAGCTGCAGGCAGAGGGAGAAGCAGGCTCCCCGCTGAGCAGGGAACCCAATGTGGGACTTGATCCCAGGACCCTGGGATCATGACCCGAGCCGAAGGCAGACACTTAACCAACTGAGCCACCCAGGCGTCCCTAAATAGTCCTTTCCACCTACTATTCTCCAGCTTTAGGACCCAGAAATGTCTTTCTCAAGAACCCAGAAGCCATACCTTCAAAATGAAAACATCAAGGGAGACAGCTCCTTAGGGACTATTAGTTTCCGATAGTCCCCTACCCTGGGAGAGTGGAAGCCTCCTCTTAGTGGACACCTTGCTCCAACTTACAAAACCACCGCCTGTTATTAGGATGAGGTTTGTTTTCCTCAATTCCTTTCCCAATAAGCTAACACAGAAAGTCGCCTCAATTGTCAAGGTAGAACAAACTCTGCACGGCAAATACTGCCGTCAAGTTGTCTTTCTTGAGGACTAGTTATTGTTTAGCATAAAAACATGTATGTAATGGGTTGTGTCTGTTTGGCTATATGGGGAAGTGAGGTATTTTTTTAGTCTTTGCAGTTTCATAGTAAATGGCCTGTGATGCATGTCTCATCTGGTTTAATATGCTTATTCGCTAATAGTGTTTTCTGTCTCTACTCTTTCTGTGGAGAGGATCTGTGGGTGGGAGAAGGTTCTGCTTTATATCCCCAAAAGTCACCATCACACATGTCTACAGTGACGAACCCCATCACCCACCTCATCGCTATCCAGTGAGCAGATTATGGGCGAGGGTGATCAGTTGGATGGTGTCCAACTGACTCCATAAGCCGTAATAAGCACACTCCATCAACCACAGCTAGAACATACCAAATTGTAATGAACAAATGACCCAGCAACATCAACAGATAAATAAGAATTCAAAAAGGTAAGCAGAACTTGCATGCTAAGAGACTTATGAGACACAGCTACTGAAAGCTGTAAGGATGTATTTTAGATTCTGATTGCAATTAATCTGACTTAAACACATTTTAGGAGCACTTGGGTGGCTCAGATGGTTAAGTGTCTGCCTTCGGCCTAGGTCATGATTCCAGGGTCCTAGGATCGAGCCCCACATTGGACTCCCTGGTCGGCGGGGAGCCTGCTTCTTCCTCTCCTTCTACTGCTCCCACTGCTTGTTCTCTCTCTGTCGAATGAATAAAATCTTTAAAAAACAAAAAGAAAAAACAAACACATTTTGAGACAACCGAACATCGACAAAATATTTATATTTTGGTAACTATTGGGTTATAAAGGAGACCTAACATTTCTAAAATGCGTTCTGAAGAGATTATGCATTAAATGATAACAATGTCTGGAAATATATGTAAACTAACCCACTTGTGTACACAGGGATAGATAAAACAAGAACAGCCATGAAGTGATAAATAATGGTGGAAAACTGGAGAAGGGTTCATCTGGCTTCATAACATTTGTCTTTTCCTGTGTGTGTGTGTGTGTGTGTTTTAATGTACACTGTACACCCAACTTGTGGCTTGAACTCATAGCCAAACCGAGATCAAGATTGCATGCTCTGAGCCTGCCAGGTGCCCTTGCATATATTTGAAAGTAGCCATAACAAAAGATAGACTATGTCATTGTATCAGTAATTTTCTATGTTGAGAAGGATGAATTTTAAAAGGCAGGAGGAAACTTTTGGTTTCAGGGTGTAAGCATGAATCCAAAGATAAAAATATACATTTTAATTACATGCAGTTTAAGTCAATATACCTACCCTGTTTTAAAATCAAATATAAAAACTTCTGACTTCCTAATCATTACACTACTTTTTATTATTTGTATGTTCTTGTGTTAATTGCAGCTATTCTATCATATGGTAGACATAGAATACAACTGTGCTACTGGCACCTCTCCCCAATTCCATTTTCCCAACTGCCCTTTCCACTGACAGTTTTAAATTGGTCATGCTGGTAGTATTTACACCAGGAAAACTGAAAAAGCAAACACTACAAATCACGGCTTGATTTATTGTATTGAATATCTATACCTAAGAAAGTGATGGAGAACATATTAGTAATGCAGATAAAACTTAAAAGTACATGCTATATGCGGTCACTGTGTTGTGTACAGCACAAAGAACATTTTGGAAATATTCTCCTGCTATTCAAAAATGATAATGGCTGACAGCAAACAAGTCACATCACTGAAGAATGAAATTTTTAACATAAATTTTGTTGTTTCACTCTCTTATTTGTTAAACAGAAAGAGAAATAGCCAAAATTCCTTTAAAACATAAACAAGAGATGGGAATGCCTGGCAGGCTGGTGGAGCATGTGACTCTTGATCTTGGGGTTGTGAGTTCAAGCCCCATGTTGGGGGCAGAGATTACACAAAACAGCAAAACAAAACAAAAGCAAAAGGTATGAATAGATGTTTTACCAAAGAAGACATAGAGGTGGCAAATAAATGGGAAAAAAAAAATGCTCACCATGGTGAAATATCAGAGAAATGCAACTAAAATCACAGTGAGATACCGCTACACGTTTATTCAAAAGGGTTAAAATTTTAGAAGACTAACCATACCCACTATTGGTTAGGATATGGAAAAACTTCAACTCATACACTGCTGGTAGGAATACATAAGGGAAAAACCATTATAGATCACAGTTTGAGGTTTCTTAAAAAGTTATACATTCATCTACCCTGTGATTCAGGTATTGGAACCCAAGATATTAACACAACCTAAATAACATGCATATGAAAAACTGCATTAAAATCTATGTAGCAGTATTATTTGCAACAGCCAAAAACTGGAAACAACTCAAATATCCATAAGCAGATTAACAAATAAACACTTAATGGTATATCCACAGAACACTATCTTTTTCAGCAATATAAAAAGCATGAACTACTCATATAAGCAACAATAATGAATCTAAAAATGAATATACTGCATGAGGGTACCCACAGGAAAAACAGTAAACACTTTATGACTTCAATGATATAAATTCTTAGAAAAAAATTAACTCTACTGTAAAGGAAGCTAAATCAATAGCTAACTGGAGAGCAGAAGAAAAGAGATTATAAAAGGGCATGAAGTAAATATGGGGGTGATGAATAGGTTCATTATCACGATCGTAATAAAGGTTTCAGTAGTTTATACTAATATCAAAGCTTACGAAGTTTTACGATTTAAATATATACAGTTTATTGCCCATCATTTGTACTTTCTTAAAGCTTTAAATCGTGATTCCCAATAAAAATCTGGAATTTCTTCTGTTTTTGGAAAAATCAAGCTTGGCAACATGTATTGATTCCATTTGTCTCTGCACACCCCGGAAGGGGCACCTTGCCTCAGCAGTAACAAATACTGGTGAGCAATGAAGGCCATTTCCACCGGATTCAACAGGAACGCAGGCTGGTCACAAAGGCCACAGAGCTAAACTAAAAGATTTCCCTCCTCCTCATGCTCATCATCTACTTGTACTGCAGTGGTCTTTAGGTGAAAAGCCCAGAGAGGCTACAGAAATCCACAAAACCTTTAGATTATTTTCTCTGACAAGCCTCAGACACACAAGATGTACAGTTCTGGAGGTCCTGAGAATTTGTGTGCCTGCTCATCCTTCATAGCCACAGTGACTAAACATTGTGGACACCCTTAAATAAAGAGTGCATTTCAACCAATTTGTTGCAGTCTCTCCCTCTACTTCACAGAAATCCAGTGTTTCTGTAACAAGTATGAGTGTCCCTATAATCTTAAAACCAGTGACACTACCCTAAGGAATTCAGGACATCAGGGCCTGTGGCTCCACTGCTGGACTTGGGAACAGATATCCCTCACCAGTGCTGAGCAAGATGCAATACCCCCGTGAACAAGAGAACAAGATCATGTTGCTCTAGAAGCACGAAAGATTGTCATAGCAACTGTTCCCACCACAGGATGACCTCTGACTCAGAGTATGCTAGACAAATTCAAACAGGATCCAATATTACAATAGACTTCCCATGGTTTGCATTAGCAATGGCAGCCCCAAATCATTCTGACAGTCTAGCTACATACCTTGCCTCAGACTTAGTCACTCAGAAACAAGTGTGGATCTCAGACATTCAAGGTCCTATTCCACTTCTGCTGCACTTGCTGTGCCCTCAGCAAGTACAACTTTCCTCTATCCATCCAATCCTCGTTCCAAGCCAGCCCCACTGACCAACCCCCTCAGGCCTAGTGATTCCCACCGATGACCACATTTGCTCCTCACCATATACCAGGCTGAATGAAAACAGACCAGGCTCCACCAGAATCATAACAAAATCTTGGTGAGTCCATAAAGTCCAAATAAGCACCTGTTCCAGACTGAGTATAATTTGCCTCGGTTACCCCTTGCCTCTGCCTCCATCTCATGTCCACTTTTCCCTTGGAAGCCTTCACCACCTGCCAGACTATCCTGTCTGATAGACTCTGCCTTCATGGTCACTTATCTCCCCTTACCTGTAGATATGAAACCCAACACCATCACCCTGGTACCCAAGCAAAAGACCCAGTTCTTAGCTCCCCCCTCTCCTTCCTTACCTCCTAATAGCATTGTCACCATAACCTGAAGTTTGCCTCTCTTAAATGTGACCACAGCTCACTCACCTTGGTCTTCAAAATATCTACCTCATTTTAGATGTATCCAATCTGAATTCCTTCCCAGATTTCTCAACCTGTGTGTCCAGTTGCCTATTTTAGGGCTCCATTTTGTGGTCTCTGACATATCTTAGACTCTTAACATGGTCAAAACAAACCTCCTTATATCCCCAGGAAATATTATACCCATTACCAAGTAGCTCATCTCAAATGATGCAACTTTCATCCCCACAGTTGCTAAGACCAAACACCCTAGGGTCATCACTGATTATTCTGTTTCATTCCCTCACCCTCCACATTAGAAAATCTACTTACCCTTTAAAACAGGCAGCCACATTCCAACCACAACTCATAAGTCACAACTCTGTCCATGAACTCTCACCTAGCCTATGATAGTAGCTTCACCCTGATCTTCCTTCCCCCTCTCTCAAGTCGACTGTTGACTCTGCACCCAGATGGAGTCAGTTAAGATCTTGATATCACTTCCCCATTCTGATCAGTTTTACCTCTAAGCATACGCACATCCTGGTAGCAGCTCCTAGATTCACTTACCACACCTGTTCACATCAGGTCCCAGTAATGGGAATACCCCTATATACTGCCTGCAATAGACTTAGGACCCTGGGCTTGGGACTTCTCCAGTGTCCCCAGACTCGAGGACTGGAGGAATAGCACTAAGCGTCCCACAACACCACAATCCAGAAAACATGGGGTGGGGGCCTAGGACCATCTGTGTGGGTTCCATAAGAGCTTCTGCACTCATGGGAACATGTGCAAAGAGGCAGGTCTTAGAGAAATGATCCATGCCTCTCTGTTGCCTTTCCTAGCCCCGGTGCCAGGTGACCTAAGGCTAGCTGTCTCACTCCTGGGCCTCAGTGCTCAGTATCTCCTCTTACCAGCAGTGACCTCAGTGAACTCATCACCCTCTTCCAATCTGCTCTTCCTTTGAACTCCTTGGGGGAGTTTCGAAACCCTAATGGAGATCGTGTCCCTCTTTGGGCCAAAACTCTCCTTGGAGTCTAGAGTCCTCACCTGAAGGTACCACACCTCACCTTGGCTAACCAGTCTGGGCGTGACTCCACCTCACGCTCTCTGTCACCTGAGGGCAGAATCCTCCCGTCTCAGGCCCCCTCCAGCCTCTGCCCCAGCCGGCCCCTCAGCCCGGAGCCCGCTCCCGCAGCCAGCACGCCGGCGCTCACGCACGGGCCGCCGCCCGCCGGCGCCTCCCTGTCCCGGACACAAGGGCCTAGGGCCCAGGGACGCGAGCAGGCGCCCCGCGCTCGGGCCTCTCGGGTCTGGGTGCGGGGACTTCGGGGAGGGCGAGGGGACGAACGTTTACCTTGTCGGTGGGCCGGCAGCGCTACCAGGAGCGGACACCCGGACTCAAGTGTGTGCGACGGGGATAGTGCGTCCCCTCGTGCCTTCTCCGTTAGTCACCTCAGTCCCCAGCCGGCGCTCCGCAGGACATCACCACAGAAACCCCCTCCCAGAGCAGTCAAAAAGACCGCCGAGAGGAGAACACAGGAAGTCCCGCCCCTACGAGTCATGCCTCCCACGGAACCGCCTATTTCCTGAGATTTCACTGGTCACCGTCGCTGCCGCTCCGCGCTGAGCATTCTGGGTAATCTAGTTCCCTGGATATACAGGCGCCCGAGGGGGTTGGTTCCTAACCGAATTCTGATCCGTTGGAGGAAGTCACCAGGAACTTGGAGAGGCTGACTACTGGTTAAAGAGCAGAGGAGAAGCTTTGCACCTTACCAAACGGGCTATACCGGATTTCTGTGGAGTACTGTTTACAACTAATCAGCCAAGTGTTTGGAGACAGGATTTATGATTCCCAGAAGCTCAGCATGTTCTAATGGCTAAAAATATTGCTAGATGCTCTAAAAGGTTACAAATCCAAATGTATATATAATTCCATAGAGCCATTCAGACACAAAATGCGTTCACTGGAAGCTGAATCTAACGTTAAAGTAATCCAGCTGCACCCAAAATGACGTCACTCATGCTAAGCCCCATGTCCACAAACCAAAATATAACTAAATTTCTATGTTTACCTTTACCAGACACTTAGGTCAACCAATTAGCACTTGCCTGTCCTGCACATTACCTGACCCCACTCCAAGACTTTTCTTTGCTCCATTTAAGGAAAGTAACCTTGCCTTAAACAATCAGTCTGGAAATGGGATTTGGAGCAAAAGGTCAAGAAAGAACTCTTGAACACCTTCAGTGCAAAAAGACGGTTTTATTAAAGCACAGGGGCAGGACCAGTGGGCAGAAGGAGCTGCACTGGGGTTGTGAGGGGTGGGCGATTATATACTTTCAAACTGGGAGGGGGTTATGGATAGCACAAACCTCCAAGGTATTTTGGAAACAAGGTTTCCAGGACCCTGAGGGGGCTAGCCATTGTTAGGAAAAGGTCACTTATTACTGTTTAAAAACTTAGTCATAAGACCCTTCAGATGTCTATCAGTGGGCCATATGCTTGGAGTATGATTGCTAACATACATCTTGGGGGTGGGGGTAAAGATAAAGAAAGTTTCCAAAGGAATTCCTGTATGTTTAAAGCAGACTCACAGGATCTGAAGGAGTCAAGATAAGATGGCCTTTTGGTCTTAGCAAAGTGTCAACATCAAGGCAGCTGAGCTCCCAGAGGATGGCCACTTTGCCTGTTTCAAGGAACTTGTCAATGGGCTGTTAAGTAGTAAGGACATTTTTCTTCTGCCTTTGTTTCCCACATCAATCAGCAAATGCCTAGTATGACTTCTCTGTTCCTGCTCTCTTCTCAGAGTATACAAATAAGCGTATACAAATCGTTCATTTTGTACAGCTCTCAGGGCTCTTTACTATCTGCTAGATTGGATGCTCCCCAATTCATAAATTGCCAAGCAAAGGCAGTAAGATTACGAAAAAATTTACTCAGTTGAATTTTGTTTAACGGTAATGAACAGTACCCACTGCAGCTCAACTACGTCACTCTGAAGCTTTAGAATCATTTTTGTCGGTCACCTTTGTGTATATTTGGTCAGGAACAAGAGAAAAAATAATCCTGATAGTGCCAGGACAAGAAAGATAGAGGAGGGATGCTGGGCCACCCTGAAGTAGAAGTACAAAAATGGACCTCTGAAGTTCCCACAGAAAACGTCTCTCCTGCCTTTGGAGTTAATCGTGTACAATTCATTGAACAACACTTCCATGTGTTGAAAACCCTCACTTTATTATTATTTTTTTAAGTAAACTCTACTCCCCCAATATGGGGCTCAAACACATGACCTCAAGATCAAGAGTTGCATACTCTACTGACTGAGCCAGCTAGGCACCCCTCTTTCCCTTTATATTCTGACATATATTCAATTCCTTTAGGAATCTGATATCAATGTCAAAAAGAGAACCAAAAAACCATGATGTTTGGTACAGAGCAATGGCTGCAGTTTTCAAACGTGGAACACATACATAAAGGTTGCTCCGAACACTGAGACACTGGGAATATCTTAAATCCGTGATTTCATCTCTTTGCTGGGAAATTATTATTTTTTTTTGTGATTGCAGGGACTGACATCCATGGTAATTGATATTAACTCAGAAGTTGTAAAATGCAAATCACAAAGAACTAAAGATTTAGTAGTGATTCAAAAGTGGTGGCACAAATAGCTTGATGAAACATAATGGGTGGTGAAAAAAGGTAAGACCTCAGAGAAGTCTTAGCAAAAATGTCTGAGAACAGAAACTTAGCACAGGACTAAAATGGTCATTCTGAAGGTTTCATCTCCAAAGTGTGAATCTTTTTCATTCTTGAGAACGTTAAGCAATACCAGCATGTCGGGAGAGCTCAGGAGAACATTTAGAGCAGACAGAATTATCAAGAAATAAACAGAAGCTGAGGTCTGGATGATAATGATGCGTCAGTGTAGGTTTATTAACTGTAACAATGTAGCATTCTTGTGGTGGATATGGATAATGGGGGAGACAAGAATGTGCAGGTGAAGGGGTGTAGCAAAAAAATCTCAATTTCTGCTCAATTTTGTGTGAACCTAAACTGTTCCAAAAAAGAAAGTCTGTTTAAAAAATGCAGAGGAATTTAAACATACATCTATTTTTTTAATAAATAAGACAGGAAATAGTTATTGACATATTTTCATATAAGAGCAGACATGATCATGGTGACACTACAATTATTTGAATTAATGTTATGTTATTGCTTTGACATTTCAACAAATGTAAACATTTCATCTAATTAAAAATAGTATTTAATCAACAACATTAAAACAAAAGTAATATTTTTTTAATATTCTGAGTACTTGGAAAGTTAGTGACATTTCCACACCGAGAGAGAGACTCATTAGATTTAAAAATATAAACAACTGACTCTACATCACTAGTGGATTATATCTAAAGAAAAAAAAAAGAAAGAAAATATTCAAACTGTTTTCTATGATCACATTATTAGTAAACAAATGGCACTGCTATTTTCAAATGTCAATGCTATTGAGAACCAAAGTTTTCATCCCAAGAGAAAAAATGCAAATATAAGATCAAATAATTAAGAGCATGTAATTCTAAATCCATTTAGAAAAATCATGGTTACAGGGGTGCCTGGGCGGCACAGCGGTTGGGCGTCTGCCTTTGGCTCAGGGCGTGATCCCGGCGTTATGGGATCGAGCCCCACATCAGGCTCCTCTGCTATGAGCCTGCTTCTTCCTCTCCCACTCCCCCTGCTTGTGTTCCCTCTCTCGCTGGCTGTCTCTATCTGTGTTAAATAAATAAATAAATAATCTTAAAAAAAAAAAAATTATATGGGGAGCACCTGGGTGGCTCAGTCCGCTGAGTGTCTGACTCTTGGTTTTGGCTGTGGTTGTGATCTCAAGGTCATGCGATTGGGCCTCCCTGTTGGGCTCTGCGCTCAGCTCTGAGTCTGCTTAAGAGTCTCTCTCTCCCTCTCCGTCTGCCCCTCCCCCCATGTGCACGCTCTCTTTCTCTCTAAAATAGGTAAGTATATAAAATCTTTTTAAAAATCATATGGCAAATGATCATATACAAAGATAATCTAAATAAATCTGTAGTAATTTCTCTGAAAGAGCAGTAAAAAGCACTGTGATATTGTTATAGGGGCATAGAATTTAGGTAAAAAGTGTAACAGAACAGAATATAGAGCTCATTTAAAGGGTCATGTGTATATTTCGATCCTTGATTATGGGGGACGTGGCACCAGATAGCAATAGGAATGTAAGCTTTCAAATATATTCTGAAGCAATGAAGTATACAAATGGTAAAATATGGGATGCCTGGGGGGCTCAGTCAGTTGAGCATCTGCCTTCGGCTCAGGTCATGATCTCCGGGTCCCAGGATCAAGCCCCACATCAGGCTCCTGGCTTGGCAGGAAGTCCGCTTCTCCCTCTCCCCCTCCCCCCCCACCACCACTGATGCTTGCACATGCCCTCTCTCTCTGAAATAAATAAAATCTTTTAAAAGAATTTTTAAAAAAAGCAATTGCTATAGACTCTTTGTGACTCCCCCATCTTCCACACTGAAGCCCTAATCCCCAAAGTGATGGCATTTGGAGGTGAGGCCTTGGGGAAATAATCAGGCCATGAGGGTGGAACCCTCATGAATGGGACCAGTGCCCTTATAATCAGAAACAGGAGACAGCTTGTTTCTTCTCTCCCTCTCTCTCCACCATGTGAGGAAACCAGGAATAGGGCCTGCAGGAGACCTCAACCATGCTAGCACCTTGATCTTGGACTTCTAGCTTCTAGGACAGTGGGAAACAAATATTTGTTGTTTAAGCCACCTCGTCAATAGCATTTTTTTTTTTTTAGGGCAGCCCGAGCTGACTAAGATAGCAGTCTTTCTCCCTAACTTAGGATTTTATCTCACAGGGGCTGGGTGTATGTCTTGCCCAAGGATACGAAGTTGCAGTGAGGGACACTGAAGGCCCATGCAGGGTCTGGGGGCTGTGAGTCCATGCAGCGCACTGGCCAGCTCTGCCCTGCTGTTGCCTGGGCCACCCATCCCACACATAACTATTTCCTGGCTGCACCACCCAGGCAGGGGCAAACTGTTGGCTGAAAGATACTTTGGACTGTCCCAATTTCTAGTATATACCCCCCTATTCCTTTGTCATGCTATTATAATTTTTGTTGTTGTTGTTATAATTTTTTTAATTTAGGAAAGATGGAAACTGAAAGGAAGAGTCAGGAAGCCTGGGTCTGGCTTCAGTTCACCCTTAAATTAGACAGGATCTTTTTTTTTTTTTTAATGGTTTGTTTGAGATCTATTTCACATACCAGAACATTTACTCTTTTAAAGAGTATGATCCCGTGGTGTTTTTTTCTTTTTTTAGTATATTCACCAGGTTGTAGAACCATCACAACTATCTAATTTTTAAACATTTTCATTACCCCAAAAAGAAACCCCACACCCATCAGCAGTCCTTCCCTTTCTCCCCTCACCCAGTTCCTGGAACCACTTATCTACTTTCTGCCTCTATGGATTTGATTATTTGGGGCATTTTGGATAAATGAAATCAGAAAATCCATGCCCTTTGCATCTAACTTATTTCATTTTGCATAATGTTTTCAAGGTTTTTCTATGCTGTAGATGTATTGGTATTTCTTTCTTATGGCTGAAGAATATTCCATTGTATGGAGAGACCCCCACTTTACTTATCTTTTTGTCAGTTGATGGACAGCTGGGTTGTTTCCACCTTTTTGCTCTTATGAGTAATGCTGCTGTGAACATTTATGTGCAGGTTTTTCTGTGTATGTGTGTTTTCAGTTCTCTCGGACCTAACCCTACGAGTGGAATTGCTAGTCACATGTAGTGACTCTGTATTTAACTTTCTGAGGAACCATCAGACCGTTTTCCAAAGCACTGATCCATCTGGATTCAGCCTTGACTCCTGTATTTCCATAGCTCTCAGCAGCTCCCAGCTTATAGCATCCACCACAACTGGCCATGCTTTACAGCTCCTTGTCTGCAGGCCCTTTTTCCTCACCAGGTCTCAGCTCCTTAAAAACAGGGATGATTGCATCTTAATCCAGTGTCATATCTATTTTGATATTCTCAGCTTCCTTGTGAGGAAAATGGAGACAAGGTACTGGAATTGATAGATAATATCCCCGGAAAACTTTTGTATCATGAAAGCAATTCCTTAGTTTCGTCTGAGAGACTGCCCAAAGAAATTATTTGTGCTTTTCGTTAGGAGCAAGGAAAGAAAACCCTAAAAAATATAAATAAATAAATAAATAAATAAATAAATAAATAAATAAATAAATAAAGTTTTAAAGAGAAAAAATCCTAAGTCTCTCTTTGGTACTCACGAAGTTGAATTTTTTTCTTTTCCAATTAAGTTATAATAACTAATGGACTATGAGACCTAAGAAGCCAGAATCATTGCACATATGGATTTATTTTTTGTTATATACTTCTAGTTTTCTTCCTTAGAGTGCTCTGAACAGAGCTCTCCAGGAGTAAGTCATACTAAAGTCCCCAGTCATGGGTTGTCCCTGCAACTGCTGGCTCCACGCTGGCTAGCGTGTCCTGCTTCTCTTTCGTTTGCTCTCACAGATCCTCTGAGAATATACTGTCCATTGAATTCCCTATTTTTGCTTCCGTTAATAAAATTTGTTCTTTCTTCAAGCTCCTGTTTTCCATATGCTTTCTTCTTTTGGATCTAATAACTAAAATATAGATATAATGTTATTGAGATACTAATAAATGAGGAATAGAGAAAAAAGAGGTGAGGGGGAAAGTATGGAAAAATAAAGGTACAAACAGTAGAATTTTCAAGATATAATAAATGTTATTTGTCTGAAAAAGATGGTGAAAGGTGAATTTTAAAATTATTTACCCCCTCAAAATAAAATTATTTTCCCACTTCTTATATACAAGCTTTATAAATGCTCAGTTTAAAAAAAAAGAATGTCAGCTGATGAATGGATAAAGAAGATGTGGCGTATATACACGATGGAATATTACTCAGCCATAAAAAAGAATGAAATCTTGCCATTAGCAATGACATGGTTGGAGCTAGAGAATATTACGCTAAATGAATTAAGTCAGTCAGAGAAAGACAAATACCAGATGATTTCACTCATATGTGTAATTTAAGAAACAAATGAGCAAAGGGGAAAAAAGAGAGAGGCAATCCAAGAAACAGACTCTTAACCATAAAGAATAAAGTGATGGCTACCAGAAGGGAGGTGGGTGGAGGGATGGGGAGAAGAAGCTGATGGGGATTAAGGAGGGCACTTGTGATGAGCACTGGGTGATGTATGGAAGTGATGAATCACTAATACGGTACATCTGAAACTAATATTACACTGTATGTTAACTAAATGGATTTAAATAGAAACTTTAAAAAAAAAAAGAATGCAGAAACGCAATACTTTAATGTAAGGAAAAGACATTGAAAAAGTATTTCCTAAGGGTAAACAAGGGCATTTGCGTCAGTAAGCATCACTGATCACTGTACTCCCGGCCTTCCAGCCTGTCTCTGACTGTCTGTGTCTGGGGGTGAAAGGAGAATCCATACGAGAGAAGACTGATATGGTCGAATCAGACACTGCACTCTACATATTTTTGCTCTACAATTTTTTTTAAGTGGGTATCTCAGAACTTCTACAAAATCAGGTTTATATGAACACATATGCTGCCTTCCCCTCACAAAGGTTTGCAGGTATGGTGAGCTTCTCTCATACAAGGGTTTGTTCTGTGGGCCGTTCCCACATCAGATGGAGGCAGACTGGGCAAGAGGGACATCTGTCTATCTGTGTTCTAGACTCAGGAATAATGCCTCACTGCTAAGTGTGTTTAAGGGAAGTGTTTAGTCTGGGGAAAGTTTTGTCGCCTGAACTCTGTTTTTGGTCCTTGGAATTGCCCCACAATTCCAAGCAACTCATGGCTGTTCGCCCCTCTGTATAATTTGATGAGAACAGTTTATTTCTGTAGATGTGGCTGTAAATATTCACCTTTATTACCTCAAACTCCATTAAATCCCTCTTAGCTTTGCCTTTGAAAACCACACCATCATGGCCAGCTCAGCTTTCATGTGACTTCACATCTGACAAGATAAACTGGTCATTTACCTGAGTGAATGAACTTTTCCAGCTCCTTCTCATTCTCTGGAAGTAGGCAGGTGGACTCATCCAGGCTGTCTTCCTCAGAGTCCTGGTCATTGACGTCGTCTCCCAGGAATGGTATCCTGACATTGTTATAAAGCCACACCAGTTGCTGTCTTTCCTCAGCCTGGACCAGCCGACTGGAGAATAAATGTAGATGAATTTGAGAGCACAATTTTCATGGGAAATCATTAATCCTGTGACTTTTAACTGAAAAGCAGTCACTGATACATGGTGGTAGGCAGGGGAGGAAGGCAAAAACAGATTGATCTCTAGTGTGTGCTGATGGCAGAAGAGGAGTAACAATGCCAAATGTGGCTCAGGGCCACGACTAGGTGAGGTGAATAAGGAACTCAAAATAGTATAATAATATCTTCTTTTTAAGCTAAATAATATCTTAATGCAATATTTTATTTTATTTTTTTAAAGATTTTATTTATTCATTTGACAGAGATAGAGACAGCCAGCGAGAGAGGGAACACAAGCAGGGGGAGTGGGAGAGGAAGAAGCAGGCTTCCAGTGGAAGAGCCCGACATGGGGCTCAATCCCAGAACTCCAGGATCACGCCCTGAGCCGAAGGCAGACGCCTAACGACTGAGCCACCCAGGTGCCCCTTAATGCAACATTTTACAAAAGAAAAATGAATGCCAAGAAATCTATGATTAACAAAGTATCAATATTTTAAATAAAGTCCATATAGGTATACTGATTCTTCCTTTTGCTCACTCTCTGATATGGCTTGGCCCAACACTGTTACTGATCCTGTATGTAAAATGTTGGTATTTTGTTCATCGTGGATATTTTTTGAAATAAATTTAGATTTTATAAAACACTGCATTAAAATATTATTCATCTTGATGACTGAGTTTTTGGGCACCCTCTTAAATTTTGCACCTGAGATGAGTGCCTTGCTCACCCCACCCCAGATGCAGCCCTGGAAGTGGATTTTTAAGCAGCTATCTCTGTTTGATGTGAAAAGGGGTAACAGAATGCTTTCCTTTTCCCTAACATACATACCTTCTCAACTGGTTGATGTATGTAATTAGGAAGAACTGGCCTGATCCTAAACATTATTAACAGTAATTACCCAAATCCTGGTCTTGTCCCAATGTCTTGATTACAATTGCAAAATTTAAGGGCATACCAAAAAAATTCAGTAATGATAAATATTTTAGCTCAATATTTTACCAAGCTGAAATGAATGGGAAAAATCCATGGTAAACCAAATATCACAATTTCAAATAAACATAGGATCCAACAGTGCTGTAATGAACCATATGGGAACCTGAGTCAAAAGAAAAAGGCGAATCCCTATATACATGCTTTTATGTATTTTTAAAAAGATTTATTTATTTAGGGGTGCCTGGGTGGCTCGGTGCAGCATCTGCCTTTGGTTCAGGTCATGTTCTCATGGGTCCTGGGATTGACCCCTTGTCAGGTTCCCTGCTTAGTGGGGAGTCTGCTTCTCCCACTCCCTCTGCCCACCCCCCGCCTGCTTGTGTTCTCTCTTGCTCTCGCTCTCTCTCTCAGATAAATAAAATCTTTAAAAACATTTTTTAAGATTTATTTATTTATTTCAGAGAGGGGGTGGAGTGAGGAAGGGCAGAGGGAGACAGAGGGAGAGCCCCAAGCAGACTCCACACTGAGTGTGGAGCTCCCGGCAGGGCTTGATCCCATGACCCCAAGATTACGACCCCAGCCAAAACCATGAGTCGAAGGCCCAAGCAAATGTGCCACCCAGGTGCCCCATGTTTTTATGTATTTTTAAATGGCAGGGAGGAGATCTTTCACATGCATTATATGTAAATGTATGTAAGCAAGTCTTTTAAGGTCATGATATAAATAGCCCAGTTACAAACACTCTAACTCTGGACATTCTCATTTCCAATACATTGATACCCAAAACCATGTGTGAAAGCCGCGTTTCTGTATTGGAAGGATATTCTAGGGGCTTTGGGAACCCCCAAGCAGCTTTAACCAGGAAGGAGAGAATGATTTTGTATTTACAAAGCCCCCTCTGGGTACTGTGTGGGGGTAACGGACTAATGGAGACAACAGTATGACAGGAAGGCAGGAAGAAGCAGGCACATAGCAAAGGAGCCTGACATGGGGCTCGATCCCAGAACGCCGGGATCACACCCTGAGCCGAAGACAGACGCTTAACCGCTGTGCCACCCAGGCGCCCCACCTTTAATCTTATTTGCCTTCACTGGACATACTTGAAGGTGGTCCTAAAATGGCTACCTTAAAAAACATCCCATATGTGGCAACATATGCTTTGTGTTTATACTCAAGTCCAATAGAGCAAATAATTTATTACTTCCTCAAGCTGTTTCTGATGGGATATAACAGAATCCTGGCACTGAATCCTGGAGAAGAAATCAGTATAGCATTCTGGTCAGAGTAGCATGATGTCACAGTCTGCACTTCTGTCTAATACTAATTCAACATATGATCATATCATTTGAAAGAGCTTGACCACAGTTATTTGTGCAAACAAGATGAAGTATCTTCCCCAATGCTACAGTTTTCCCAGATAATAACAGTGTCTAGTGAAAAGAGAGCAGTCACAATTTTCTGCTTTGCACTAAGATTCCTGCCAAAGTATCAAGTTCACTTTTTAAAAAAATTTGAATTAATTAACATATAACATATTATTTGTTTCAAGGGTACAGGTCTGTGATTCATCAGTCTTATATAACACCCAGTGCTCATTATAACACATAACTTTCCCCAATGTCTATCACCCAGTTACCCCATCCTCCCCTCTTCCCCTCTAGTAACCCTCAGTTTGTTTCCTAAGAGTCTCTTATGGTTTGTCTCCCTCTCTGGTTTTGTCTTGTTTCATTTTTTCCTCTCTTCCCCTATGATTCTCTGCCTTATTTCTTAAATTACACATATCAGTGAGATCATATGATAATTGTCTTTCTCCGATTGACTTATTTCGCTTAGCATAATACCCTGTAGTTCCATCCACGTCGTTGTGAATGGCAAGATTTCATTTTTTATGGCTGTGTGATATTCCATTGTATCTACATACCACATCTTCTGTATCCATTCATCTGTCGATGGACATCTGGACTCTTTCCAGTTTGGCTATTGGGGACATCACTGCTATAAACATTGGGGTGCAGGTGCCCCTTCGGATCACTACATGAGCATCTTTGGGGTAAATACCCAGTAGTACAATTGCTGGGTTGTAGGGTAGCTCTACTTCCAACTTTTTGAGGAACCTCCATACTGTTTTCCACAGCGGCTGCACCAGCTTGCATTCCCACCAACAGTGTAGGAGGGCTCCCCTTTCTCCGAATCCTCGCCAACATCTGTCGTTCCTGATTTGTTAATTTTAGCATTCTAACTGGTGTGAGGTGGTATCTCTCTGTGATTTTGATTTATATTTCCCTGATGTAGAGTAATGTTGAGCACTTTTTCATGTGTCTGTTGGCCATTTGGATGTCTTCTTTGGAGAAATGCCTGTTCTTGTCTTCTGCCCATTTCTCGATTAGATTATTTGTTCTTTGGGTATTGAGTTTGATAAGTTCCTTATAGATTCTGAAGCCCTTTATCTGATATGTCATTTGCAAATATCTCCTCCCATTCTGTCGGCTGTCTTTTGGTTTTGTTGACTGTTTGCTGTGCAAAAGATTTTTATCTTGATGAAGTCCCACCAGTTCATTTTTGCCTTTGTTTCCCATGCCTTTGAAGATGTGTCTAGCCGGAAGTTGGTGCAGCCGAGGTTGAAGAGGTTGCTGCTTGTGTTCTCCTCAAGGATTTTGATGGATTCCTGTCTCACATTGAGGTCTTTCATCCATTTTGAGTCTATTTTTCTGTATGGTGGAAGGAAATGGTTCAGTTTCATTCTTCTGCAAGTGGCTGTCCAGTTTTTCCAACACCATTTATTGAAGGGACTGTCTTTTTTCCATTGGATATTCTTTCTTGCTTTGTCGAAGATTAGTCGACCATAGAGTTGAGGGTCCATTTCTGGGTTCTCTATTCTGTTCCATTGATCTATGTGTCTGTTTTTGTGCCAGTACCATACTGTCTTGATGATTACAACTTTGTAATAGAGCTTGAAGTCCGGAATTGTGATGCCACCAGCTTTGGTTTTCTTTTTCAACATTCCTTTGGCTATTCGGGGTCTCTTCTGGTTCCATAAAAATTTTAGGATTATTTTTTCCAGTTCTGTGAAAAAAGTTGATGGTATTTTGATAGGGATTGCATTAAATGTGTAGATTGCTGTAGGTAGCATAGACCTGTTAACAATATTTGTTCTTCCAATCCATGAGCATGGGACATTTTTCCATTTCTTTGTGTCTTCCTCAATTTCTTTCATGAGCATTCTATAGTTTTCTGAGTACAGATCCTTTGCCTCTTTGGTTAGGTTTATTCCTAGATATCTTACGGTTTTGGGTGCGTTTGTAAATGGGATCGACTCCTTAATTTCTCTTTCTTCTGTCTCATTGTTAGTGTATAGAAATGCAACTGATTTTTGCAAATTGATTTTATGTCCTGCCACTTTACTGAATTTCTGTATGAGTTCTAGCAATTTTGGGGTGGAGTCTTTTGGGTTTTCCACATACAGTATCAGGTCATCTGCAAAGACTGAGAGTTTGACTGCTTCTTTGCTGATTCAGATGCCTCAAGATCACTTTAGAACACCACATTTTGGGAGGATGCCAGCATCTCAGACAGTGGCTTTCAAACATTTTGACCATGATCCACAATAGGAAATACATTTTACCTCATAACTGTGTATTTGTCTGTCTGAAAAGTCAAAAATCAGCATTTACATTAACAAATGTAATGCTTTTTAATATTTTCTAGTCTACAAAATTGTATTCTGTCCTATTTCTTTTTTTTCATTTACATTTTGACCCAACATGAGTACAGTCCATATTCTGAAAACCACTGGTGTGGAGATTTAGAATGACTATATATACTAATTTAGTGATTATAAGAATCATCATCATCATCATTACTAAATAATAATCTAGTTAGTTTGTTATGTCTTAGTTGAGGATGGTAAATGTTACTTAGTATATACTTACTATATCACATAGAAAATAGCGATTCCACATATGAGGGCAATGGTAAAGGCTACACACGCAATTACAATTACTTGAACAAGAGCAGGTCTATGTGAAATCAGTGCTGAAAGTGGAAAGAAAAGTTCTCATAAAATTTCATTTCACTTGTGTCTATCAGTTAATATATTTGTTAATCATATTGTTATTTCAAAGGGGGAAGGGAGACAAAATCAGAAAAAATAGCATTAAAAAATAGCATCCTTAATTTTTAAAAATATGGAGGCTAGATTGCACAGCCTGTGTGAACAAATATAATTTGAATTCCCACATAAAGTCATCCCTAACTCCATTTGCTTCCTCTGCTTCTTGTCCTTTGTTAAAACCCTCTTTTACTTTGTAGAAATACAGGATCCCTGACTCAGTCTAGCAGCACCTGCCATCCTGTAGCTGAAAGGAGAGTGGCTTTAGTTTGATGATTCAGGTGTCGCACTGATGGTTTCAGGGTGTGCAGTGTGGTGCTGAAAGGGTGTTAGAGAGAAATTGAGAATGCCATTCCACGAACCTGCATTCCAGGTGTCGGTGTTCATGGGTGTTGAATGTGCTATAAAACTCCGGTTGTTCTTAATAGGGTTAGGTGTATCACCCTTCCTATTACCTGAAATTAAAAAATAATAATAACCAGAGTTATCATTCATACAAATTGAACAAAAGAGCAACTGGCAAAGCAAGTACATTATTCAGCCACTTGGAAAATCTGACAAATTGAGGTGATTACTCTTCGTCCTGCACTTGGCTTTCCCTCACTCTCTGTGACAGAAAGAGTTCAGCAAGTGAACTAAAAATGCCCTGAGGTTCACCCATCAATGAAAGGTCAGGCGATCATGACAAAAAGAACTTGGACTACGAAAAGGCTAGCGGTGTAAAATACTTAATTGTAGACAGCAGGCATGGGGAATATGGGTGTTCACTCTACAATTTTCTCTACCCTTCTGTAAGCTTTCAGGTTTTCACAATGAAATACTGGGGCAAGGAGAAAAAATGGATTACAGATGGTTTCAATATAGTGAGTACTAAAAACTGGCCGCTGGGTTTGGCCACGGGAAGGTCATTGGAGAAATCGATGAAGGCAGTGCTAGTGATGTGGTGGCGACGACAGTGACTGAAACAGTTCAAGAGAACAGAAGGGAAGGAATTGGAGAAAGTGAGTTTTATTTTATTTTTTTTTTAGATGTTTATTTATTTATTTGACAGAGAGAGAGACAGCCAGCGAGGAAACACAAGCAGGGGGAGAAGGAGAGGAAGAAGCAGGCTTCCAGCAGAGCATGGAGTCCGATGAGGGGCTTGATCCCAGGACCCTGGGATCACGCCCTGAGCCAAAGGCAGACGCTTAACGACTGAGCCACGCAGGCGCCCCTAAGAGATAGTGAGTTTTAAAAACTCTTTTGAGGAACTTGGTTTTGGAGAGGGGAGACATGAGGGCAGCTCCCAGAAGGGCTAAGGGATCAAGAGATGGGTTTTGCTTTCTAAGATGGGAGAATTGACAGCACATTCATAGGAGAATGGGAGTGACACTTAAAATTGTGATACTACAGGAAATGAGGAGAGAATTGCCGACTGTGCCTGTGCCAGTTGGTGGACACGGATGCTGGCGCGCCAGCTGGGGCCATCCTTGGCCTGGAAAGGAAGGAAGGCAGAGAAGAAGGGTGCAATTGCAGGTAGATGGGGAGGAGGATGCAGATACTCTCTTTTGACTGCTTGTATTTTGCCAGTGATGGAGGAAACAAGGTTATCCCCTGAGGGTGAGGCTGAGGTAAACATGTTGGGAGGTTTGCAGAGCAAGAAAATAAATGCGAACGTCACCAAGCAGAACAGGAGAGTAGGTGGGTTAGGGAAGTGAGAAACATATTTTTTTTCAAGATTTATTTATTTATCTTAGAAGGAGAAAGAAAGAGCACAAGCGGTAGGGGTAGAGGGAGAGAGAGAATCTCCAGCAGGCTGCCTGCTGAGTGCAGAGCCCAAAGCAGGGCTCGGATCTCAAGACCCTGAGATCACAACCTGAGCCGAAACCAAGAGTCAGATGCTTAACCAACTGCACCACCCAGGCACCCCGAGAAACATATTATTTAATAAAGTTTCCTAGAAATGAAATTTCTGGGTGTATTGACGATATTTTTTATTTTCTGTATTTTGTAAAGGTATTTTATTTTTAAGTAATCTCTGCACCCAACATGGGGCTCAAACTCACAACCCCGAGACCAAGAGTTGCATGCTCCACCAACTGAGCCAGCCAGGCTTTCCTATTTTCTGTATTTTCGATGCTCTCCCATTTGAGGTTTTGATCCTGGACAGACTGTCCCTTCTAGGGTTAGCTATTTCCAACAGTTCGTGGACAACTCCCCTGCAAGCATGCCTTTGACATAAACCAACCAATCCAGAGCCCACAGCCCCAGCTAACTCTCACACACCAAGCCAATGTTCCCTCTGCCCTAAATCATCCCAGGGCCAGGTGCTGGACAAGTAGGAACCACTCCGATAGCCCAGAGCCATTAAAGTCATTCCAACTATCCACTTCTCTGTGTAACTACCCCACTTCACCCATTCCTTCCCATGAAAACACCAATAAAGACTCTGGGCCATGCTCTTTCCTCTTGTCCCCCTGCTTCCTGCTTCTAGGGATCTGTGAGTATAACGTGCTTCCTTCATGAACAATCATTTCTGTGTCTGTATGTCTTATCATACCTGATTAAAATAAATTCCAGGTATATTTCAATACTCCGAGCCCAAAAATAAATACGTCCTTTTTGTATTTATAAGCATTGCCAATTGCCCTCTATAGAAGTTGCTCTCATTCCTCGCCTACACACAAGATATGAGATTATATACACTTGAAACTAGTAGGATATTATACGTTAATTATACTTCAATTTAAAAAATGTGAGATTAGGGGCACCTGGGTGACTCAGTCGGTTAAGAGTCTGACTCGATTTCGGCTCAGGTCTTGATCTCAGGGTTGTGAGTTGAAGCCCTGCGTTGGGCTCCACACTGGGCGTGGAGCCTACTTAAAAAAATAAAATAAAAAAGCGAGCGATTATATTTCCCAACTCCTTTACCAGTTTTTTTAATGAAACATTTTGTCCACTTTCAACATGATAGCTGAAATCTGCAATGAGTATTTCCCTTATTATGAGTTAGACATCTTTCCATATAACCAAGAACTGAGGATTACAGAGAAAATTGGGAGTCTTGCAATGATCTAAAACAATTCTGCCCTCTATCTCCATATTGGAACCTGCACTTGGGACCCAAAGCTCAGGCGCAGCAGAGGTCTCAGCAAACCTCTAATGCAAGCTCATAACCCAAGTTAGTTTCAAAGTAAAGATCAGAATGCAGGTGTCCTGATACCTTGGCAAGAATTCAATCTCTGGGCTTTGGCGGTAGGGGGGTAAACAGGCAAGTGAGATATTCATAGCTGAGCTTTAGAAAAATTAATAATGTATTTGGGATGGCTACATGTATTAATTGTTTTTAAGATTTTCTGTATTTCTCTGATGCTTTGACATCTGTGCTATTTTCTAATCTGCTCTGAGTAGCATCATGACTAAACCAACCATCCAGAGGGCACTCCATTTTCTAATTTGCAGAAAGGGCTGTACAGACTAGTGATGACCACTGTGGGGTGCCCTCGGGAGCCATACACCACAACAGCTTTGGGAATGTCCTGAATCCCAGCCACCCTCCCAGATCCCTTGACTTACCATTATGCCCTGGGAATTGCTTGCGCGTGGTAGGTCTTGGAGCTAGAAGGCCGTTCAAAGGGATTAGACAGAAGAGACAAGTTTAACAGATTTAAGAAAATAAAGAGATAACTTGGTATTAGACAAGGGGACTTAACAGCTAAGAAGGAAAATGCTGTGAATAAATTTATTACAATGCCTCATAGAAATATGTGGCTTGATTTGCAATTTGTTCTGTTTGCATCCAGTGTTTCCTTTCACGAATATGGTGTTAAGAACATAACACATTTGGCTTCCGGTCTGTTTTTGCAGTCACATGAGCTGGTTGAGGACCTGACAGATTTGAAGGGGCCTGTGCTATCATCAGAAGGTCAGACAGCCAGTGCCAGGGAGGGCCCCACGGCAATATCCTTTCCTCCTACGGAAATTAGATGCTATTATATTGTGCAGATCGTATTTCCCTTGTACAGAATAGAGACTGTTTATAAGTACCACACATCTTCACGAAGAGTTACTGCCTGACTTCACCAATTGTCAGGGTCAGTTTCTCTGTTTTGAGATAAACAGATTTTAGGACTCAAAATGCAAAGCATAGAAGACAGATGATTATAAAGAACATTTTACACTTGCAACGCATCTGTATCTGGATTCCTGTGGTCTACCGCCAAAACGTGCCCCAAATTACAATTAAGTCATACAGACACATTCAAATGATCCTGAGGCAGTCAGAGTTTCTGTGTGTGCTAAGTGAAATGAAAGAGAAGCACAGTAATCCCTAAAAAGAAAGCACAGCTTACAGAGAGAGAATAACATCGGACTAATTTCCAAGCAATGTTTATCTAATTATATTATTGTATGGAGCATGCTACTAACAAATACACAAGAAAAGACACATTCATATAGTAACTAGGAGGACCCCAGACTATAGTTCTCATTTCAACGAATGACTTACCTCTGAGTCTTGAGAAAACACCTTCCTGCTTAGTGACATTTGCGGATGTTTGTGACTGTTTGTAGCCTTGAAAAGAAAACTTGTAGCAGTGAAATGTAATTAACCCTTTTTATTTCCCCTGAACCAAGTAAAAACAGTGTTTGAAGCTACCCATTTAGTCTGTTGCTAGTTCAGCTGGTTGGAACTCACCTCCATAAGGCAAGCATAAAAGAAGTGGGCATTCCATTAAAAACAAAACTAGAAAGGTGAAAGAACTTTGAATCTTGTCCATCACTCCAAAACTGTTAGTCTTTTATCATATGGATGAAAGGATATATTAGCTATAGTGCAGTATCTGCCCTATATTTATGCAGAACTAAGAAACTCTGCTCCTTACAGAATGTTTGGGTTCTGACTTGGAGCCGCCAGTGTGAGGTCAGCTCACACTGACTTCCTCCACGGAACCAAGTCAACCAATGGGGATACTAACGGGATGGGGCGTGGGAGAAGGAGGCTCATCTGTGGGCATAGATAATAAAGCCGGGGCCCTGCCCTTAGGGAGTGTACAGACCAGTGAGGAGGCAGCAAAGATCAATTATAATTCAATGGGACACATAAGAGGCAAACAGAGAACACAGTAGGGCTCTGTAGTCAGAAGCCCGCATTCTAGTCCTAGTCTCTGGCTTTCTTGACATTTCTGCTTGATCAGGTTACTTAAGCCCTTTGGGTTTCAGTTTCCTCTTCTGTAAAAATAGGAGAAAGAAACAGCACCTACCTCACAGGGTTACAGCAATATCTGAATAATGTAATCCACGCAAAGCTCAAAAATAGTGCTGGCACTCAACATTATTAGTTCTTGTCGTAATATAGGAGAGTATTTGCAAAAAAGCAATTCAGTACACCTCCACCCTCTGGGTGCTGTTCAGAACCCTAGACCCCTTTGGCTCCCTCCAGAAGTTTTTTTAAAGGAGATTAATTGAATCATCTCAAAATGTGGAAATGGAATTAAAAATAGATAGCATAGAAGAAGGTGGTCCCTTGTACTTGTCCTTTGTACATCCAGTAGTTCTCAAAATACCCAAGGCAGGCTTTGAGTCACCCCTACCAATAACAATAGCTGACCAGATCTTACACGATGCTTGTAAAGCCCCCTGGGATTAGAAACTAGCTCCACCTGCACTGTACCCAAAGGCCAGTTATCCTGTCTTTCTTTCTTTTTCTTTCTTTCTTTCTTTCTTTCTTTCTTTCTTTCTTTCTTTCTTTTCTTTCTTTCTTTCTCTCTCTCTTTCTTTCTTTCCTTTCTTTCGATTTATTAATTTATTTTAGAGAGGAGGGGGAGGGGCAGAAGAAAAGGGAGGAAGAGTCTTAAGCAGTCACTGCTAAGCACGTAGCCCAACTTGGGCTGAAATCACTCATGACCCTGCAATCACAACCTGAGTGGAAACCAAAAGTCAGATGCTTAACCAACTGCGCCGCCCAGGTACCCCGTCCCCCAGCTATCCTTTCTGACTGTTTGCGAGATGACAAGGCTAAGACCCTCTAGATATACCATGCAGTGGACTATCGCCAGCTTCTTACTTTATTCTCACAACACCCTAATTCCCATTCCTGTCTTCCTTCCATCCAGCTATGCCTGGGGGATGATCCATATAAGAACTTGGCTCCCATTCTCTTTCTATAAGTCCTACAATCTCAGAATTGCCGTTCAGATCCATCTGAACAAGTTCATCTGCTGTGTCTCTTTGGAGTTTGTTGTTGTTGTTGTTGTTGCTGCTGTTAGGGAGGTTCCATGCCCAGCGTGGAGCCCAACACGTGGTCTGAACTCATGACCCTGAGATCAAGACCCGAGCCAAGATCAAGAGTTGGATGCTTAACTGACTGAGTCACCCAGGTGCCCCTTTGGACTGGTTTTTGGACTGCCAATTTCCCTATGGGCACTGATTTTGAACTGTCAGGATCCCCATGGACACTGCTTTCTCTGGAGTTGATTTTTAGAATATCAACTTCCCAATGGTTACTGCTGCCTTGCCCACTCCTTTCTCTTAGGTCTCTGAATACCTGGCTCTTCAAGACTTGTTCTTGAATTGGCTCATATATTCCATGCACCCAGCCCAGCTGGATGAATCGTACCATCCATCAGAATACCACTCTGGGTTAATGATACTGACAGATGTGTCCATCAGGCCAAGCTATAAAGATTAGGCCAAGAGATAAAAGTCTTTCATAACATAACCAAAACCTCCCAACAGATTCCCTTAAATCCAGAGTGCCCAACATGTTCTCTTGGCTTTCTCCCACAAAGTGGGGTGCCTGGTTGAGAACTGGGTCCCAGACCCTTGTCATATGCCTAATAGGACTCTTCCTAGTTTTTCCCTTTATCAAAGTTTGCCTTTGGTGGCTAAGTCAAGCAATCCCAATCACCTTTAACCCAGGTGGCAAGCGTTGTCTATCCCAATTAGTATCGTTAATGATATTGGGACACCACAAAGTAGATCATATTGTAATTTTCTGAGTTCTAATTGACATAACGTTGTATTAGTTCAGGTGTACAATGACTTGATATTTGCAGATATTGCAAAATGATCACCACAATAAGTCTAGTTAACATCTATCATCATACAGTTAACAAAAATTTTTTTTCTTGTGATGGGAACTTTAAGATCCACTTTTTTAGCAACTATAGCATTAAATATGCAATACAATATTAACTTTCATCACTATGCCGTACATTACATCCCCATGACTTATTTATTTTATAACTAGAAGTTTGTACCTTTTTACCCCCTTCACCCATTTTGTTGTATTGTGAATTTTAAAACTTTATATTTTTCTGCTGCCTCAACACCCACACAAAAGGGCTGTAAACACCCCACCCAGGTGACCATGTTACCTAAGTGATAAGACTGGTCCCTGCCACAAGTTCCCCTTTGCCCTCCCCTAAATGTAATCTATCAACATTCAAATGTATCAGTGACATCCTTTCCCACCTATTCTTGTGTACTCCATCCTGACCCCCAATAAAGGTACTTTCCCATGGATACTCACCCTTGTGCTCCCCACCTGCTTGGCTGAGCTCCGTCTCTAGGTGCCCACGCTGAGCAGCCCCTCATGGGGTGCAGTTCACTTCTGGTGTTATAATTCTATGGGTTTTGACAAATATATCATGACATGTATCCAGCCTTTTAGTATTATACAGCATAGCTGCACCGCTCTAAAAATCCTTTATACGGGGCGCCTGGGTGGCACAGTGGTTAGGCGCCTGCCTTCGGCTCAGGGCGTGATCCCGGTGTTATGGGATCGAGCCCCACATCAGGCTCCTCCACTACGAGCCTGCTTCTTCCTCTCCCACTCCCCCTGCTTGTGTTCCCTCTCTCGCTGGCTATCTCTGTTAAATAAATAAATAAAATCTTAAAAAAAAAAAAATCCTTTATACTCCACCACCTATTCATCTCTCCCTCCAACCTCTTCCTGGCAATCACCAATCTTTACTGTTTCCATAATTTTGCCTTTTCCAAAATGTCATATAGTTGGAATCATATAGCATGAAGCCTTTTCAGATCGGCTTCTTTCACTTAGTAATATGTATTTGAGGTTCTTCCATGTTTTTCCATGGCTTGATAACTCATTCCTTTTTAAAAGCTATTATTTTGGATAATTAGTTTGGATGTTCTTAAGTTTGCAGATTTAGTGAAAACTCACATTTCTACAATACTGGATCTACTCATGCAAGAAGCACTTGTATCTCTTAATCATTCACATTTTCATTAATACCTCTCGACAATATATGTAAATTTATTGCCATAGGTTTCAGTTCTTTTCATTTTCCCCTCAACATTAAAACGCAATTTTCAAAAACGGAATTCCCCCTTTACATACCCCATCTGCGGCTGGTATATAAACACACCTGTTGTTCCAATATTTGCAAACCGCCCCCCGGCTAGTCCTCGCAGGGATGTCGAGGGCCCCATCTGGCAGTTTTGAGCGCGGCCCAACAGCCAGAGACCTTTTCACGCCACCAGGTTATAACTCCTGCAGCCCTGGGAGTTCACCGCGCACTTCAGGGGCGGAGCAGGGCGCTGTGCCTTCCGGGCGTTGTAGTTCGAGCCTCCAGAGCCTGACCTGGTGGACTACAAGTCCCAGAAGGCCGCGCGGCCCCGCCGTGTCTCCTAGGTAACCAAAAATCTGCGGCCGCGGGCAGCGCCCACTCTGCTCCTGTGGGAGCAGACGGCGGCACCAGGGATACCCTTGTTGCCAGGCGCCTTCTGGGCACCTGCGCCCCGCGCCCTGTCCCAAAGTGAACTGGGAGTCGGGGGTCGGCGCCCGAATCCCTCTCGTGGCAGAGGAGGGCGACGGGTCGAGAGAGCGCAACGTCTAGGCGGGAAAGGCAGGGGCGGTTCCGGGAGCCGCGAGGAGGCTGGAGCGGGGTCTGCAGGAGACCCGGCCGTAAAGCGGTTGCTGCAGGTCAGGCCAGGAGGTTCTGCTCCAGCGGCCAAGCGACCCCGCCGACTGTTCAGCTGCCGGCTCCGGGTGTGAGGGGAACGCGCGTGCAGTCTGTCGGGTTGTCCCTCTGGAGCTCTCTCGGTCTTCAGCTCCACCATCTGCCTACTCGGTGCCATGCCTGGAGGCTGAACCAACCAGCATGCGCGAAGCTCACCCAGGCCCTACTTACAAGGATAGGGTCCCCTGCGGCTTCTCCCTACTCCTGTTGTCCTCCGGTTGCCTTGGCGGTTTGCGTAAGGTTGAGAGTTCAAATTATTATTGCCAGTAATATAAATCGGATCCAAGCTTCTTGGCCATGACCGCGATCTTTGGCTGCTTTTGAGCTTCTCTTGGCCTTCAGTACTTTCACCACGATGTGGTTGGTTTGTGTTTATCGCGCTTTGAGGTCCTTGTGTGAATACGCAGGTGGAAGTATTTCATCGCTTCTCTCCACAGCCTCTGCCCACGTTGGTTGGAGCCACCGCAGCCCTCACGCTTGCCTTCCTGTCATACTGTTGTCTCCATTAGTCCGTTACCCCCACACAGTACCCAGAGGGGGCTTTGTAAATACAAAATCATTCTCTCCTTCCTTTAAAGCTGCTTGGGGGTTCCCAAAGCCCCTAGAATATCCTTCCAATACAGAAACACGGCTTTCACACATGGTTTTGGGTATCAATGTATTGGAAATAAGGATGTCCAGAGTTAGGGCGTTTGTAACTGGGCTATTTATATCATGACCTTAAAAGACTTGCTTACATACATTTACATATAATGCATGTGAAAATCTCCTCCCTGCCCTCTGGGGTCTTTGTACTCCCTGACAGTGCTAAAGCACTGGAAAATCCATTGAGCCACATGGCAGTCCCTGCCCGTTTTCACAAAGTTCCAAAGGAATAAGCTCACAGCCTCCCAGTCCAGCTGGTTTACTAGTACACTGGACAATTATAACATCCAGTAAATAGACCAGGGCAAGTACAGTACCCAGGAAGTTCTTAAGCAGTGAGGTTTATTCTTCCAGTTACTCAAAATCCAACTCAATCTCACCCATTATTCCCTCTATATGCTCTAATAAGTCCACACCCCCAAGTTCTTCCCTTTGGCCTGGGTTGTCTTCCCTGGACTCTGTTAGGACGCTCTTATTGTCATAATAACATGGGAGGGTGTTTAGAGAGTTGAGTTTGGAAAGAACCGTAATGCTGGTTTGGCCTTTCATTCAACAGACATTTGTTGAGAACTTGCTGTGTGCCAGACACTGTTCCAGGTCCTGGGTATTGAACACTGAACAAGTGAAAAACCATGACCTATTGGAGTTTGTATCTTGTTACGAGTGATACAGGCAATAAAAAGAAACATAACAAGTTGGTTTTACAGCGTGCTTGAACTTGACAGATGTTATGAATATTTAGACTAGAAGAGTAGAGCAGGGTAAGGAAATCAAGAATGGGGGGGGGCTCTGCCATTTTAAACAGAACATCTTGGCCTTGGACTTGCCTGTGCTGTGCTGTGTGCTGCTCCTATGGAGAAGTTGAGAGAATAACAGAAGGTATAATGGGACGTGGTCTCCAGTATCTTTCCACAGACCTCATGTTGAGACAATCCATTCAAAGATTCACAACTGAGATTCCAATTCTAGTCCCTACATGCCCCACAGGCACCTACCTGAGATAAACCCAGGAATAACTTAAGAGGCAAAAGATCAGAGATATCAAACTGCTAGAAAGACCCGGACTGATACCTGATTTGAACTAGTATGCTGGGCTGGGTGGCTAGAGCAGGAGACAGATAGCTGAGCTGTGAGAATAAAACAAAAGGAACTCCTGGAGTTTGCTCTTGCTTTTTCCCTGCCTTTGCCTTGGAACAGTGCCTGTGCCCACAGCTGCAGTAAACCTAACCTCTGGCAGGCTCTCTGAGGAGTAGAATCAAGGCAAAGCAGTAGCATGTGCTTATGAGTAGCTGAGAAACAGGCAAAGACCACATTACCTCGGGCAAGTGCTTCTCCACCCTGCCTCCTCAAAGCTTGGGGATAGCGAATCACATTCCAAAGAGTTATCTTGTGAGGTAAGGAAACGTTGACTAGCTTTCTGATGCCTCAACCTCTGCTCCCAGGATCCATTCCCCCCACCCCTGAACTATTTATAGGGACCAGTCTGATCCCGTCACATGTACACAGAACAACTGATGGAATAACCAATGACCCCCAAAGAAATACACTTACTGGCCAAAGTAATAAGCAATTTTCTGAGCATAACAATTCCAAGAGAAAACACACACTGCATTACAGATTCCATGAGAAGCAGATATATTAGAACAGATGGACCAAAATTTTAAATTAGTCTATTAAATACATTTAAAGAGATAAGGCATGGCATTAGCAATAGGAAATGAGAATATTAACACATAAAAAAGAACCAAATATTAAGTATGTAAAACAATTGTTGAAATGAAGACATGTAGAGGAAATAAATAGCAAAATGGACAGCTGATAAAGAAATTAGCAAACTGGAAGAGCAAACTGAGGAAATGTCCTGAAAAAAGGAAGGAAAAGTAGAGAACATAAAAGAAAGGCTAAGGAAATGGACAACAGACATAAGCATGCTAACATCTGAATAACAGGAGTCCTAAATGAGGAACATTTTAAATCAAAAGGATAAAATATTAAAAAATAAAGACATAAATTTCCATAAGTGTTTAGCACATGTCCAAGAATATGTCACTCAAAATTCTTTTACTGTACTATTACATATTACAAAATTTCATATTTGTATATTGGTCTATGCTAATAATAACTATTACAATTACTATCAGGGTTTACCTTGTTTTTACTAGAGACATAACACCATGTATATGCAAGATTACTCAAGATAAAATCAGAAACATAGGATTTGACCTTGGAAAGAACTAAAACATTTGTCAAATTTTACAATCTGTGGGATTCTTTATTGCCTCCTAGTTCTTTCTTCTTTTAGTCATAAATGAGAAGGGGGGCAGTTACTCCCTGGTAAACAAGGAAAATAAAAAAGAGAGAAATAAAGAAATATTAAAAGCTTAGAAAGGAAATACAGAGGCATAGAATCAGAAGATGGATTTGTCTGGGAATACTTGATTGCTTTCCAAAGAAGTGGCCTAGAGCTGGTGAGCAGAGCACCTGGTGGATTAGTGACATGAGTGGGTATAAATGACTGTGCCTCTATATAACCGTCAAGGACATATAAAAGATGTATAAAAAGAACAGTGTAAGTCCAGAAAAACAAAGCCCACTGTGCGCTATGTGGTAGAAGAGTCTTTTTTTAAATAAGATTTTTTAAAAGATTTTTTATTTATTTGAGAGAGAGAGCAGGAGCGGGATAAGAGGCAAAAGGAGAAGACGACTCCCCGCTGATGAGGGGCTCGATGCTTAATCAACTGACCCTCCCAGGCACCCCATATTTTTTAAATTATATTTCTTTGAGAGACAAAGAACAAGAGAAAAAGCACAAACGGGAAGAGAGAAGCAGACTTAACCACTGAGCGGGGAGTCCAACATGGGGCTCAATCTCAGGACCCTGAGATTATGACCTGAGCCAAATGCAAATGCTTGACCAACTGAGCCACCCAGGTGCTCCAGAAAGGTCTGAATCAAGGAAGTTTAACAGAAATCCAGGCAGAAAGAGCCTGAATGTGGTAGACTGGCCTGGATCATTCCTTGTTGTTCTCTGTATTTACCAATCCTTGTGCAAGCCTCACGATCATCATTCTGCTTCTTTCATTTCTGTTACCATTCGTCACTGAAACAAAAGTAAGGCTTTATTCATTGGTCTCAGATTTAAGCATATCATAGGCTTTTAAAAACTGACCTCTCATCTCTTGTGATGCTCTTCGCAATCCCTATTTTCTTCTCCCTATGTTAATACCCTCCTTGTGCAAAAATGTTCTCGTTCTTTTAAAAAAAAATGGATATCATGGGGCGACTGAGTGGCTCAGTCATTAAGCGTCTGCCTTAGGTCATGATCCCAGGGTCCTGGGATCAAGCCCCACTTGGGGCTCCCTGCTCAGCAGGAAGCCTGCTTCTCCCTCTCTCACTCCCCCTGCTTGTGTGCCCTCTCTGGCTGCCTCTCTCTCTGTCAAATACATAAATAAATAAATCTTTTAAGAAGTATATAAAAACAAAAAAAATAAAAATAAATAAAAATTTAAAAAATGGATATGATAAAAAGACATAAATTTCCCAGAATGTTAAACATTCAAGACATCAGATTAAAAGTCTCAGACAGTTTCTTATTAAGTTAAACATATACTTAACACAAAACTCAGCTCTTCCACTCCTAGGTTTTTACCCAAGATAAATGAAAACTTGCATAAACAAAAGCGTTGTAGAAGAATGTCTATAGCAGCTATATTTACAATAGCCAAGACCTGGAGACAACTTAACGTTCATCAACAGGTGAATAGGATAAGTAATGGTAGCACACCCACATAATGGAATGCTATTCAGCAAAAAAAAAAAAAAAAGGAGTAAACTACCGATATATGCTACAACATGGGTGAGCCTCCAAAAAAAAAAAAAAACCCTTTTGTTGAGCAAAAAAATCCAGACACAAAGGTAAGTATATGAATAGACTACGGTGTGATTCCATTTATGTGAAAGTCTAAAAGACAATTCTAATATGTAGTGACAGAGCAGATAGGTGGTTGCCGAGGGCTTGGGGGAGGGAGGATGGGTGGAGATGAACTGTAGAGACATGAAGGAACTTTCTGGAAAAGTGAAAACACTCTGTTTTGATTGTAGTAGTGGTTACAAGGGTGTATACATTTTCAACACTCATCAAATTGCAGCCCCCAAAATAAAGTCCTCAGCATACCAGTGGTGTTTGAAGCCTCAAGACTGGATGAGACCATCAGAGGTGTAAACCGGTAGAAAACAGGGCACCCTGACAATAAGAGGTAAGGGAAGTGGAGAGAAAACAGCCAAGGGGGCCTGAAATGAAGGCCAGAATCAGGAGGGAACTCTGGAAAGCCTGCTGAAAAACATGTTTTAAGGAGGAAATGATCCATTATTGATAATGCTACTATTTCAAGGGAGAAAAAACAGAATTGACCACTAGGTTTAGCAATGTGGAGGTCATCTGGCAGTGAGGTAGCTTTGGAGAGGGTTCGAGAAAGAATGGAAAGTAGAGACTCTTGAAAAATTTTGCTTTCCACAACAAAACACAGAAATTATGCAGGAGCTAGAAGGGAATGTGGTATTGAGAGGTTTTCCTTTTTTTTTTTTAAAGCATGTTTGCATGTTGGTGGGAATAATTCAGTACATAGGGAAAACCTGATGATACATGAGATAGGGGAAACTTTGCTGGAGCAATTCCCTTGACTAGTACGGAGACAGGCTCTGGAGCCAACCCAGTCAGTTTGTATATAGGTACCTGTGGGAGAGCATGGACACTGTGGAAGGTAGGTAGATGTTATGGCACGCTTCTGCTGATTGCTTGTTCTCTCAGGGAAATAGGGGGCAAAGTCATCTGCTGGCAGTGAGCATGAGGCAAGGTTAAGTCAGGGGATTGCTGGAAGCTTGATACTAAATAGCCAACCAGCTTAAGAAACAGAAGGTGGAGGTGTTCCAGTCACTAGTAATGGAATAGTCCTAGTGGTTAACAAAACCATGAGCAGAGGGGTCAAAGAACTGAGGTCAGCACTTGAGAAGACCATTGAGATGGATGATGGATAATACAGGAAGTATTATGATGGAAGTGGTTCTAGATGCAGTAAGGCAGGTGCTGAAATTGTTAATATGTGGATGAGTGACCCATTAGATGACTGCAATGAAGGGAAGCAGGAGTGATGGTCTCACGTCCCAAGAGTCAAAGGTAAGTCTTAGAGAGAAGGGAGGAACGATCCAGAAGCAGCAAATGAGAGAAGTGGAAGGGAAAGGAGCCACCCCTGGAGCCATCATAAGAGACACTGTGCATAGGAGACGCAAGCTTCAATCACAGCAGGAGGTGAAAAGGGAGAGCTCATGGCCGAGTAAGAGTTCCACCTGGGTCCAGAAGGTTCCAGAGTTGGTGAGGAGTTGAAGATGGGGCCCGAAGGGCAATGAACTGAGCCATATATGGGTTAGAATAAGGGACGTGAGGGGGCCTGGGAGTCCTGAACATCCAAGGCACACTGTGCACATAAGGCTGTATGACAGGTGGTAGGAATGTGGGGGATCCTTCCAGGAGGAAGCAGAAGTCTGGGACTTTCTCTTGACTTGTGAGGTGGGCTGGGCCACAAGAGGCACTTTTAGAAATTTGTTTTAAAGGATCTTAAACTGGGTAATAAAGAAAAATTTGTCAGGATGCTTGTATAATCTTGTGTATGAATTATGAGATCCTTTAGAGTCCCTAAATCAGAGAAACTGGATTTGCTCAAAGTGTATTACATCGGCTATTAGAATACTATATCCATATAGTGACAATATGACTTGATACATACCGCTTTCTCTTACAGAGATGTTGCTAATTCTATTCTCTCTAAAGGTCTTTGCACAAATCACATGAGAAATCCGTTCAGTTTATTTACTCCTGCAACATTTATTGGGTGGCCACTATGCATTAAGCCCTGAAAGGTAAGGAATCAGATGTTACACACCTATGTGAGTTCCAGCTACAGGAGTCAGATGGTGAACTCAGCCTCCCCACACCAGTAGACCACCTTCTCAACCAATGGGAAGTCATGGGCCCTGCAAGAACTAGATGAACCTTTTGTACCCTAGATTTCTAACCAATACCCTTGAAACATATCCAAGAATTGTTGGCCTCTAATTATAGCCCTTCTTTAGGGAAATACAGGAAATATTTATGCATTGGAGAGAAGTCACCTAAATCCTCTTATCCATCTTGCCTCCCTTTCACTAGGAGCAGAGAGACTTGTTCACTCTGATGAATTGGTGAGCTCCCTTCCCTTTGAAGCCCCCCTACTATCAAGCAATCTTCTCAGCTAGAGAAGAAAGCACAAACTGAATTTGAGGGAGACCTTGAGAAATAGTGCTCCCATGTGCAGCAGTGTCTCTTGCTCTGTCCCATAAGGGCCATTCTAAACACATCAAGGGGCATTCCTCAGCATTGCCCAAACCTCCAGTGAGTCTTCCAGCCATTGTTGTGCTGTAATCCTCAGGGTTGTGGGTAGTGAAATCCTAGGGAACCCAGGTCCCAGAAAATGCAGTGATTCTGAATGTCCAATTCAGATTTCATATTCCAAAGGGAGTTTAGCTCTCATGTTGCCAGAAATCATTCAGGACAGAGAGCCAGGTAACTTTATTTCTCATTGTTTTGGAATTTCTGGATTTTTATTATTAAATATCTACATTGGAAAACTGAACAAAAGAAAAAAATTAGGGGAAAAAAAATCACTGGAGAGGCAGCATAACATATAGTTAAAAACATGACTCTGGAGCCAAACAATCTCAGTTCCATTTCTTAATAGCTGTGTGTCCTTAGGTAGGTTTCTCAACATCTCTGCCCGTTTCTCCATTTATAAAACTGGGATAATAATGGTACCTATCTCATAGAATTAAGGAGACTGAACAAGTTAATATTTCAAAAGCATTTAAAACAAAGCCTAGCACGTGGTAAGTGCTGTGTTTGTAAAACTTTAAAAAAATCTTAAATTAACCAGGTTAATTTCTCCATGGGTCCTTCCAGTCTTTACCCATATACATTTTTTAGATGTTATAATAGCTATGTATGTACGATTTTGTGTCCTTTTCATTCCTTCACATTATGTATATTGATGCAGTGTCCACAGTTATAACTTATAGTGATTGCCTAAAACAAATTACAAATGAATTGTCCAACAATGCAATCATGAGTAAACTATGGACACTAACACACTGGGACATAAACTGTCACCTCTTGTTCCAACATCAGTCTCATACTTCTAGGTAACAATCTTTCCATCATTAGTAATCTCATTTACTAATCTCTTCTAAGGTTAATCTTGATCAACAGTAAATATCCCATTCAACACATTTTTTTTCTTAAATTCAGATTTAGTATTTGATATTCTGTTCCTTAAAGGGCACCCACCTCCTCCCTTTATAACAGCAAAATCTGTATTTCCACAATTATGCACAAGATGTTACTATAAAGCTTCCCATCCATCATTCCAGCTTGATGCAAAACAGTGTATTTTAAGTTGAAAAACTTTTCCCAGAATGAGCTTTTCCCCTTAACAATGCACTTTGATCCAAAAATAGTTGAGATCTCTTACGAAAAGTTGTCTCATTCCCTACATTCATGTTCCTTAAGTAGCATTCCTGGTGGACCACTAGGGGAGTTTGGAGTTTTCATCACTGTAATTATCTGACGTTAAATAAAGGCTACATAACTGCTGAAAGCTTTTTCCAGTCTTTTCATTCATAGGTTTCTTCTAAGAAGTTATTTTCTATTGAATAATAAGTCTTCCTGAATTCTTACTAAAAAATTTCCCCTCTTGATTTATAGGGTTTTTTTTTTCCTTTTTCGCTGCATTACCAAATGTACAATAAAAGAAAAATCTATCAATTCAATTCACAGTTTCTCTTCACTATGATTCCTCTGATGTTGAAGCAGGGCTGAGTGACCACTAAAGGCTTTTCCACAGTCATTGCATATAAAGCGTTTCTCTCCACTATGCATTCTCTGATGAATTATAAGAGAAGAATTCTTACAGAAAGCTTTCTCACAATGATTACATTTGTAGGGTTTTTCTCCAGTATGGTTTCTGAGATGTACAATGAGGGAAGAACTCTCATTAAATGCTTTCCCACATTCATTACATCTATATGGTTTCTCTCCAGTATGAGTTCTCCGGTGTGCAATAAGGTGAGAGCTACAGTTAAAAGATCTTTCACACTGATTACATTTATAGGGTTTCTCACCAGTGTGAATTCTCCGATGAGCAACAAGGTGACAGCTCTGGCTGAAGGATTTTCCACATTTATTACACTCATAGGGCTTTTCTCCAGTATGAGTCCTTTGATGTCTAACAAGGTGAGCCATCTGGCTGCAGGATTTTCCACATTTATTACATTCATAAGGCTTGATTCCAGAATGAATTATTTCATGTTTAGTGAGGGCTGAGCGTTCTCTGAATGCTTTGCCACATTCCTGACAGTTATAGGGTTTCTCTCCTGTGTGAGTTCTCTGATGGGCAATAAGATGGGAGCTCCAGCTGAAGGATTTTCCACATTCTGTACATTTATATGGTTTTGCTCCAGAGTGAGTTCTTTCATGTTTACTAAGGGCTGAGTAATCCCTGAAGGCTTTTTCACATTCATCACATTTAAAGGGCTTCTCTCCAGTATGCATTCTCATATGGGCAATAAGATGGGAGCTCCAGCTAAAAGATTTCCCACATTCAGTACATTCAAAAGGTTTCTCTCCGGTATGAGTTCTCTGATGTCCAATAAGATGGGAGTTCCAGTTGAAAGATTTCCCACATTCATTACACACATAAGGTTTCTCTCCCGTATGAATTCTTTTATGTACAATTAGATGAGAATTCCAGCTGAAGGCTTTTCCACATTTATTACATTCGTAGGGCTTTATTCCAGTGTGAGTCCGTTCATGTTTAGTAAGGGCTGAGCGATTCCTAAACACTTTTCCACATTTATCACATTCATAGGGTTTCTCTCCAGTATGAGTTTTCTTATGCTGGATAAGGTAAGAGCTCCAGATGAAAGATGTCCCACATTCATTATATTCATAGGGTTTCTCTGAGGTGTAAGTGCTTGTATGCTGAGTAAGGAATGAGTCATACCCGAAGACTTTCTCCCATTCATTGTATTTATACGCTTTCTCTACAGTACCAATTTTTTGATGTTCCATAAATGATGAGAAATAAAAGATATTCTCATATTCTTTGTAATCATACTGGTTTTCTCCAATATGAAGTCGTGGATGTTCATTAAATGATGGGCTCTGGTTAAAGATTTGATGGCATTCCTTATATTCATAGAGTCTTTCTCCTGTATGCATTCCCTTATGATCACCAAAATGTAGTATATGATTGAAAGATTTAACAGCATCAGTACATCTAAGAAGATTATCTCCAGTTTGCATCCTTTCAGGCTGAATAGGTTGTATGGACTGGTGGAAGGCTTTGTCATAACCGTGATCTCCACAGGTAATCTTATCTGCATACATTATGGCTGAGTTACACCGCCAGCTTTCACCATTTGTATCAGGCTTATAGAAATGTTCTATTTGAGAAACTCTCTGCGATGGAACAAAGTTTAAGTTCTGGCTATACTCTGCTCCAAGTCCACAGAATTCAGAACCTCTTTGAGACAGTACTTGCTTTTGCATGAAGACCATTTGCCTCATAGCTGTACTCTGGTTCATGTGATACATTTCTAATTGGTCTTTACATCCCAAGACTTCTAACCTGGAGAACCAAGGATCATCCCATATGTATCTTTCCAACTTCACGCTATGGGATTGTTCTTCCTCAAAAATGCTTTGTGTTGGGATCAATGCTTTGCTTTCAAGATTTCTCATCCACTCTGAAATAATCAGAAAAAAAGCCATGAGAACACAGAGAAAAAACTTCTAAAAACAGAATGGAAAACGTGAGATTTACTGTCCATATAATTGAAAAGGCAAACGTGGACTTATTTTCAAATAGATTGGTAACACACAAAGAAAGACTGTAATAGGGAAGAGAATAGTAAAAAGTAAACAAAAAAAAGAATGTTAACCAGAGTGTGTACTAGATGCCAGTAAAAGCCATTTAGGGGTATTTTCCCATGGAAAGGAAGACCTTGTGGTAAAGAGTTAACTGCACGGGGCACCTGGGTGACCAGGTCGGTGAAGCACCTGCTTTTGCCTCAGGTCATGATCTCAGGGTTCTGGGATCGAGCCCCTCGTTGGGCTCCCTGGTCAGCGGGGAACCTGCTTCTCCCTCTCATCCCCACTCCTGCTCTCTCTCACTAGCTCTGTCTCTCTCTAATAAATAAAAACTTAAAAAAAAAAAAAGTTAACTGCGTGCCTGAGTTGTTCACACTCTACACAATCCCACAGAGGCCTGTTTCATGACTAGCCTTTGGCCAACTACCAGGAACTGAGATCTCAGAATGGTCTAAGAGTGTTTTGCATGCTTGAGGTCTTGGAGCACACCGTCTCAATATCTCTAAATAGTTTGTACAAATGTCATTTTTGGTGAACACCTGCTGTCCTTCCGGGGACCTGGAGCTTCAGTGACTGCTGTCAGTTATGCAGGCATTTTATACCCACATGTTCAATCCCCAGCAAACACCCGGCACTCCTAGGCTCAGGCAAGCTTCTCAAGTAGATGACACTTCAGACATGTTGTCACAACTCACTGCTGAAGGAAGTAAATGTGTCCTTTGCAACTCCACTGGAAAATGACTACTGAAAGCTTGCACTTGGTTTTCTCCGGACGTGCTTCATGGGCCTTTTCCCTTTGCTGATGTTGCTTTGTATCCTTTCACTGTAATAAACCATTACTCTGAATATAATGATTTTTGAGTTCTCTGAGTACTTCTAGGGAATCACTGAACCTAAGGGTAGTCTGGGGGATCCCTGACAAAGGACACAATGAATACTATCATGTTGAAAAAATAAGAAATAACTTGCTTAAAAAATAAATAAGTATCCAGGCCTTTAACTAATGTTTAAATGATTAAAGTGTCCTAATTCATTTCTGTGTTATAATATCCTGACTCCTCCCTTATTTTGACACCTGCCCCCGCAAAAGGAGGGGGTGGGGTTAAGAGAAAGTACCACCAACAAAAGTTTTAAGCAAGGATGTTATCTATGATAATAAACTATCATATTGTTTCCTATTCAGTTCAGTCAAAATTCATCAGCTCAAAAATCACCATGCTTTAAGGATACTCCTACAGTTACAACTCTTCTAATAACTACAGAATCATTTGTAGGGGAATGACACAAGAGACGGACTTGAAAGGCAACATATTACAACGAAGACAAGGGAGGTATAGCCTGATATAATCTGTACTTAAAGGCTGACTCTGTGCTATCCTTAGAGGCTGTTTCTAATGGTTCCAGGAGATTGTGAATCCGGTGAAATGTTTGGGAAATTCAATATAAGAAAGCCACCCATCATCATTGCTGAGGTAACAGTCCTCCAACTGAAGGGGTTTGTATTAGTTTCCTATTGTTGCTATAACGAATTACCACACATGTTGCAGCCTAAAATAACACAACCTTATTACTTTACAGCTCTGGAAGTCAAAAGTCCAAAATGGCTTCTACTGGGCTAAAATCAGGGTAGCTTCCCTCTAAAAGCTCTAGGAGAGAATCCTCATCATTGCCTTTTCCTGCTTTTAGACGCTGCCTGCATTCTTTGGCTTACAGCTCCTTCCTCCATCTTCAAAGCCCATCATTCTATCTTCTGTTTCCATCATCACATCTTCTTTCTGTGTCTCTGACACTCCCGCCTCACTCTTACAAGGACCTTACGATTACCATGGGCCCACTCAGATAATACAAGATAATCTCTCCATCTCCAAATGTACTCACATCTGAGAAGCGCTTTTGCCATACGAAGTACCATATTCATAAGTTTAAAATGTGGACATCTTTTTGCGGGTAGGAGTGGTGGGGTTGTCATTATTCACCCTACCACAGGGTCTAAAGTCACAGACACCTGACACAACCTAGACCCTTGTCCTCTTTCTCTAGGTTTTTCTTCTCTCTTCCCTATACACCATTTCCTTCCTTTTACTATCCTAGTCCATTACAAAAGGGGCTCTACTCTGCTCAGGAACTGGCATTTATTACCAATTTCAAGCTTAGCTCCTAGAAGTTAGGGAATGATCATCATATAGCTTTTGAATTCTTCCAAAAGAAACTTTAAGAAATGGTAGCTGACCAAATGAACAATTCTTGTCCAACTTTATATTCTGCACTTGTGGCCTGAGCATCCAGAACCAGAGACAAAACAACAAGTATAGTCTAACCTGAAAGTTAGAATCTCTGTGATGAGAGGACATACCAAACAGTTATGGACAATACACACAGTGCATTATTGAGAGACTGGAGAGACGTAGAAGCTGGGTGGGTGGGAGGCTGGAAAAGGAGATCAGCACTAACAGAAACAACCCAGGAAGGTTTCACACAAGAGAAATGACATAACTTGGTCTTCAAGCCTCATTTGAATACAGACAGCCTGCTCTTATACGGCATGAGCTAGTCAGAAAATGAGAAAAGTAATAGGAAAAAATTGGACAGTCTTGAAATCTAGTCAGTTATTTAAAAAGCTACTCTAATCACTATAGATTTACTGACAGAGACCTCATAATGGAAGATTTCAAGGAGATAAATCTAGAAATAACATCTGAGGTAACTAATAAGAATTTACTCATTAGGGGCGCCTGGGTGGCACAGCGGTTAAGCGTCTGCCTTCGGCTCAGGGCGTGATCCCGGCGTTATGGGATCGAGCCCCACATCAGGCTCCTCCGCTATGAGCCTGCTTCTTCCTCTCCCACTCCCCCTGCTTGTGTTCCCTCTCTCGCTGGCTGTCTCTATCTCTGTCGAAGAAATAAATAAAATCTTAAAAAAAAAAAAAAAAGAATTTACTTATTAACTTGAGCTGGAATTTTGTAAGGAATCTGAGAGTGATGTTGGTAGAAGCTGGCTGACACTGCAGAGGCAGCAAATCGTAGGAGGTAGAAGAGAGATTACTTCTTAGAGAGGAAAGAGTGGGAAGTCAGGATGACTTCTCAATTTCCAGCTTAGGGGACTCACAGAAGGCTGGTGCCAGGGATACGCATCAAGAAGAGGGGGAAACATCATCTATAAGGAAGAGATGAGATTCCTGATTTACTGAGATCAAGGAGATATTTGAGGTGGTTTCAAGATGGTAGAAGTGTGAGGATGGAGGTGGTGGAACCACCGGGCTCAGGATGGTGGCTCAGGACAGTAACTCAGAATAGTCGGCGCCAAGAATAGCAGAGTGAAAGCTACCAGAATTCATGAACCCTTGATGGAAGGTTTCGGATCTGAATGGGGGCAACTGATGAGACTCAAAAAAAACCCCAGTTCATTAGAATGGATGGGAAGACATCCACCTTCAGGACTTAAGAGCAGGCTACGGCACACTGTTAAATTGAAAACACCAAGATACATAATCTACTTTTGTAAAGGTGAAAATAATCATATCCCTATATGCTTGTAGTTGCATTAAAAAACTGGAAAAATACAACAGAAATTATTAAAACTGATTATCTGGGGCAAGATGTCAGTAAAAATGGCAAAATAAGGGCCTCTGAAATTTCGCCATTCCCTAAGAGCAACAACACTGGCAAAAACTGTCAGAATCAATTTCCTCAGAATTCTATAAATTAACCAAAGTCTTGAAGAAGCCAAGGGAAGAGTTTATTCAAGAAAAACAGCTGAATTTTTATAACAGTGAGCTTTGTGGCATTGTAAGTTACCCTAGTCCCATCTCTGGCTCCCCAGCTCAGTAGCAACCTTGGAAAATTACAGTCCATATTTCTGGTACTAGAGGAAACAGAATGAAGGTGGAGGTTTCCCAAAGCCTCATTCCCAAAGAACAGTCATTATTTGACCTATTTGGTGGTTCCTGGAAGACCTCCCTTGAAAGGTTGTCAGGGGCTAGAAGCCTCTAAGGAGCAGGTATTTGTTAAACAGGCAATGTATTAAAAAAGTCGCTACTGCCTGAGATGACGGAAAATAGCTGAGGCAAACAATACACAAAACCAAAAAGATTCTTAAAAAGCTGTGGAATAAGAGGTTCACAGGGCTTTGCAAAGTTCTAATATATTCCTGGGAATCTAGAACACCCATCATAATTAAACTATTAAAAGCCAAAGAGAGGATCCTGAAAGCAGGAAGAGAGAAGAAACTCTTCACATACAAGGGATTCTCCTATGATTAACAGTTTATTCCTCTTCAAAAACCAAGGAGACTAGAAAAAAAAAACCCCTGTAAACTAAGAATTCTGTATCTGGCAAAACCTTCCTTCCAAAATGAAGAGGAAAGGAAAGCACTCCCAGATAAACATCATCTGAGAGAGTCTGTGGCTAGCAAACCTGCCCTAAAAGAAATAGGAGTCCTTTACGTTGAAATGAAAGGACACTAGACAGTAAGTCAAAATATAGGGCACCAATAAAGGTAACTACATAGGTAAATATAACAAGACGTTACAAATGCATTTTTTGTTTGTAACTTTTTTCCCATCTTATTTAAAAGACAAAAACAAAGCAATAACTATAAGTCTATGTTGATGGACACATGATATATACATGTAATTTGTGACAATAACAGCATAAAAGGGGGAGAATGGAGATATACAGAAGAAAAGTTTTTGTACACTCTAAAATTAATGGTATTATTCCAAACTACAGAGTTATAAATTCAGATGTTAATTATAATCCCCAGGGCAACCACTAAGAAAATAGCTCAGAACTTTATAGTAAAAAAGTGGTTACCTTTGTGTGTGCCCTGTGTGTGTAGGGGGTGTGAGAAGAATAATATAGATAACAGCAGCAAAAGTAAATGAGATTTTTCAGCTTACTCCTTTTATGTAGCTCTGGGTTTTTTGAGTCATGTGACTAGATTACCTATATAAAAACCTTTAAAAAAAAAGAAGAAGAAGAAGAGTCTGTGGCTCCTCGCTACGAGTTTGGCAATAAAGGAAAGGAGAGCAACTTAAAAAGCAGGTAAGTGAATGAGAAATCACCAAGACAGGGGCAGCAGAGGACATGAGAATTATCAGGAGAGCGGATGGCAAGGAAGGGAAACTACAGCGCATAAAAACTGTTACCTTCCTAATAAGGTGGCCACCTTTGCTCTGAATCAACAGCTGCAAGTAAGTCAATGCATGGGATAAAGCTCCTTGGAGGGAACTGTGAACGTCTGAGAAAGGTACCTCATCGTGGCCTCAGCCCACTTTCCAAACAAAGGAGGGCTTGGAGGAAAGTTCCTTGCTCCCCCTTGGGCCTGCTCTCACCTGGACAAGTGCTTTGAGGATATGCTTGTTCCACTGACCATGGCTCCTCTCCTTGCTCCAACAGAGAGATGACCTCCGGCTTGGCAATCTGATTCCCTATGCATGGAGGAAAAACATAGCTTTGTAAACTGCCCTTGCCTATTCTTCCCCGAGTTCTCACTCGGGCAGAATAAACACAGTCTCTCCCACTTCATGCTTTATAGGCATTAGGAATTAGTCCTTGAACATCAGGCTCAAGATCATCTCAGTCCTTCTGAGATACCCATGAGGTCTTTTTTTTTTTTTTAAGATTTACCAAAGAGTGTTATCGGTTGTTGGTGGTGGTGTTAAGCATTGCTAATTTCTTTGTAAATTGAGAAATAATTGACATATTACATAATATCAGTTTCAGGTATACATGATTCAATATTTGTATACATTGTGAAATAATAATAATCCTAGTTAATATTCATTACCACAGTTACATCCTGTGAGCTTTTAAACACAGAGTAGCAGAAAGTATTGCAATGAGGGCGCCTGGGTGGCTCAATCAGTTAAGCATCTGCCTTTGGCTCAGGTCATGATCCCAGGGTCCTGGGATCAAGTCCCGCATTGGGCTCCCTGCTCAGCCATCTACTCTCCTGATACTTCTCATATTCTCTGCTGCCCCTTTCTTCTGCTTCTCCATCTCCCACTGCCTGCCACCACCCCTGCTTGTGCTCACTCTCTCTGTCAAATGAATAAATAAAAGCTTAAAAAAAAAAAAAGGTATTGCAATGGAAACAGCTTTATTTACTCAGGCAGCTCCACCTTACCCACAGACAGCAGATGCCCATAGGTCTCCAGCATCACATCACGGTAGAGGGTCCTCTGAACAGGGTCCAGCTGTCCCCATTCCTCTTGGGTGAAGTCCACAGCCACATCCTTGAAGGTCACTGGTTCCTAAAAGAGTACAGACGTTCCTCCTCAGCCTGCTGCCACACCCTCCTGTGGTCTCTGGGGATGCAGTGAGGCTGACTGCACTGGGGAAGAGACAGGATACAGAGGAACTGTCCTAGATATATTCAGTACTATAACTGATTTGGGTTAGGTCCCACTGGGAGCCACCCAAGGGCCCTGTATTTGCAATGTACTCTTAAGGTATGTGGCCCCATAATAACCACAACAAAGATGAGCAGGTCTCTCCTAAGGCTCTTACCCAATTCTAGTAATACTGGCCAGTACGGATGGGATTCCCACCAGGGCAATGCCTGCCTTCTTCTCTGGAGATGAAGATACTTAAGGCCAGGACCAGGAAGAAAGCAGACTACAAGCACTGGGTTGGAGTCTGCTCAGCATGTGGGTCTAGGACCTGGATGGATGATCGAAATATTCACAGGCCGTCTTCCTGGCCACTACTGGGAGGATTCCATTCCCAGGTCTTCTCTGTCCCAAGGACTGGAGCTAAGAGTGAGACAGGTTTGAGCAGAGCAGCCCAGGCCAAAAGGAATCCGCTCCAGCCGCCGTCAAAAAGCACCTGAGTTTTGGGGCACCTGGTGGCTCAGTTAAGCCTCTGCCTTCAGCTCCGGTCATAATCCCGGGATCCTGGGATCAAGTCCTGCGTCGGGCTTCCCCGAGAGGGGAGTCTGCTTCTCCCTCTCCCTCTGTTACTGCCCCTGGTTGTGCTCTCTGTCAGATAAATAAAATCTTCTAAAAAAAAAAAAAGCACTTGAGTTTTAAAATGTTCCAACTGAGCTTTTCAGGAAAAATAGAAGCAGGAATGCTCTAGAGAGGAAGATAAATTATAACCTAAGTTTGACTTCTGCAACGAACAAATCCCTCACAGTGCTCTCTTTTTAAGATTTTATTTATTTGAGAGAGAGCGAGCGCGCATGCACGTGTGCAAGTGAAGGAGCACGAATGGGGCGGGGGTGGGGGGGAGGAAGGGGGAAAGAGAGAAGCAGACTCCCCACTTAGCAGGGAGCCTGACACAGGACTTGATACCAGGACTGAGCCACCCAGGCGCCCCCTCACAGGGCTCTTAAGCAAATCAACGTGAGCTTCAGTTATCTCGGCAAGTCCAGGGTACAATGGAGTATGCCCTCCCTTGTGGTGGTAGCGGGAGTGAGCTGTCCATCATGGGTAGTATGTTAGAATCCCCACAGGCCCTGACAGCTTCTAGGTCCTCCTTTCCATCTGGAAACTGGCTTTCTGATCTACCTCTGTGTCCGTGAATTTCCACTGAGTGTCCTGTGAGCCTCTACCATTGCCTTTCCCATGGCCTGCCTTTCTGCTCCTGCTAGTCAAGGCTCACAAACTGAGCTTGTTATCTCTGATCAGGGTCGGCTGTTGTGACTGGGTCTTCAGCGTATCAACTTTTACTGTCAGTCTCAACTGCTCCCCTTCCACCTTCATACGATGCTTGGCTTAAAACACAGAACTGATTCTGCTGCAGTGATTCCATTACTCCACAATGCACATAAAACTGCTGAGCACAACCTCTCTCAGTGAAACTATGCCTAACCTTGGACTCATCAGGGCCAATACCTTGGTTTTCTTCTACAGACCTGCCTAGGCCTCAGTTTCCTTGATGGGTGATGCTTTTATGTTTCACGTAACAAACTTTTTAACTGTAACATTTGGACAGAGACGTGCACAAAGCCTAAATGAGCTGAAATCATAAGCTCAGTGTCGTCTCACAGAGCAATCACACCCAGGGCAACAGCTGGGAGGCCAGGCTTTCTGACCAGGATGCTCCTGCTGTGCTCCCCTCATACTACCTCATCTCCCCAGAGGGTGGCATCTACTTGATGGCTTCCAAGTTCACCTACACTTCACAAGGTTCAAAGCCACGCCCTGGCAGTTATCAAGCTGGTGAACTGAGCCACAAGTCAACCACCAAGCTAACCACCCCTCCCAAGACCCTAAAGGAATCCCGGTGCACAAATTTAAAAAGGAACAGAAGAACTATATCTAACAGACACTGAAGGACTGAAATTATCAGGAAGTAATTCTGCAACCTTTCATCAAATAGTGGACGTTGACAATCATCAATGACGACCGCTAAATCACACATGAAAGGCAGACAGGGAACATGCCTAAATAACATGAAGACTAATGGAGAGGCAGCTATTGTTAGCCTAATACAGCACATCATCCGAAAACGGGAGCACGAGACATCCTGTGCCACTAATGCAACACAGTAGGAAGGACTCAGCACCACCAATGATGTACTCTTGCCCAAAATCTGGGACCTGAATCTACCGAGCCCTCCAGTCCAATCATCAGTTTACAGGAGACAAAGGGAAGAGGAACTCACCCAATGACATCAAGAGAGCAAAATCAGACAAACCAACACGACAAGTGACCTAGTTTCTTCAGCATATGAAGCACACATAGTGTGTGGTCCTTTTTTGGATTCTCATTTGAACAAACCAACCGTAAAAGGTATCCTGGGGACAAGTGGAAAAAACTGAACACTGCCTGGATATTAGCGAATAATAAGGAATTACTGTTAATTTTATTGGGTGTGATAAAGGTAGTGATAAAGGCATTATTTTCTAAAAATTATGTATCTTTTAGAAATATACACGTGTTTATAAGCAAAATGACAGAACTGCTCAGATTTGCTGAAAGATAGTCCAGTTTTCAAAAAGCGTCAGGATAGATGAGAAGGCAGAAAACTGAAGGCTGATGGCTGTTGTTACTGAACACGGGTGTTTGTAATAATGCCCTCCACCAAGAGATGTTCACATCCTGAACCCCAGAACCTATGACTGTTATCTTAATATGACAAAGGGACTTTGCAGAGATGTGATTACGTTAAGGATTTTGATTTGGGGAGATTATCTGGGATCATCCAGGTGGGCTCAGTGTAATCACAAAGGTCCCTATAAGTGAAGGAGGGAGGAGGCTCTGAGTCAACTCAGGAGATGGGACGTCGGAGGCAGAGGCTGGAGTGATGCACGGTGAAGACAGAGGTGGGGACCGTGAGCCAAGAAATGCAGGTCACCTCCAGAAGCTGGATAAAGCAAGGAAACAGATTCTCCCCTGGACCTTCCAAAGGGAACACAGCCCTACAGACCCCTCCCCCTGCCTTTTTTTCTGTCTTTGAAAAATGTTACCATTTATTGACATCTGAAGGGGAGAAGAGATAATATATGCCAAAGAAGAGGAATCAATGGGAAGATGGAGCTGGCCAATTGCCAAGAGCCTACAGATCCCTTTTAGACTTCTGGCCTCTAGAACAAGAGAATAAATGTATATTGTTCTAAGCCATTAAGTTTGGAGTAATTTGTTACAATGGTAATAGGAACTAACACAAGATCCAGATTCCACCTTACGGTTTAAAAATCCCCCAGTTTTGTAAGAATGGGAAATATCCAGAAGAGGCCATTAGTGATGTTCCACACATTGCTGCAAGATGGGGAACAGATAAAAGTGTGGCAGACCAAGGAAACAGCCCTACAGGTTATTAAGGGGCTACAGTGGAAGAAGTTCCCAAGAGAGGCTTTGGGCCCTGAGCTTAAATGATACATTGAAGGCAGAGTGAGAGCCAGGCTGAAAACAGGTGATGAGGTGAGTCTGTATTCAGGAGAGCTTTGCCAGTTGTCCCACCTCCCAATTGGCCACTCAACCTTGTGGGCAGCATGACCACCAACTACCCTGCACCTACACTTGGGCAACACTGCCTAGATCCTTCCCACACACAAGAATGTATGAGGTTCTAAGGCTGCTTCCATGACCAGCAACCCCGGAGTTGAGGTATCTTCCACAGGGGACAGGGTAGGGAGGTCTGTGACCTGACAGCCAGCTGCATACCCAGGAAACCAGAAGCAAAACCAACTTGATGGTCCTGGCCCAACCAGGACCACGGAGCTTAGAGTGCGACTTGTCGGGAGGCAGATAACACAGACACACACATACAAAGGGAGGCAAATCAGGAACCAGACCTGCTCAGCCACAGCAAAGCAGGATGCTCAAAGATAGCCTCACCACTCTTT